>NW_026000243.1:11826805-11895787 GCF_001458135.2 Marmota marmota marmota | reverse complement strand
TGCCGCCGCTACTGCCGCGGCCCCGGCAGCTTCTCTCAAAAACATCTGCAAAGTGCTCTGCTTTACTTTAAGTCCTTTTGAACGTAGCAACCCATCTAGGGCCAACAAAATTGGGCTTGAAGAAGTAACGCCCATAATGTTTTTAGAGCTATAAAGAAAGTGAAAGTACAAAAGTCCCGCTCTCTCCTTATTTACAGGGGAGCGTCCTTTTTTTTGCTCTCTCTTTATTTACAGAGAGAGCTGCCCCGCTTTGGTCGCGGATCCCACTTACTTGGGACTAAACCCGCTTTGGTCGCGGATCCCATTTACCTGGGACTAATCCCGCTTTGGTCGCGGATCCCACTTACCTGGGACTACGGTGCACCCCCCCTGACTGCTGAAAGTTCTGGTTCCCGGGTTTCGGCACCACTTGTTGCACCCCCTTGCCCGCAAGGAAGACGCAACACTCAAGAATCTTCTTTCAGCAGTTTATTTCAGGCCCTTGATAGTTCTTCTTCCCTCTCTCGGATGCCCCTCCCAGCCTTAATAAAGCATCTCAAGCCCCAATGCAAAGCAGCCACGTGGAGCTTTCTCATAGGGTGATGAAAAGTCATGCGCCAACTCTCCCAAATAAGGAGTTGTTTGTCACAGACCACAGCGGAGCCAGCGCCATCTTGTAATGGCGACCATAATTTGCATAAACGGCAGAAGCGGCTCACCACACCTCTCCTTTCAGACAAGCAGGGCAGCAGCCTTGGGAGCCTTGGGGGGGGTTATGTGTGTGTGGGGGTGAGCATAGGCATTGAGTGATGAGCAATTGGGGGGAGCAGTGAGGGCAGTAAGCAGGGTTCTTTCTAGCCTTTATAAAAGGTCACTGTCATTTGATTCTATGCTACCACCCCTTCTGTGTTCTCTCATTCAACCAGAGTATGACTCAGTTGGTGGAGTCAAAATGTGCATTTGACACAGACGCTTTAGGGTCTGCTGTTGAAAGAAATGTCTAGTTAGTGATGACATTGAAATTAAACTTCCTGCGTTCTTCAGCAATCCCTGTCCTTGCTGGAAGCTAGAGGACCAGGTAGACGCTCAGAGTTCACGGCATCTTCCCATAATTCTGAGCTCCTAATGCTGCCTCTGGGAGAGAGGACTTGATCTATCTTCCCAGCTTTCCTCTGGGATAAAAGAACCAATCTAATTTGAGGGAAAATGGCCACCCTGGTGACATTCATGTTTAGAGACCTTCAGAAAGCATTTAGGAACAAAATAGTTCATCTCATAGAACTTTCTGCTGCTTCTGAGCAGAAATGGGAGAAGGATGGTGGGAGCAGTAAGGAAAAGGAAAAAAGGAATGAGAAAGAGAATTGTCCTAGACACAGTGTCTCCTGCTTACATAAGATCCTCACTGGCAAGCCTCAAGAAAGCTTCCTGTGTTTTTATTCCCCCAGAGGACAAAGCCTGCACTGGAGATATAGCTGCTTGCTCAGACTGAAACCAGGATCACTTGGTGATCAGTTAGGAAATGATTCCATTAACAGTTGCCCTCAGCTAAGCTGGGCAGGACAATTTTAAGTAAGGGCCAAGATGGAGAAGCATAAAACCTGCCAAGGCTCTTCATCTATAAGGATGCAGCATCATTACCATCTTGAGCTTGGTTTTAACAGACTAGCCCTGTTTATGAGCAGGAAAAGCATCTCAGAAAGGCTTAAAAAAGAAAAAATGTTGACTAGGCTCCCTGTCCTCTAATTTCTCTGGGACTCAGACATGGGGCCTTTCTTCTTTTTCTTGGCTTTTGTTTTTTTAATTGTAATTGCCATCCTCATGCCCTGGTTAACTTGGTCAAGGAAAGCACTGGCAATATTTTGGAAGTCAGTAAAGAGGCTGCTGGCACATTTTTGACCTGAAAAAGCCATTTGAGTACCAGCAGTTCTGAAATCATGTGAGAAAACTCTGTACTTGTTGTTGTTGCTTTAAATCAACACACTGAAACCTCAGTAGCACATCCTGACCTAGTGTTAAGGGTATGTAGTAGAGAATAAGACATACTTCATCCTGACTAGCACATCCTAGTGTTAAGGGTCAGTTTCCTACAGTCCATGAGATTCTAGCAGGGGAGGGCTGTCCTTGCTCAGAGACCAGGCCATATCAGTGATGCCATTAGGCCTGGCAGGGACAAGGACTGTCCTCTGTGTAGATAACATTCTTCCTTCTTGTAGCAGAATTGTGCAAGTTGTATTCATGTAACTGTTCATGTGTATGTGAACAGGTGGGAGCATATGAATATGTATGCATGTATGAAATTGTATGTGAATCCCTGTGTACATGTGCATGCTATTTATGCAGGCCCTGAAGTCTGTACTGTCAGCCTTATTTGCTATATTATTACTACACACAGACACTTTCTTAAGAATGCTATCTTATATGACTTTAAGAGCCCTGAGAAATTTAATATGGGATCCTTGCATGCTCTCCTCCTTCAGGAACACATATTCACTGTAATTCATCTAAAATTTGGTATTTGAGGGATGAACCTTTTAAATGAAGCCATGCATGAAAGGAGGAGGGGGTGATTATCCTTTCTTCTAGTTGTGGCACCTGGAAGTGGAAACAGATGGCCTTGAAGGAAATGGGCACATGATGTAGCCTGTTCTGGAATCAGAAATTATTGAGAGGTGACATTCTCACTTTACACATTGAGGGGAAAGTCCCACATAACACTTTTGAAGTGTTTCCTCAAGTCATATCGTTAGTTTGGAGCCATGAGAGCCAAGAATTCCCTGACTTTATACAGTCATTCTCGTGTGTGTGTGTGTGTGTGTGTGTGTGTGTGTAGAGATATACCCTCAGCTCCAGGTGCTAACTTTTCATGCAAAAATAATTGTTACCATTTGAGATATAATAAAATACATAAAATCAGTTACATATTTTGTTCTCTCATTTTGCTCCTTCCTTTCATCTACCTTACACTTATTTGACATCTATAATTAGCTACTGCACTGGGTATTGAGTATGTAGTAGAGAATAAGACATACTTCATATACCCCAAGAATTCATCATCTAGAGTGGGGTATGAATATAAAAAAAATAAAAACATACATATCTAAAAATTGTGGCATCTATTTTGCTGTAAAAGAACAGGAACTATGTGAGAGAATCCTAGGGCAGATCTAATTTAGTGTGTGTGTTTATTGGTTTGTTTTGGAGGATAGAAGCAGCTATTAGGATTGACCTCTCTAAGAAGGTAGCATTTATTCATTCTTAAAACAATGTTTAGCAACTGGTTTTGTGCAACTATGTCAGGTGTTGAGATATAGCTGTGAACTAAACCTATTGAATTCTCTATCTTCAAGGAAATAACATTTCTTGAAGAATATAATATAAACAAAGCAAATAAATAAATATTACCATATAATAGAAGGTGATAGCTGCTCTGGAGAAAAACATGCTAATGTCTATCCAAGATGCCCAGCACAGAAAAAGGGATTCACGGAGACAGGACCATCATCTTATGTAGGATGAAGGCACTGTGGAGAAGCAGTTGGTGAGTGCTAAAAAGTGTCACCCTGTTTCTTTTCAGCAATAAAGGACTCACAATTCCTGCCCCTGAAAGATTGCTGGCTGGCAGCTTTTGGTTCCTGGGGACTGCCTCAACTGAAAATACTCTGCAGGCACACTCAAATGTGATATGCTAGGACAGTGGGGGGTGAAAAATTCTCCCAATGAAACTCGAGCTTAAGGTAGTGCACCCAAAGATCTGCTCTGTGTGGAAAGAGAATGGACCTCAGGATAATATATACATAAGCTTATGGATAGTGGTGATTGACTTGGCCAACTATTTAGGGACAGGAAATAGAGGACAATTAGCTCTTGAGGGAAAACATACAGATAAATACATGGGATTGGGTGCCAACCGGAAGTTCTCCTTATAACATGCTAATGTCCATCCAAGATGCCCAGCACAGAAAAAAGGATAAGTAACCAGGTTGACAGTGGATGATATAAATTAATATTATTGCCCACCTAGAGCAGAGTCATCATGGTAGCAGGGACAGAAGCAATGCAGGTCTCAATGTTGTGGTTTCCCATACGCCAAAGCTGATACAGCCATTGCTACTGCCAAATACCCATATGGCTAGCAACTGAGACCAACTCTCAGTGTGATTAATTAGCTAACACTCATCATGCAGGCTACCTACATCATTGGATCCCTTCAATCTTAGACAAGTCATCAATTCATTCTGATAGAATATACACATATTCCATGTATATATTGGCCTTCCCTGCCTGAAGGAACTCAGAGAACAACACTACCCAGCACTTATGAAATGTTTGGTTCACTGGTACAGGATGCCATGCTTACATTGAATTATATTAAAATATTTACTTTCTAGTAAAGAGATGTGAGAATGGAATCATGACCATGGATGACATTGCACATATCATCTACCATACCACACAGAAGCTACTGGGTGAACAGTGTTGTAATGACCTGCTTAAAAAACATTAGAGTCATTTTTATAGGAGAACAGGGCATCATCTTTTGGTATGCAGTATACTTATCAAATCAAGAATATTTGTATAATTCTGTGACCCCCCAACAGGCAGAGAAAACTGGCTTACAGAACAGATATTCTTACACTCCCAGTGATTCATTTAAGAAATCTCTGCTTCCTCTTACTGAAGCTTTAGGACTCAGGAATTTAACAATTCTGGTCCCTAAAAGAAGACCTTTCCCAAGGACATAGCAGTAATCATATTGAACTATAAGGTAAAATTGTCATTTAATACTTTTGATTTCTTATTTTAATGGCCTAGCAGGCAAGAACAGTAGCCACTATCTTGCAGATCATCAGAAGAGGCATAGCTATCCTTGTACAGTGAGAAGAGGAAAAAATATACTCACCATGTAAGTTATCTACTTGGACACCTTTTTTTTGCCAGATTTGATGGCAAATGTATAAAAGTAGTAACCCCAGCCTCAAGAGTGTATATAGATCAGGCACTCAAACCTTTTATGGAGGTAAGCTACCAGGAGCAGTGGAAGTATTAACTGAGAGTAAGGAGACTCTGGAATAGAAAAAAAAAAAGTAAAAATGATGAATGTCTGTTGTAGTATCAACACCATATTCAGTATTGGATCTTTCCATTTATCTTCTCATTTATCTCCTTGGGGTGTTTTGTTTTGAGATGGAGTCTCACTAAGTTATCAAAACTGACCTTGAAATGTCCCATCCTCCCAAGTAGCTTATAGGTGTGTACCACTGAGTTCAGCTTTTTATTTTCCAGTTTTAAGTTCCCTCCAGTACAATAGTCTCCCCAGAATCCAAGAGGAGTTGCACCAAGAAATTATATGCAACAGGAAGACAATTGATGTGGCTTATGTCTTAACAGAATTATTTTCTAGATTCTGTATGAAGAGTACAGAGAAGGGAGGTGCAGGCAGAGGCAGAGGGTTCTAAGATTAGCTGAAGTTTGTTGAGAAGAATTATCAGGGGAAATTTCACAGAAGAACTTTCCCCTTCTTCATTAATTTCCTTCACATACTCTGCCCAATTCCTTAGGACATAGGTGAGAAAAATGAAAGCCCTCTTTAGTTACATTGTGGGTTAGAAGAACACATATAGCTGAGGACTATTCAAATGCAGAGTGGTGGCTACTTATGATAAAAATGTAGGGTCTGGGACCAAACTTGTCAAGACCAGTTTGGTCCTCATATTCACAGATAGAGGATGGCTTTTTAAAGAGCCATTTTGTAGAGATGATAATGACTTCTAGACCAGAGCATGTGGGGTCAAAGTTACAGATCTGTTGATCAGCAGCCATATGACTTTGGGCAAGTTTCACAGTCTCTCTGAGAACTAAATTTATGAACAATAAATGTGAACAAGAAACTTAGCTTCTTCAAGCCTTTTGTGGTAATGGCACAATTTGAAAAAAAAAAGTAAAAATTTTAAGGCATTTTAAGGCAAAGAGTTATACCATTCTAGAATATTTTCCTTCTCTTTCTAGTTCAAGACCCTAGATACCCCAAAATTTAAAAATCTTGAGAATTTTCTTCTTGAACTTGAGGAAAAACAACAAAAAGAATAACAACAACAACAATAATAATTTTAGTGTTATATTGAATATGAGGGAGAATCACTGAGATTCTGATAAGGTCTAAGCACACAGAAGATGATGATTATGGTCCAGTGGAGAAAGAGGATATTCAAGTCTTTTTTTAAAAAACTTGTTTAAATTACTACAAGAAAAACCTGGGTTGAAAAAAAATCACCTTATATTAGAACAGTATGAGGCCATAGAGAAGATTACTGAGACAGTTTATAAAGTCAGAACATTCATAAAAATAAAAATAGATGAAAACAATTTCCTTGAGGTAGGAAGAAGGAAGGTGATCACATGCAGTCCATACCTGGACTAAAATTTCCAAAAGCAAAGAAAATTTCCAAATGAAAGAAGCAGAATGACTTAGCTGTATACCTAGTTTGCTTTAATTTATTTATAGGAGGTCTAAACTTTACTTAAACAAAACACTTGAAGTGTTTTATTGATTAAAGACAGTTTCTAAGTTGAACTTACATTAAATGTAAAGATGCAAGTAGATCCAAGAACTAATGCTTCTCTTCTTGGCTGCAGAGAGGCCAGTTGGCTCACCTGGGGACCTGGTCTTGACAAGTTTGGTCCCAGCACAGTAGTGGGGCAGGAGTTCCTCACACCCATGAATTCTCTCACTCCGGGAGATTGTTCCTTCTTCACCAGCAGGATGGCAGTTCATGTTAAACTCTTCTAAAATGTTTCTATGAAAACATGAAGTCTTTATCAGATTCCTCAATGACTCAGAAGCCCTGAAAGCTTTTCATTATTTTTATACACCTTATCCCTGGATGCAGGAGAATCCCTATGAATGGTTTCCTGGGTGATTGCAATTTCCCCTTTCTAAAGTGGAACTAGTTCTGCTTGGACTGGCTTACCTCACTCTCTGCTGCACCAGAGTTCTGGGAGAATAATTGTAGGAAAGCCTTTACCCAAAATGGGTAGGGTAAGTAGGTTAAGTTCTTTAGTAAAGGTGCTATTTTCACAGAACAATAGCCAGAAGGCTATAAAGGATTAAAAAAAAAAAAAAGTAGGGTCTGGGAGTATAACTTTGTAGTATAGCACAACCAGGAAATGTCCTAAATTCAATTCCCAGGACTAGTGAAAAATAGATAGATTGATAGATAAAAGATGAAGGCTGGAAGACTGTACTAATGTAAAAGATTCCAATTCACATGGCCAAGGATGGGGGCTTTAAATTCTACTGAAAAGTCTGTTGTGTTAAGAAGAGGTCAGAAATTCCTGAAAATAAAATAGTTCAATTTAGGCAATGAAAATAGAAGTGGAAAAGAATTAGAGGGAGACAATGTAGATGGTATCCAAGTAGTGACTAGAGATACACTACAAAAAGTGACTTTTAGGCTATTCTGAACCATTGAGCTTCTAGAACTATGTTATTGTTTATCTAAAAGAGCAGGGTTGAAGTAAGTGATTCACCCTTTTCATGCCTGGATCCTGCTCTGATTTTCATAACACTGAGAGCATAAAAAGAAAATTCTAAACTATGAAAAGTCTTCAGGTAACAGTCCATTCTTCTCTTTTTGGAAGAACCAGAAATATAGCTCCATACGCTCTGATTTTAAAATGGTTCAAGAGGCTCCTCCTAATGTTGGCCCACTTTCAACTGATATAAAAATCTTAATTTCAGTTAAATTTTCCAATGATATAGTCCAGTGGTTTTTATACTTAAATGCAGCAAAATCAACTATGGATTTTTTTTAGCAGACATCTGCATTAAAACTATAGGCCTTTTGAATCAGAATTTCCCTGGCTGGAGCTTAATGATATAAGTCATCCACAGATGACCCTTAAGCATATCTGATACTGAGAGCCTGAAATCTCATCCAAATCCATCTACTGAAAAGCCATACTATGATTCTGGTTTTGTCATTGGTGATAATACTGAGGAGTGGAATTTCCAGATCATTTGATAATTCTATTTTCAATTTTTTTGAGGAAACTTCACACTCTTTCCCATAATGGCTATACCAATTTATATTGTTACCAACAGTTTCTAAGCTCTGTACCCTTGGTCAACTTTTGTTTTAACATCCTAACAAGAGTGTGATCCTATCTCATTATAGTACATATGTGCAAAATAATATTATTCAGTCATAATACAGTAGTTCTTGCCATTTGCTACAACATAAATGAATCTGGAGGACATGGTGCCAAGTAAAATAAATCAGACCCCAAAAGAACAATACTGTATAATTCCACTTATATGTGAAATCAAAAATAGTCAAACTCAGAAGCAAAGAAAACATGGTTGCTGCTAGGGACTGAACATTGGGAGAAATGAGGATGATGCTAGTCAAAGAGCCCAAACTTTCAGTTATAAGATGAGCAAGTTCTGGGGATATAAATTTCAGCCTGAGGGGTGATGGATATGTTAATTTGATTGTCATAATCACCACACAACGCATATGTGTATTGAGTTATCATTTATATTCCTTGAATGTATTTTATATTTATCAATTAAATTTTTAAATATAAATATGCATTAAACACAGAAATGTACAGAATATTGCTCTTTCGAGACTTATATGATTTTCTTTAATTCATTTCTTATTCTTTCAAAGCATGCTTGGATTGAACTGATTTGGCTAATTTAGTGAAAAAGCCCATATGACTTTATTTTAATGTTATATATTTGATAAGCAAAGGAAGACCCCGCATTGGAGAGAGAGAACACCTTCTCCCACCTACAAAATATTGTTAAAGGGCAATCATTGCTAAGTCTAAGCCTGGGGAATGGGTAGAGAGGAAGAGTGAGGAAACAATTACTTTGTCTTCCAGCTTGAAACCTCATAAAATAGGATGCCATTTTTTTACTTACACATAAGTACATAAAGCAGGTAGACATATTAGAGGATGCTGCAAGAGCAAATCTGAAGAAATGCATCATTTCTGACAAACTGAAAACCAGTAGTTAAAAATATTTTCTGAAAAGACATGAAAAAGTATGGCAAGAAGGCTCTTTATACTAAGCCTTTGAAGCATTAAATAACTCAGCTAGGAGATCTCTGCATATCTCAGAAGGTTAATTATCCTAAGATAAGATTGTTGGTGAATTTATACTTTTTCCTAACATGGAAGCCAAACTAAATATTAAGAATTTAAGGTGACAAAAAGAATCTTACTGTACCTAAAATTTTGTAATTCTTTTTATCTTGCTCTAAACTGTATATCAGGGACTCAAGTTGCTAACTTATCACTTGCAGTGAAATCAAACACTCTTTAGTAGTATATTTCCTAGCCTAATGGCCTCAGGTTCCTTGATTGGGACTTATGTCAATAGAAACTCCAAGACAGGGGTTTGAGTTAAACAGAAGAGAACTTCATTGGGTTGTGTAAATCAGGAAACTAGGAAGCTGGAGGACAAAGAGTTAACTGGCTTATGAAGGATTTTGGACTATTCACACAAGTGGTCTCCTAAGAAGAGGAGAGAAGGACTGGTCATGGGGCAGAGTTTATCATACATTCTCATATTTTTTTATAAAACATGCATCACATGTTCTACCAGGAGTGGAGATTTTAGATTTTAGCATTATTGTTATAAATTGTGACACCAAACTGGGTTTTTTTTATTTTCCCCTTTGAGAGTTATGGAAACAATTACAAGACTAAGTGCTAACTGAGAGTTCATTCCTGGCCAAGAATAGGAGAAACAGGGACAAAGGCTCAGATCAGCTTCTCAGCCTGTTGGGGTCAAGATACAGAGGGAAAGATATAGATATAGGGTTAACGAAATGAGAAGGGATAGGCTAATAAGAAGGAGGAATATTCATTTTTTTTCTGGAAATTGGCAGAACTTTTCTGGGGAATTCAGGCACACCACCTCTTTTTGCTACACACACACACACACACACAAACATTTTTCCCCCAGTAGTCATCAGTCAACTGTCATAGCACTGAGAAGGTGGGTATCATTTAGCATACAGCATACAGATGAAATTACAATGAGGTTAGAGGTTGTCTACTGGTCACTCTGACAGTCCTCTTGGATCAGCTCACCTGAAGAGAAACTTTTAGCCTGAAGGGATCCTATCCTCTAAGACAAACAAGATCAGGGAAGGATAGAAACTCAGGTAGGTCCCCCAGGCAGTATGAGATGGGGGTAGATTAACACTGTAATCAGAGAAGGCTGGACTTTGGACATCATTGCTTAGGAGAGGGCTGCTTTTTGCTATACTGCTCATACCTTTCTTTCCAGTTTCAACTGGGTGGGGGATACTGGTCAGCACCATGCCCCCCCCACACACCTTTTAGTATCTTGAGGAGCTTATGCTTGTTAGGTAAATTAAACTAAACCTACCCCCAGAAGTAAGTGAAGCTAAAAAGAAAATTATTTCAAAAAGTGTTAAGTGTAAAGACTTTAGGCCTTTAGGGCTCCTGTCCCTTGGGATTCACTGATCTAAATCTGAGTGTGAAGGCAAGTGCTCAAGAACATGTCATCCAGACATTCAGATTACATGTTGTCCTATCTGGGTGTTCCATCCCCCAAACCTTGAGATAGATTACACTCCTTAGGCTTCCTGAGACACTTAGAAGGGTGTGATGGCAAAAAAAATCAATAAATGACCTTGGACTCTGGATATTTACTTCCCAGTTCTATAAAGAGGCTCAGCTAGGGTGAGAAATAAACGGCAAGTATCACTTGGGTATCCAGAATCATTCACCCCCTTCCCTTTCTTATCTTCTCCTTTCTTCCCTTATTAATGTTCTGGGAGTTCTTTCTTACCTCCCCTTACCTCCCCTGTCTTCCTCCTGTCCTCACTGCTCTATAGCCCCGAAAAAGAAATACAGAAAGGTATCCAAGCACTTGAAGAGTTCAGAATCCCTCATGGAAGAGGCATAATATAAGCATATAACACAAGAGTGGGCTTAAAAATCTTTCAGAGAAATGCTCTAGCAAGTATGGGGGAAAACAATCTCCAAGTGGGTAATTCATCATTAAAGGAACATCCCCAAAATGCCTTTGAGTGAAAAAACTTGTGACGAACATTTGCTTCTGGCAGTCAAGGGGAACCTGCTAAGGGAGTTCAACTTCCTCTGGGGTTTTGACTTCCAAGAGAGCTCCCAATGTTTCATGGGAAGCCTCTCACTTTTTCTCCCCAGGGGAAGAAGGAATGTGAACATCTGGGGCAGGGATGGGATATGAACAACAGGTGGCATGGCAGGGAGTTCTTGGGGACTGCATGGCATGCTCCCCAGTGACACTGACATTGAGACAGGGTGTAACTTGACCTACTGAAGAGGGAGAACAGAGCGAGGGATGCTTTATACATCACTCTCCAAACCCAAGCTGTTTGGATGTTTTAGGGACCCAAACATCCAGCTCTAAAGATGGAGAAAGAAGGAGCTGGGAAATCTTCTCCTTTGTCCATCACACTAATGGGAGGGGGGTGATGCCTCTGGGGTAAAGCTCACATGTATTTGAGCTGCAAGGAACACAGACTGATCTCTGTTCCTGCCAGTATTACTTGAAGTTACCACCTCAGTTTTCTTTCCCATGTCAGAGAAGACGAATGCTCAAAGGGTGACATTATTGAGGGTATTAGGGGAAAGGCCAAACAAATGACCTAGTTAAAGCAGGTACTTTGAATTTCTACTGTCCTATACCAGCACTCTAGTGGCCATTTTGCAAAAGGAAAAACAGGCCTGGAGATGTAAATTGCCCAGTAGGACAAAAACAGCCAATAGTAGCATGTAGTTCAGAGTCATACTTCTCATTTCTGAGCCACACAGTCTCCTACTTCTCCACAGGGTCCCTGCTTGCAGAGAATCAATGGATAGGACTGGCAGACCACCACTCTCAGTTTGGAGCTCTTTCTTCCACAGGGTCTGTACTGGTCCAGCCACCTAGCCTTAATGATGTCATGTCACACCTCAAGCATCTCCAAGGACTCTTACTACAGGAAGCTCTTTGCTGTTAAAAAAAAAATGCCATTTCTTCTAAATGTTTTAAAAAGGTCTTGGCAGAGACACTTTAGTAAGCAATTTATTTATATCAAATTCTGAAGGGGGTAAAAAAAATGGCAAGCAAGAGCAGGGTAGTAAGAGAGAGAGAAACAAACAAATAAGTGACTACTTCTGAAGAGACTAAATCTGTTCAAAGTTTTCATCAAATTGTCCTTTGCCTCTGGGGTTAATTTTAGTGTTCCTGGATTCCAAAGTTCCAGATACAGTTATAAGCACACTGCTTATAACCTTTCTTTTTATTTATTTTTAATACATTTTATTGTGTATATTTGAGGTTTACAACATGATATTATAGTGTAAACATAGATAGTAAAATGGTTACAATAGTGAAAAAAATTAACATGTCTATCATTCTACATGGTTACTGTGTGTGTGTGTGTGTGTGTGTGTCAAGAACAGCTGAAATATTCTTATTTAACAAAATGCTTCTAACTTTTCCTAATTGACTGAGAACAGAAACTTCTCATTGGAACTCTGACTGTCCAAATCTTTGAAGAATTCAGCTGGTCCACGTGAGATGGTCCTGAAGTGCTGGTGGTGGCAGTGAGCATCTTCCAAACACAAAGGAAGCACCTTTTCTGGAGAATCAGTGTTCAGTCACCACCCAGTGAGCATCTTCAAGGTCAAGAGGGTCCTCCCTGAGCTGTAGCATTGATAACAATTATGTATCAGAGGACCATACTCTGCTTTCTATGCATTTCCTCACTTACTTCCTATACTGGTGCTCTGCCCAAGGGGAAAAACAGGCTTAGAGTACTTCCAAAATATGGTCAAGTACATGGAGCTAGTTTTGGAGGAGATGTGGCCAAACCCAGTTCTATCATATAACCCTCAGAGACTAAAGATTGTCTCTATTCTGAAGGATTATTGAAAGCCCCATAGAAATTCTGAGGGTAAACAAATTAGTTTCAGCAAGCAAAGATGTCCAGTGTGGTTACACATTAGGAAGAAAAATGTGAGCTCTAAGTTAACTTGATCTTTTTGTTCCCAACACAAACTTCTACCTACTTTAATTGGTCATTCAGCTGGAAATGTTTGTACTGAGAGTTGTTCTTAGAGGAACTAGCTTCTCTGATGGGCTGATCAAATGATTAGAAAGACCACATGGATTTTGTTTCCTCCACACCAAGAATGGCCCTAACTCTTTAAGCCCCATTAAATTTAATTTAATCATTGCCACTTCGTGCTGGTATTGTGTTTTATGAGCACATTTACCAGAAATTGAAAGCTTGTCAAACAGGGGCTTTTGAAATTAAAATAAAAGGATACTCAGATCCAGTACTATTGCCAAAATGGGAAATAGAGGTCATTTGGTAACAGTGTGCATGCTAAACGTGATTCTGAGGACTACTGGTATTTATGAGAGATGGGGCCCGTGGGAAGGGATCAACTGGTCTTGTCCCAGCTTTGGAGGACTGTTGGGATGTTTTTGGAAACCTATTTTGACAGAAATCTTGAGTTGGTATGGCCTTTCTGAAGTTTGCTGAGAAATTTCCAAGTAATTTAATGCAACTTTTAGCATCCAAAGCTCTGGTCTTCAAGTTTAAGCCTAATTTTCACACATCATTACTGCAAAATGACAGAAAACAAGCATTAAGTTCTTCACCTCATGTATGCCAGTGAGGCCTTATTCTCTCTGGATGTACTGCAGAGGAATGGCTAGCCTCTTTCTTACATCTAATAACTGCAATATTAAGATACAAAGATAAGCAACACATGACTGAGATACAACAATAGATTTAATATCTAGAAATGGTGTAGACAAGATTGCAAATTCTTAATATGTGAATATCACTTAAAGTTGTTTTAAAAACTAGTCTTTAAAGTTAAAGCAAAGCAAATTTTCAAAATTGAGTGTTATTTATCAGAAATATTGTTTTCTTGTACTGTGATATGCAGGCAAAAAGTAGTCTGTAAATAATAATAAATGGGAAAAATGAATTGCTGTTGAAAATATATTGAATTCTTGTAAATTATTTTCCTTGCCCTTAGACTAGCAGGACTTAATAACTACCTACCTGGAAGACTGGGAATGTGGCTCGGAATAGAACACTTGCCAGGCTTGTGTGAGGCCCTGGGTCTGACCTCTAGCAGCACAAGAAGAGAAAGAGTGTATGAACACCTCATTGAAATCCTATTCTCCCTCTTCCAAGATGGGTAAACTTTGTCTAGTAAGTTGTGCTAGTCAGCTTTTTTTACTGTTGTGACTTAAAGACCTGACAAGAACAAATTTAGAGGAGGAAAAAATTATTTGGGCGCTCACAGTTTCACATCTCATTCCACAGACTGCTGGCTTCATTCCTTGGAGATCAAAATGAGGCAGAATATCACAGTGGAAGAGTGTGGTAGAGGAAAGTGGCATAGGACATCACACTAGGAAGCAAGAGAGAGCCCTGCGCAACAAGGACATGATATATACCCCAAAGACACACCCCCCAGTAATCTGCCTTCTCTAGCCATAACCCACCTGCCTTTAATTACCACCCAGTTAATCTCTATCCAGAGATTAATACAATGATTAGGTTAAGGCTCTCATAATCCAATCATTTCACCTCTAAACCTTTTTGAATTGTCTCACACAAGACCTTTTTGGGGGACACCTCATATAGAAATCATAACATTGGGTAAACTTTTTTAAATTATTTAAAACTTCTTTAACTTTTTTCACAATTTTTTATAGTTTTCAGAGGGTAAATTTTTTCCTCTTTTGCAAAATTTATTTAAAGTATTATATTTTTGATGATATAAGTGAGATTGTTTCAATTTTATTTTTGAACTGTGCTTGTAACTATATAGAAAGAAATTGATCTTCTGTATTTATCTTGTGTTCCATAAATTGATTAACTCACTTATCAGTTCTAAGATAAGTAGACTTTATTTTTTTAGAGCAGTTTTAGTTTTAGAGAAGAAGGTAGAAAGATTCCCCATATACCTCTGCCCTGCAGAGCCTGGGAATGTGGCTTGGAATAGAACACTTGCTAGCCTAATGCAGAGCCTATTTCATTATCACAAAAGAGTGGTACATTTGTTGCAACTGATTTATCTACATTTATATGTCATTATAATTCAGAATCCACAGTTACATTGGGGTTTACTTCTGATGTTGTGTATTTTTGGGGGTTGGACAAATGTAACATGGATGTACTATTTTATCTAATGATATACACTTATGTTTCCTCCATGTCCTTTCATAGTTTGATATCTCATTTCTTTTTAGCATTGAATAATAATTCACTAGACAGTGTATATACTACAGTTTTTCCATTTACCTACTAAAGGACATCTTGGTTGCATCCAAGTTTTGAAATTATAAGCAGAGCTTTTATAAACATCTTTGTACAGGTTTTTATGTGGACATAAATGTTTACTTCCTTTGGGAAAATACTGTGATTACTATATTGAAGGATTGGAGTATATTTGTTTTGTGAGAAATCACAAGACTTCCTTCAAAAGTGGTCATATTATTTTGCATTTCAAGTGATAACAGATTAGACTTCCTGCTTCTTCGCATTCTATTTGGCATTTCTTGGTTTTACTGTTCTGGGCTGTAGTTATTATACATAGTATACATAGTATACATTCTTCATAGCATATATAGATACATAGTATAATCTCATTGTTGCTTTAATTTGCATTTCTCTAATGACATACTGGACAACTGTATGTTTTCTCTGGTAAGGTATTTGTTAAGGGCTCTGGCTCACTTTTTTAAAACTCACTTTTGAGTGTTAAGAATTCTTTGTATATTTTGTTTAACATATGTCTTTTTCAAATATTTTCTACCATTTTGTAGCTTTTCTTTTTATTATCTCCATATCAGAAAATCTTAATCTCAATAGACTTGAGTTTATCAATTCTTTAGTGGATTTTAATTTTGTCTAGTAACTTGTGTTACATTTAAAAACTCATCACCAAACCCAAGGTAATCTGGATTTTCTTCCAAGAGTTTTGTTATTTTGTGCTTTATATTTAATTATGTGATCATTTGGGAATTAATTTTTGTGAACATGTAAGTTCTGTGTTTATATTTTTCCCTTTTGCATATGACTTTCCTGTTGTCCAGCATTCTTTGTTGAAAAGACTACCTTTTCCCCAGTGTATTGCCTTTCTTCCTTTGTCAAAGATTATTTTACAATTTTTGTGAGGCTTTTTGGTGTGGATATTTTGTTCCACTTATGTATTTGTGCATGTTTCACAAATACCACACTCTCTTGATTACTGTAGCTTTAATCTCAATTTAATTCATTAGGGCCATTTGTTATTTACATTTCCTGCAGTGTCTTATATGATGTTTGAAATTGTCACATGTGATTCAAGGGCAGAGGTAGGTCACCATTACAGGAGTCTTTGCATTCTATGTCACTTAACTCACCATCTATGTGGCTTCTGTAAACACAGTTATTTTGGGACTTCGTCTCTATCAGTCAAACTTCATGAGAGGGATGGTAGGCTCACATGATGACTTTAGCAAAGGGAAAGTTCGTTGGAGAACAAAGGGATAGTGCAGTGACTTTAGCCTTTACCACCTCATGTCCTAAAAAGGCAAATGTGAGATAGTTATTTTAGTGTTTTAAGTGATCCCAGGGGCTCTGCTTATTTCATGGGTCCTCCTAGACTATTCTTTGGGAACTTCAGGTAGAACCCAGAGCACTGTACCAAGAGTTCACAAATCTGATTCCTTATTCGATTCCAGCTACTGATTTTAGCATATCTGGAGAAGACTGCTCCACCTCTCTGCATGACAAATGGAAGGCATCTTGAAAAGCTCCACACCCACAGGGTTGACAACATTTGTCAATGGCCTCCAAACAGGTCATGGAACAGAATTTTGTAAACTTTGAAATGTCAACCAATATGCAATAGCACTTTGCACTTAAGAGTTTCTTAGTTTTATACACACTTTTAGGTTGTTCTGGAGACTCAAGAGTGTTCATAGTCTCTAAACTATACTCACTGCTCTCCCTAGCAAACTACATACCTATGGGAGTTTTGAAAACAAACACTTTGAAACATGTAATCATGTAAGATGGAATTTAAGATGACTTTTGAATGCACAAAGATGGGGAAAACTCAGGAAAGGTGATGAGAGATGATGGGTAGGTCGACATATAATTCGTCATAAAACTGAGAGTGAATGGGGTTGCTGTGGTTTGGGCAAAATTTGTCCTCCATGAGTTCATGTGTGGAAGGATTAGTCAACAGTGTGGTAATATTGAGATAGCAGGCTTTGAAATCAAAGAAATCTGTGTTCAAAACCCACCTCTCTTACTCTTAAGCAACTTCATTTCGGTGAGACTTGTTTTCCAACCTTGTGCAGTTGGAAAAGCATTCTATTTTCTTTAAAGAACTGTTAGGAGGGGGTTAATTACATAAGTGGACTTGAATGCTAAGTTCCTTCTTCATTTCACAAGACCATATCTCTAAGTGATACTCCACCTCTAAATGACCATCTCTAAGTGATGTGAATCCCCTCTATGCCTTTCCACTTTTTTGCTTTCCATAACAACACTGGATTCCAGAAATTATACCTCAAGAATTGTACAGTTTGGCTTGGAAGCTGAGGCAGGAGGATCATAAGATCAAAGCCTCAGTAATTTAGTGAAGCTCTAATCAACTTAAAGAGACCCTGTCTCAAAATAAATAAATAAATAAAACAGAGATGTGACTCAATGGGTAAGTGACCTTGGGGTTCAATCCCCAGTACTTAAATGCATATAGATGTGCACACATGTGTGTGTATATGTGCGTGTGTGCAGTTAACTAGTGAATAATAAATGTAATACATGCTATTCTTACTGAAGTGATGGTTCACATATTACCCAAATATTTGTTTAGCACACTATGTACCACAGAATATTTACTGACCTGACTGCAGTTATTCCACCAGAATGAGATGTTTTGCACATTCTCATAAGGAGCTAAACAGTGACACCAAGATGTAGTTTTTGCTTCTGCAAAGAACTAACCCTCCTTCCCTCTTGGAGAAAGCTGGAGTATTTTTACAACCTAGAACTTCAGAAAATATACTTTGAACCAGTAGATTATTATTTACTTATTGCACATATATTTATGAAACACATACTACATATTAAAGCAGGCTCATATGAGCAGTCATAAGGAATTTGACCTGGATCCAAATGTCTTCCTGGGCTGCTTCTTTCTTCACAACATCAGAAATACATGATTTCACGGCAGAATGCAGGTATGAGCAGAGTCCTGAGGACTCCTGAGGTAATTCCTCACCTCTTCTGTTCTGAACATTAATTCCTCCAGGTCACTGCTTCCCTTTGCTCCACAGTTTCTGTTCAATACCTCATTCCTGGAAGGTGTGTGTCCATGCCTCTGTCTCAGGGTCAGCTCTAACAATTTCTCACTATCTCATCAGATGGGATTCACTGATGAGAATGGTTATGCTTCTCATTATGGAGTGCCTGTGACCCCCTGAAACATCAGAAGGGAGAAGCAAGGGACAGCTATGACAGAAGTAGGAGGATGATGGCCACAGGGTCATGTCTGCAGTCAAGTTGGTGCTGACAGTACAGGGGAGGATCCTTGATCTTTATCATCTCTCATTTACTGAGAAGTGGCTATTGTTAACTAGGGAAGGAGTAAAGATGGAACATAAAATTTAATTATGAAAAGCCACTAGAATATTTATGTCATTTGTCATGCAGCCAGGAGTCTCTCTATGTCTTTCCCATTTTCTACTGTACTTTTCCACAACCTGTCTTCAGAAATATCCATCTGGGCAAAGCCTCATTGCTTCAAATATAAAAGCAAAGGAGAAGATGAAGAGATGGCAATCCCTTTAATTGCAAAAGGGCTTAGATATACATTATTCAGCCAAAAATCAACCAAGAAAAAAGGGAATAGACTCTATGTGTGTTCACACATGTGCCTCTGTGTGTGTGTGTGTGCATGTGCACGCGCACACGTATTTGTGTATGTCCATGCCCTGTGTGTGTTCATCCTTGGATGTGAGAGCATCGTTTCTTCCATGCACTGGATTTAGCACAATGTGGGATTCAGAACTCAGAGTAAGTCAAGGATGCTCAGCAAACGAGATGAAGTCACAGAGCAAGGCAGGTACACCTTCAAAAAGTACATTTTGCTAATCAGTTATGTGAGGATCTGGGAACATGGAAAAATAAAACAGTCAGACTCCACTTACGAGTCGTTTGATTCAAGCAAAAGAAAGAGACCTAAGAACTATTATCATCCATGTCATGTGGGAGCTCCACAATCATGAATTCAGGGATGAGAAGTACAGGAAGGGGCAAAAAAGAGGGGACATTTTATCTGAGTCCCTGGGTTGAGGGGAGGAGGAAATGTCTTCCTAGACATAGAGATATAGCAGTGGGATTATGGAAAGCCAGCTGTGGAAAGCTAGGGTTTATTCTTCAGCCAAAATAGTCCTTCAGGTTTTTCAGGTAACTGTTGGATCAACCCAACAGGGAACTGTCCATGTCTGATGTCACAAGGGCCAGGATGGGATATTAAACATCCTAAAGTCCCTATCATGGTTGACTAGTTTGCACATGACCAGGCAGGCTTCCCATAGTCTCTGTGGTTCCAAGGATGATGACCAAGGGCCAGAGACCACTGCTCTGAAGAAGGGCTGCCAGGGAATCCTGGGGCACAGGTGAGAAGGGCAGAGAGCTCATAACAAAACCAATGAACATGATTTCAGGGTAAATTTATCGCCATGATTATATTGTATTTCAGAGCCATTAGGATAATATTGCTATTCTTTCCACGTCCGTGGCATTGCTTTGCCTCATTTGCATGTTCTTTGAGCTTGTGCTGAGAAATCACTGTGTCAGTATAGGGTGTTTTGAAAAAACTCAGCACAAAGTCATTTGCCTACGTCGGACAAGGAACTGCCTGTTCCTCCTCCCTGTTTATCAAGGCCCTCCCCTGACATGCCCACCACTCACATCAGCTAAGCCTAGATTGATATATGCTGGATGTTCTTATTCATAAAAAAAGAAAAGAAAAAAGAAGAAGAAACACACACACACACACACACATAATCAAAACACAAAGTAGACAGACAGAGGCCTATGGCTGGAGACAGTGTATCCTGGAACATCACTGGCTGAGAAATAAGAGCTCAAATTTGGTGTCAGATGTCAGAAATAAAATGAGTTCAAATCTCACTTCAGCAACTCACTGGAGGTGTGAAATGCCCTAATTCTCAGTTTTCTCATCTGTAAGGTAGGAATGATAATTTCTTTCCCCTTTTCACTGCAGAATATTTTAAGGATCAACTAAGAGAATATGGAAGAGAGTAAATTTCAAATTCAAAAACAAAATACTGATGATTATCAAATGGTAAAGCAGTTGCCATGATATGTTTGCTTAAACATTGTAGATGGGCTGTCTGTATATGAATCCCAGGTTTACTACTGGTGATCACTGTAATCTTGGAGGATTTGCTTTACCCCTTTATACCCTGGCTTTCTAAGGTAGAATGTAGATAAACAATACTAGTATAAAGGTTTTTCTAAGGATAAGTGTATAATCTGTGTGTGTCAACTCATACAAAGTATTTTGAACATACTTGCTATTGTCATTATTATTTCTATTGTTTTGATCATCCTGGCACCCTTCTCTGTAGCCTATGGTCCTAAAGTCTTCATGAGTTAGGGACCCTATGCTCCCCTTCCGGATATATTGGTGGCATTATAAGATGCTGGAATCAAAAGGGAAACTAGCTAGCACCTAGTCTGCTAATCCTCACAGTAGCCCTTTGAAATCAGGTATTACCCACTCCATGTTATAAATGAAGAAACTTGGGAGGATTAAAGTCACTTTCCCACCAGCAAATCACTGGTAGATGTCAGAACTGGGTTTGTATCACCCAAAGTCTAGTCAGGAGAAGAATAGTTACGCAGGCTATTTTTTTAATTTGTTTTAATTAGTTACACATGACAATATAATAATCTTGATGTATCATACATTTGAATCAAATGGGGTATAATTTCTCATTTTTCTGAGTGTACAGGTTGCAGAATCACATTGGTCATACAGTCACATATGTACATACAGCAATACTAGTGTCTATTTTATTCTTCTGCTGTTCTTCCTATTCCCCTTCCTCTCCCCTCCCCTCCCACCACTTCTCTCTACCCAATCTAATGTGACACACTTCTTTTTTTTCCCCCTCACATCATCATACATGTAATCTGTATAACGATGAGGGTCTCCTTCCATCTTCCATGCAATTCCCCTTCTCCCTCCCACCTCTCTTCTCTATTTAGTGGTAATCTGCTTCTCATGCTCTTCCTCCCTATCCCATTTTGAGTCACCCCCCTTATATAAGAGAAGACATTTGGCCTTTGTTTTTTAGGGATTGGCTAACTTTTTTAGTGCTGAGTAATATTCGATTATGTATAAATGTTACTTTTTTTATCCATTCATCCATTGAAGGGCATCTAAGTTGGTTCCACAGTCTAGCTATTGTGAATTTACACAAGCTATTTTAACAGAAAGAAATTTACATCAGAAATGGGCAGAACATATAATAACTGTTTGAAAAGAGAAAGACATGTGGGGACAAGTGCATGTAGTACTGCATACATGGCATACGTTAGGGGTGTCTGAGTGGCAGGCCATTCCCCTCGTGCTAGGTATGTGAGCAGCAGGCCGCCTACCCAGTAGGCACAGCCCTGGGCATGAGGCCATGTGTTGCAGTCTCGGCACTTGCTCTATAGCCTACTCCTTGATTGGTGGCTGCAAGGACAGTTAGCTGAAATTGCATTAATGGCTGCCTGTAAACTGCTTAGCTCCTGCCTGTGTATATACACATAGTAACTGTGCAATAAAATTAGAACTGCTGGGCTGGGATTGTGTCTCAGCGGTAGAGCACTCACCTAGCACGGGCACGACCCGGGTTCAATTCTCAGCACCACATAAAAATAAAGGCATTGTGTTGTGTCCATCTACAAAAAAGATTCTCTCTCTCTCTCTCTCTCTCTCTCTCTCCAAAAAAAAAAAAAATATATATATCAGAACTGCTTCCTGCTTGGTCTCCAGAGGTCTTGAGGTCTTGATCAGCGACTCCATAGCCACACTCTCCTATACCCTGTTCCATGGACCTCCTCATTGGACGAGAGAAAGCCCACACACAGAAAGATAGAGACAGAGGGATAGACAGAGAAGAAATAAAGATCAATGATATAGTATGCAACACAGAAATTCCTGGAAACAGCTTCATCTCAAGGGTTGAAAATATAGGCTGCGTTGATCAGAGCCTACAATATTGAATATAGAATCTCACAGAACTGTCCAGGATCTGTCTCAGAGTGAGACTGGGCTGGACCTCTGGGAAGGGAGTGCTGATACCTTTCAGGGGTGAGGAAGCTGGCCTGTGAGAGATGATAGGGGCTGGAGACTACAGTGATTATTTCCGCAACTATAGGAAGTATTTTTACTGGGTAAATCTGGCAAGAGCAGCAGGTAAAAGGAAGGACAGATTTCTTTTTCTTTTGTCCTTCCTTCCAGTTTTCCTCTGGTTTCCCTGATTGGGTGAACCTAACCAAAATCCAGCTAGTTGTTAAGATTTAGATCTTTAAAGTCCCTCCAAAAACTCATATATTAGGTAATGCTGAAATGTTCAGAGGTAAAATGATTAGATTATGAGAACTATGACCTCATCAGTGAAGGAATCCATTTAATAGATTAATAATTTGAATGTATTGGCTCATTATTGTAGATAGGTGGGTCATAGCTGTAGGAAGTAGGTCACTGGTGAAATAAACAATCAGGACTATACCTGGTACTTTTCTCTCTCTTTCTGCTTCCTGGATGCCATTAGCTAATCAGCTTTCCTCCACTGCACCCTTTCACTATAATGTACTTCTGCCTCACCTCAGGCCCAGAACAGTGGGGTCAGCTGACTATGGATTGAGACCTCTGAAACCATGAGCCCTGAAAAGCTTTTCTTCCTCTAAGTTTATTTTATTTTATTTTTTGGTTTTTTTTTATAGGTATTTTGGTCTCAGCAACAAAAAGCTGACAACACACTGGCTGACAAAGGTGGAAGGTTGTTTGCAGAGTCTGACCCCAGTGTCACAAAGCAAAGTGTAGGAAGGTTGGTTTAGAGCTGAGAGTAAAGATTGATGACAGGCACAGTTCACCTTGCTGATTACTTAGCATCCAAATATATCTAGTTTTCCCAACAATATGCAGTATCCTTTCATAAAAATGAAGATGTACGGATTCTTATCCCAAAATGGGATTTAAAATTCACCAGGGTTATTGTTTATATTTGGTTACAGCTAATATATCCATCTCTGGATGATGGTGATTAGTCACATCCCTAATTCAATAACATCTATGGGCCAAATTATTTTAGAAAGGTAACTTCTCCCCTAAATCCTTAAATACTTATTTAAAATAATAGGGGGAAGCAATGGGAATGGATGAGATATTTGCAAATAAATATGACTCATAACACACACTACTCAAATGAGGTTTACATGGCTTCCCAGAAGCAAATAACCCTCACGGCATTCTGTCTTCTGTACTCATTTACTGTTATTATTATTTTAATAGTAGGATGGACAAGGTGATTCAGCTTGAAGTTCCCCAAGGAAAGGAGATCACAACATACTTTAGAACTGTGAATGTTCAGGAAATTCATGCAGTGCCACGTCCACGTGTTTTTGTTTTGAGATAATTTTAGACTTATTGAAGAGTTTCAAGAACAGCAGAGAATTTTCCCATATACTCATAACCTGGCTTCTTTTATGATTACATTTTATAAAGTCACAGGAAAAAAAGTGATCAAAACCAAGAAATTAGTCTTGGCTCAATATTATTAATGAAACTACAGAGTGCAATCAAATGTCACCAGTTTTTCCAAAGTTGTCATTTTTTTCTATTTGAGGATCCAATCCAGGATCCCACATTCCACGTAGGTGTCCCAGCTCTGAAGGCTCCCCAATCTGTGATATTCTTGTCCCTCCTCCAATGGCTTTGTGGAGATCCTACTGGTTTATTGTTAAGATTTAGGGCTCAGAACTATTTTTACCCACCCCCACCCTTCTCTCCTCCAGCAACAAGCAGTCTTTATTAGTAGCTTGAGGAGGACCTTTTTAACAACAACAACAAAAAAAATTAGTTTTTAGTTGTAGTTGGACATAATACACTTTTATTTTATTTATTTATTTTTATGTGGTGCTGAGGACTGAACCCAGGTCCTCACACATGCTAGGCAAGTGCTCTACCACTCAGACACAACCCCAACCCCTGCTTTTTAATTTTTTTCCTCTGTGGCTTATACTTTTGAGAGAGAGATCTGATGGTGTGTCTGGGCTTCCTGACTCCCCTGCAGTGGAGATGACACTTTCTCCATGCCTGCACTACTGCAGAGGCTCTTCCTGCTCCCTGCTGCTTCCTATCTTTCTTCAGGATTCTCAGAAGAGATCCATGGAAAAGAGCCTGTGGGTGCATGTGAACTCATGTTCTTCCCAGGTACCCAGGGCTTTGACACTTTTCTGCAGGCTCACTCAGCCTCAGGTTTAATAAAGGCATAACTGACTTCTTCTCACCTTTCCTGCTAGCATCCCTTGTTTGCTTCCAGGTTGTGCTTTCCTGTCCTCTTTGGTTGGAGCTGGTAGTACTCTTCTTTGCATTCTGGATTAATCTGTTCTCTACATCCTCAACTTTCTGTTATTTTGTTGTTGTTGTTGTTGTTTTTAAATTGTGATTTTTATAGACTTCCCAGGTTTTTTCAAAGTTTGGATGTGAAAGTTTCTCTTTCCAGTTCCTTCATTTTAGATTTTGAATGGCATGTGTATTCATTTTCTGTGGTTGCTATAAAAATTCTGCCACACTAGATGTCTTAAAGTAAAATAAATTAATTCTCTCACAGTTGGGAAAGTTAGAAACCAAATCCAAAGTGTCAGCAAGGCTGTATTCCCTCTGGAGGTTCTAGGGTTCTACTTCATTCCTTATTTTTAGCAGCCACTGGTGATTCCAAGCATTCTTTGATTTGCAGCTGCCTCATGTCAATCTCTGCCTCCACATTCACATGGACTTAACTCTCTTTCTGCCTTTCTCTCAAATCAATCAATCAATTGATTACTATATCCAAGTGTTCTATTCTTCAGAGGGATCGTGTCAGAAGGTATGTGGTTATTGCAATAATTTCACACTATTAAGGTATTTCAATACTATTCACTATTCATGGTGCACCTACATGTGTAAGCGATACTCATATGCAAGCATATTTGTGTGCACACACACAGACCATAGTATCCATCATATGATATTGCAAAAAATACAGTTTAATTCTCCTTTTTAAAGTATTGAAACTAAAACTTTGAAAAGTTTGGTAGAGCACCTTAAGCCAAGTTTTTCTCAGAATGGGCAAAGTTATCTTTAGTCTTACATAATGTTATTGTCTAGTTTTCAAATCAGAATTATGCTGATCTCATAAATCAGAAGGTTAAATTTTCTTTTATTTTTTGATGCAGTTTTTTTAAGTTAGTATTTTATTTTCTTGTCTGATGGATCTTATTAGTGAATTCTCCTGAACCTGGGGCTTTCTTTTGAGAAGGTTTTAATTATGACTTTAATTTCTTTAACATACATAGTATTCTTCAAATTTCCTACTACTTTTTTGCATTACTTTTAGTACTGTTTTCTAGAAAATTATTCTTTTCATCCATGCTGCAAAAATTTTGGCTTGAATTTATTGATGATATTCATTTGTTACTACTTTATTATCCGTGGGAACTATAGTTGTATTTCTCTTTTGATCATAATGTAAATAAACTGTGCTTTTCTTTACTTTTTCTAATTATTTTAACAGAGGGTTTATCAATTTTATTGACTATTTTCAACTCAACTTTTAAAAATAAATTTTGTCTGGGCTGAGGTATAGCACAGCGATGCAGTGCTTGTCTAGCATATGCAAAGCCCCAGGTTCAGTCACCAGCAACACACACACACACAAGCTACAGTAAAAAAAAATTTCTCTAATGTTTAGTTGATATTTGTTTCATTGATTTTGACTGTTGTCTTAATTATTTTCATTTTACTTTGTATTTCATTTTTTTATTTTTTTACCTTAAAGAAATTACTTATCTTTATTACGTTTTTACACTTATTCTTTTTTTTTCTTTTTTGTTTTATTGGTTACTCAAAACATTACAATGATCTTGACATATCATATATCATACATTTGATTCAAATGGGGTATGAATTCTTACTTTTACCACATGTACAAATTGCAGGATCACATTGGTTATACTTCCACGTTTATACATACTGCCACACTAGTGTCTGTTGTATTCTCCTGCCTTTCCTAACCCCTTCCTATCCCCCCTCCCCACTTCTCCCCTCCCATCATCTCTCTCTACCCCATCTACTGTAACTCATTTCTCTCTTTTTTTTCCCCTTTCACCTCACATCCTCTTATATGTAATTTTGTATAAATCCATCTTCCGTGCAATTGCCCTTCTCTCTCCCATTCCCTCCCACCTCTCGTCCCTGCTTAATGGTAATCTTCTTCTCATGCTCTTCCTCCCTGCTCTGTTTTGAGTCGCCCTCCTTATATCAGAGAAGACATTCAGCATTTGTTTTTTAGGGATTGGCTAGCTTCACTTAGCATAATCTGCTCTAATGCTATCCATTTCCCTGCAAATGCCATTATTTTGTTAATTTTTAGTGCTGAGTAATATTCCATTGTGTATAAATGCCACATTTTCATGTGTTTTTTTTTTAGTCTGAGTAAGTGAAAACTTAGGTCTTGATTTTAAATCTTTCCTATATTATTTTAAAATAATTAATTAAATATTTATTGCAGTGCTAGGGATTGAACTCAGGGGCTCTCACATGCTGGGTAAGTGTTCCACTGTTAATATGCATCCCCAGTTCAAATATTTCTGATTCTCATTTTAAACTTTTAAAGTTAATTTTTAAGCATTGGTTTAGTTGAATTCCACACACTAAGATACATGTGATTTATAATGATTTCTCATTTTTATTGTGATTTATTTTTAACTCATGGGTTATTTAAAAATTTTTGTTTTAATTTTTTAATACTTGGGAAATACCTTTATGTTGTTTTCTTACTGATTTTCTAATTGTATTTCATGTGGTTCATGAACAGCCTCTGTATCATGTGAACTCTTTTAAATATATTAACTTAATCTTGTCAAAACATGACCATGTACCTGCAACAAAAACTCAGTTTTAGGTATTGAGCATTATATTTTATAAATTTTAATTACTACATGTAGTTTTGTTAATGCAATTCAGAACTTTTATATCTTTATTCATTTTTTTCTAGTTGTTCCATTAGTTACTTAATGTGAAGCATTAAAATATTCAGCAATAATTGTAAAGTATTCTGTCTCTACTTTTATCATGTTTTCTTTATGTACTTTGTTAGAATCTCTTTTTATTTACTTGAAAAATTAAACTTGCCTTGTTATGAAAGGCCCAATCATTATCTGCTTTAGTGAATTTTTTTTGCTGCTATTACTTAAGACCTGACTAGCACAATTGTAGAGGAGGAAAAGTTCATTTGAGGGCATGGTTTCAGAGGTCCCAATCCATAGACAGTAGACTCCATTCATCAGAGCTCAAGATGAACATTATGGAGGAAGAGTGTGGGAGAGAAAGAAGCAACTCACATGATGATGAGAAAGCAGAGACAGAGTCTCCACTTGCCAGATACAAAATATATCTTCCAAAGCCACACCCCTAGAGCCCCCTCTTCCAGCCTCACCCTACCTGCTTTCAGTTAGCATTCAGTTAATCCCAATAAGGGGATTAAATCTCAATCATTTCTCTTTTGAACCTTCTTGCATTGTCTCACATGAGAGCTTTTGGGGAACACCTCACATCCAAACCATAAAACTGTCTCTGTATGATGCTTTTCTTAAAAGGAATACTTTTAAGATGCTGATAAAATTGCTCCAGAACTTTTATAATTAGTGCTTCTATAGTATATCTTTTTCTTTTTCTTTAATCAGTATTCAAACTTAAAATTCATCTCCTTTAAAGATTATGCAGTTAGGCTCAAATTTTTAACACAGTATAACAAACACTTTTACTTAGAATATAGTCTTTTTTTTATGTTTAATGTAAGTATTGATATAGGTCCTTGCAAAATCTCCCCAACTTGGTATTCTACTGAAATGTCTAGACAGTTGTAACACACATAACAGATAAAGTTGTAGATTAATTAGCCCATGTTCAAAGTAACATCTCCATTACTATTTCAAACTGCAGGGGTAGAGGTACAGACACTGCCTTGTTCAGCTTTCTTTGCACGCAGAAATACTTTCTGACTCAACTCAGCATAATGGGAAGTAAAAGAAATAATATGAGTTTATGAAACAGTATCCTTTTGGACTAAAAGACTAAGAGAAAATATAACATTCCCCTACCCCCTTTTCCAACCCCAGTTATAGATTTACTGCTTTGAACTGTGACAAAAATGTGATGACCAAGAAATAGATGAGTCCTAAATCATTCATCTAGCAGTCACTTATCTTCAGAAAGATAAACTTACAAACCATTGTTGCTATACTGTTTCTTCTTGCTAAAAGTATCCTTACTGATTAATGGGTACCCCCTTATCATCCTGTTTGTTATTGTTGTTTTGTTTTGTTTTGTTTTTAATTATTCCTTGTTGCCATGAAGAGAGTCAAATGGCTGGAAACACACTGAGTGGTTGTTTTCCTCACTGCCAGCCTGGCCCTACTGTTCTGATAATGTCTATTTGTTTGACCATGGGAAAGACCTCCCAGATTTATTAAACAGCTGATGCCCTGGCAAAGCAAGGAGAATAATTCTAATGCCCAGGTAATTTAGAGATAAGGATCCCTGGAAAGGGATCTGTTTTACACATAAAGTGTCAGAAAGTTTTGTGAAGTAGCTCCTCCAGTTCATCTAATCATCCAGTTTTCTTCCCAGAATAACTCTGATGGGGCATTTGCCTCCAGTAAGTAAACAAGTTCCGGTCACCACACTGTAACAAGAAGCAGTCATTTTCTCTAGCTCTGAGTTCTGTTCCTGAGTCTTATGGGCTACTTCCTTGCTTGTGGATGGGGTAGGAGGTGGGGATCTCATTTTCAATATTTTGGAAGGTTCCCCTCTTACAAAGTGTGAGGATGGACTGTGAGGCAAGAAACACAAGGCTGACACTTATCGCATCACATCTATGTCTAAATTAAGATGGCTTAGCTCTCCCCTTCAAACTCCCCAGTGTCCATGATAACCACATCAAACCCTCCAAAATTCATGTCTTGTCTATACTTTCTTATGAAATGGTTAATAAGTTAATTTCCCCTACCTCTAATGTATGCTATAGCATTCATGTTTGGGCAGAGGTCATCACCAACTTTCTTATACTGAGCTTATCTAAGTCCTTGCTCTGTTTTAGGACTCCTATATGGCAAGGTGAGTTTCTCAAACTTGGAGTTACTTCTTAGACTCAGCAGATGCTAGATTAATATTTGTTAACGAAAGAAATTTGAAATGAATAATCATGGGAGTTATTTGCAGAAAAACTACATGTCAATCAAAGATTATCTGCCCTAAAAGACTCAGGAAACCAGAAGTAGTTACTGAAAAGGGGAGAGGCCTTCTGGATACTAATCAGATGTTGACAGAATCCCACCCAGCTTGAAAGTGGGAGCTTCCAGGCATTGTTACCATTAAAGTAAAGCATTGGTAACCTCCTCTTATCTATGTCTTCTAAAAGTGACTCTAGAAGATATATAACTATGTGGAATAGCCCCCAAAGACCCTTACAATAATTAAGATTCTCCAGGGACCTCCCACCCAAATTAAGCTTTTTGTCAGAAAGATTTTACAAATAAAGTCAGCGGGATTTTTGCAGACAGCTCTCACTGTGGTTTGTAGTTCCCTCTTTCTTATAAAAGCTAGGTATGCAATCAGGCTTGTTCCTCTGCAAAAGATACTATCTCTATTTTCTTGATTAGAACTTATAAAATCTCTGTCTATCCTAAAATATGGGACAAAGAGTAACTGTTACATGCCACCCACTGTCATGTAACCACCACACTGAGTATAAATCTAAAAGAATTTCCAGACTTAGCTCCACAGATTTTTAGGCATTAGGCCCTCTGGACCACTACAGCTTAAATAAACCTGCTTCCTGAAAATTCCTCAGTCTCATCTGCCCTACATCATATCCAATCTCAACCCTGCATAGCTTCTCCAGTCTGAATAAATGCTAGGGACATTTTTCATTAAATGGTTTAGTATAGCCAGAAATGTTCAGATCTCCTAGTTCAGCTGGTTTTCCCTGTTTTCAACAGGTAGTGATTTCAGAAGAGTTCTGGCTTAGTTTCAGCGTGGAGCACAGGTTTCAGTCCTAATAACTTGTAACAATCAGGCACAGTTGTTAAGGGTTACTTCCTCCTCATTTTTCTGGCAAGATATCACAGCCAGTCTGAACAGTCAGTCTGAATGCATTCAGAGGTCTTAATTCTTCCCATAAGTGATGCTCTTTGATAATTTAAACATATGCCCAAAGTTTATATTCATGTTCCTGTCTCAGCTCTGTAAAGCTGGGACATCTCTGCAAATCCTGTCTTTGGGTGGCAAGGACAGAGGTGGGGATGATTATCTGTTTCTTTTCCCAAGTCTCTATGAATATAGCCCTTGCCATATTTCACCAGTGAACCCACTGTTGAATGGAAGTTCTATGTTCAATTGCTACGTATTATCATCAATGGAAAAGAAAAGGCCATGTATCCTTGAGTCCCAGTGCATGGAATTTTAGAGAGACAGGAATCTAATGAGGCTGTCACTGTCTATGTCAGGACCTTTTATGATGACATTTTAACCATTATTCCTTCCTATTCCACTCCTCCTTGATAAAGCAGCATCTAGCACACAGTTATCTCCTATCAGAAAACCATAGCAAAAACAAAAATTCCTGAATACCATCTGGAATTGATAAAGGAGGAATTTTTCCTTTATCATCCAAAATTTTGTTTAGGTTTCTCTAAGAAATTTATCCCCTCACAGAATCTCATCAAGCTCTGTAAATTCATGAATTATTAGCATAGGGTAATGAGTTAACACAGAAGGATAAAGTTTGAAGAACCAAGGAACTGATGCAACTACTAGGATATTTAACACTTTTGAGAATCAGTGGACTCTAGCTTTCAAAGAATAATTTAGTTCATGCAGGAAATGCCAGTGTGGGCAAACATATCAGGAAACTCAAATAAAAATGATTATTATAAAAAACAGTTCAGAATTTTATTTCAATCTAGAGTCTAGACACTAGATGAAAAAAATAGATACTGATCACTTATGATGAGAGCTATGGAACAAATGGAAGAAGCTAATCTCGGGAAAACATACACATACAATTGATGCTGGAATTAGTCTTTTGAGAAAAGTACATCCCTATGCCATTGGTGAGAGTATCAGTAAATTTATATAACTTTCTATTGGCACTTATATTAAGAATCATAGAAATATTTATATTTCAACCCTTAGTAATAATAACATTACATCCAGAAATTATTAAAGATGTTACTCATGATATGTGTAAAATGGAACTAAGTAGAAGTAAATAGCCTTTAAAAATGCTAGAAGGAAATGGTAATATGAATTATAGTGAAGCCATAATCCATTTCAAAGTAATGGTTTATAAAAATGTTAAATGACATAGAAAATTCACTGTATAATTAATATTAAGTCAAACGAACAAAATACCAAACTATAGATGCAGAATGACCTCAGCTACCATAGCGGGGTGCTGGGTTCGATCCTCAGCACCACATAAAAATAAAATAAAGATGTTGAGTCCACCGAAAACTAAAAAATAAATATTAAAAAATTCTCTCTCTCTCTCTCTCTCTTAAAAAAAAAAAAAGACTTGATGTGCATGCATCCAGATACTAAACCTGTCTCTCTCTTGCTGGCAAGAGTATGTGGGGATTTCTTTTCTTTATTATCCTTTGGGGAATTATCAAAATTCCTAAAATATGCATGCATTCCTTAAAATAAATTTTTATCATTTGGATTGGAGAGAATATTTTTGACCTCTTAGGCCCTAAGACAAAAATATCAAACATCACCTTGGAGAGTATCTCCAACAGCACTTTTCAAAAAGATATTGATGTGTTTTACATAATTATTGCATATATTGACAAAATCTTGGTCAAAGTCAAGAAGCACATCAGAGAGTAATATTTGAAAGTATTTCAGGAAGGGTGACTAAACATTGGCCCTGAAATATGGCTTTATGCTGTTTGGAACTTTTGTATTATCACTTGGTTGCCTTTAATAGAAGGAAGCCAGGGTCTATACTAACACATCAGAAGCTTGTGGACTTCCTAGTCTTCAAGTAGAGATGTTCAACTCTAACTCCTGACCCTATCCTTGCCCATTTCTCTTGCTTCTCTCCTCCAACATAGTCTGCAAAAAAGGAGTGGTTCTTTCCTTATCTGACTCTGCCTTATGTGCTTTATCTTCTTGAAAAAGTCTTCATGGCCCATGGGAAATAGGGACAGAAATAGTTCTAGTTTAAACTACCTAGATAATTTCTGATAAAGAATATTTCTCTGGATTAGTCATATGATCTCTCCAACAAGCTTAATGTTCTGTTGTCTATTGATGAAATACTTTATATAAATTCATTGCTAACCATAGAATATATTAAATATAAATATGTAAATATATACATGGTAAGGCATATTACTGCAAATAAACAAATGGACAACAATGAATAAATATATGCACATACCACTCACATGTTCTAATACTACATAGAGACTGAGTAGATAATTTGCACAAAAGTTTTAATTAATGTAATTAAAGCAAGTGTAGTATAGAAGAGTTCAAGCTCTAGAATATGATTATAAGGGTTCAAATTTTGGCTCTGCCATTTGTTATCTTAGAAATAGTATTTAAATGATTTAAATATTTCATGTTTAAATGAAACCCATGATATTATTTTACCATAGGCTCTATAAAAGGCACAACTAAATTAACATTTTTTAAAAATTGTCTATCACCTATAAAAGTTTCTGGCACACAGGAAGTGCTTAATAAATGTTTTCCACATACAGGCCTTCTGAATGAAATTTATGTGCTGCCCTAAATAACAGGCTTATAGATTTATTAAAGAATCAGCTTACCCTGTTTTATACAAAAGATTATACCATGGTATAAAGTGAGCAACTCAGATTTCCAATAGAAATCTCTCTAAACATCAGGAGAGATATAAAATGCTATCTCTGTGAAGTAAGATAAACCCCAAGGATAATGGAGAGTAGAAATGCAGTCTCCTCTTTCCATACAGATCAACTCAGTAATTTCCAATTTTTGAAAGTAGAAGAACTTTGCTTAATAAGAGACCACTGATTTTGGGAATCATAACTCAAAAATAAGCCAAGAACTCAGGAAGCAAATAATTTTATTGAATATACCCGAATAGATCAGTGATGTCACATAAATTTTATACTAGAAATTAACCTTATTGCTGTTTTCCCCCTAGTGAAAAGATCAACAACCTCAGCTTATCAATTTTCTTTCATTTTAAAAACATAATATACCCATAAATCCATAACTGCAGCCAAAATCTTGGGAAAGAAACCAACATAATTTTTTTTAACAAAATGCAATCCCCTAAACACTTTCTGTTTGATTTTTGTCTTTTAATATGTTTACACATTCAAAAAATGAGAATGTTTTGAATGTCCCAGAATATTTAGAAGTATCTGAACGTAAAGCACTTCTTGTTCTGCTATTTAAGAAAAGATAAACGCTATAGTTCTGGGCTGTTTATGAATCTGTTGGTAGTGGCTTAAAGGACAATTAACATGTAGAATTACCTGCCACATACATGATTCAAAGGATATTGGATTAGGTCAAGGATGACCTAAACCTTTGAAAGATTAGTCCTGTTTGTCATATTTGTAAAAAGTGGATCAAGTAGTTACCTTAACCTGTGGAAGGTGTTAAGAAAGTCTGCATATAGTGGCAAGGTCGGCCAATACCTTTGTCAGGTGCAGTTCCAGTGGCTTCCCAGTGAGGTTTATACACTTGCTGTGAGGCTTGAATGAAAGGACAAATCTAAAATTGGCATTCTTGATATAGATGCAAAGATTTGCAATGAGCATCTGTTGCTGAATGCATGTACAACATATTCCAAAATATACTTGACCTACCTTCCAAGTATTCATTGTGTGATATGATAAATCACAGTCACTTGAATCAGAGACATAAGTTCAAACCTTGCCTCTGGATCCCACTTCCAGACATATTAAATAAAATAAACTGGATTTTCCCTCCCTTTTTAAAAAACGAACACAGCAGACATCATGTATGAAACAATGATTTAAGACACTGGAGAAGAGTCAGATGTCAAACACCAGAGAAACAAAGATGTGAACTCTGTGATTAATTGAACTTAATGTACGGCAAGAGATTCCAGGACAGAATGCAAAAGAAAATTGCCTGAGTAATGGGCCACTTTAGTTCTAGACTAACCTCAGTTCTGGTCTTACTGAAAGCAAACCTTAAAAAGACCAAATAACTGTGTTATAGAAGACTGTTTAGATGCATTTAAAGATCTAACATATAGCAAAAGAAAATTCATAAAAATTTAGCATCCAGTGAAAAATACCAGGCACTTAAAAAGAAGAAATGATATGACCAAAACTGAAGACAAATTACTTTATTAGAAATAGCAGCAAATCAAAACATTTAATGCATTGTCTTAGCATATTAAAACAATTATTACAATGTGCTTCATATACTCAACAGGTAGAAAACATCAAAGTGTGTTAAGAAGAAGTATTAAAGGTAAGATTTGAAAACACACATGAGGTGAACTTCTAGTGTAGAGATAAAAATAAAATAGAAAATAAATATGTGGGAGCTTCCAAAGTGGTTCATGCCTGTAATTCCAGTGACTCGGGAGGCTGAAGCAGGAGGATCACAAGCTTGAGGCCACCCATCAACTTAGCAAGACCCTGTCTCAAAATTAAAAAAAAAAAAAATAAAAGAGCTTGGGATGACTTAGTAATAGAGTAGCCCTGAGTTCACTGTAAAACAACAAAAAAAAAAAAAAAGGAAAGAGAGAAATAATCAGAATGCTATATAATCAGTGAATTAAGACAACAAAAATCAAAACTGTGTAGCTGGCCAGGAGCTGGAGGGAAAAAAGGAAGAATAGGTGGAACACAGAAGATATTTAGGGCAGTTAAATTATTCTGTCATGTAATGATAGAGACGTGTTATTATACAATTTGTCAAAAGTAATAGAATTTATAACATCAAGGGTGAATCCTGATGTAATCCCATGAATTTTAGCTAATAAGAATATATCAGTATTGGCCCATCATTTGTAACATATGCACCAACTAATACAAGATAAGGATTTGTTCCAGGGGATGAGAAAGAATATGTGAGAACTGTGTACATTCCTCTCATTTTTTTCTGTGAACCTAAAAATAATCTAGAAAATAAAATAACTTTAAAAGGTTTTGAATTTTACCATAATTGCAGGAGGAGTAGTCAATAAAGCACTGTTTCCTCCTTCTCTCCCTCTAACCCAATGAGCTATTGATTGCTCATTTGAAACTATTGTCAGGGTTAATGATCCCTCAAGTTTTTTTCAAGAACTTTTTAGCTTAATGTATTTGGGGCTCCTTATGATCTTGATTTGAATCTGCTTGTACAGGGCCTATTCTAATCAAGCTCTTTTTTTATTCATTACTTGATTAGTCATGGATAAGAAGACAACAGGTGTTCCATGTTGAAATGCCCAAGTCTGCTCTATTCCACTTGGTTGTGAACTTCCCACAGATGGGCATCCTTATGGAGCCTTGTTACAATTGCTTCTAATTATGATATTTAGAGACCTACTTGACATTCAGTTATAGCAATGATGTGCTCAGCAGTTGATATTGTTAATAATGCTTGTCCCTCCTTTATTTGTTTTTGATTTAATTTATAAACCATATTGTAATCTCTTATGTTTTGGTGTTATTTCCATAACATTCTGCCAATCATCTGGGTCCATGGGACATAAACATATTAAACATGCCAATTAAATATCATGGATAATTCATGCAAAACCCTAGGCTCAGTCTTCTCAGTACTACAGCATCTGTTGTACATGTAGAGAAACACACAAGGTCAACCAATCTTGTTCTTGCTTTTCTAGAACTCTTCCTAATGGCAACAGACAAGACACTGATTTGCAGAGATTGCCAAGGTTCTTTGTGAAGCAAGGATAATGTATTTTGTAAACAGTTACAATAACTTCAACTGGCATCACGAAAACAATTTTACATCATGTTAAACACTTAGAAAAAGGATCCCATTGTAAAAGCAATCTGAGAAGTAAAATAGGGGCTAGTTATTTGCTGGAAGAAGTCACTGGAGAAAACTGACAAATAGAGTCAAAATGATCTCCCTGGGTCATTCCCTTTACCTAAGTGAATAGGCTTCTTAAGTTTGATGAGATTACCTACCAAAGATCAGTGCTGTGATTATAGCTTCATTTCAGGGCTGGAGAAAAAATTTGAAAAGCATAGAATTTTTACAGAGCATCATAACATCATCCCTGTCTCTAACTTTTCCTGACATCCTCTATTGTGATTGCACAGATATAACTGGATAACCTAGAACATCACAAACTCCTTGATCATATTTGCAATGTCCCTTTTGTTATAGAAGGCATCACTCATTGATCCCAGAAATTAAGACACAGACATCTCTGGAGAATGGGAGCATTAATCGTCTATCACAAAAGTTTAATTTATAATGACTCAAATGTCCATAATGATGAATGGTTAAACAAATTATATCTTCAAATAGTGGGATGCTATTTTACATAAAGGGAATTATTATCTGAGATACACATACACACACACACACACACAGTATAAATGTCATTAATATTATACTGAGTGAAAGAAACCAAACACCAAAGAAATGATACAGTATGGTTTAATTTATATGAAACTCCAGGATAACCAAAACTAATCTGTAGTGAAAAAAATTAAATAATTGATTTCTTAGGGCAGGTTTTCCCACAAATGTATATAAGAAAATTTTATGAAGAAAAATAATTTGATTTTTAACTAGACAGGGTTATTTGTGTTTTATTAAAAATAATTGAACTGTATCTATCAAAAGCATTATATGAGAATTATACCTCAACTATGTTGATTAAAAAATGAATGAATTGGCTCATTCAACTCTTTCCAACTCCCTCTGTGCCTTTTGCTAACAAACTGATTAAAGGAAATGTCTTCTAGCTGAGTGGATGAAACTCAATAATAAGCCAAGAAGAAAGAGTGTGCTTCTTGCTTGGAGGGTGTTCTTATTCAAATAGAAGGTGTCCTTCCAAATATCTTGCATTAATGCAGGAGATCAAATGATTAAATTATGAGAGATGTAACCTAGTCAGATAATTCTAGTTTGTATAGATTAACTGGGTGGTAACTGTAGGTGGGTGGGACATGGCTGAAGGAGATGGGTCACTGGATAATAAACTGTGTCACTGGGGAGATCCAGCCTTATGAATCTGCCTTCAACTATGTATGGCTTCCCTAAGCACTTGGGGACAAAGGAAAAATACAGCATTAAAAATGGGTATGATACTATGAAATTCTTCAGTGTTAATAATTAGCTTTAATTATGTATTTTTGCTTAAGAACTATGGGTCTGAATGGAGAAACATATAACAAATTATTTTATATTACTAAAGATTTTAATAAATACAGTTCTGATATATCCTACCCCCATTATTGGGAATAAGATAAAGGCATTTGCATTTCCTCATTCTTATTCAACATTCTGCTGGAATTTCCAGTCATTGCAATAAAGCAAGGCAAAGAAATAAAAGGCCTTACAGATCAGAAAGAAGAAATGAAACTGTTTATTCATAAATAAGATAGCACTTCAACAGAAACTCTGAAAACAAAACCAAAAACATCCCTGAAAAATAATAAGTAAATTAAGCATGGTTGCCATGTATAAGACCAACATAAAAAAATCAATTATATTCCTATATACTATCAATGGGCATGTAGAATCAAAACTTTAAAAAGCAATACCATTTATAATCACTAAAAACATGAAATACTTAGGTATAAATCTAACAAAATATGTAGATTAGTTGTATGCTAAAAATTATATAGTACTGATTATTTTTTTCTAAATCATCTAAATAAATGCAGACATACTGTCTTCTTATGATGGACAGCTCAATATAGTAAAGAAGCCATTGTTATTATTTTTCCAAATTGGCATACGGGTTTAAGGTGGTCCCTATCAAAATCTCAGTAATATTTTTTATGAATACAGAAAAATTATTCTAAAATGAACATGGCAATACAATAATACTAGAATAGCTAAAGCATTTTTGAAATGGAATAATACACCTAAAACTAAAAACTAAATATTAAAAAAAAAAGAAATAGAATAATAAATTAGGAATAGCCATCCTTCCTCATATTAAGACCTACACTTTATCTCTAGTAATCAAGATATTGTTGTACTGGCAGAAGGAGAGACAGGAAATAGGAAATAAAACAATAAAACAAAACAAATAAAATTACACAAATATACCCCATTGATTTTTTTACAAAGTTACAAAAGTAACTTATTGAGGAAAGATTTTTTTTCAACATTTAAATCTTTAACCATGTCAAGTGTTATGGTTTAGATGTGAATTTTTCTCCAAAAGTTCACATGTGAGACCATGCAAGAACATTTAGAGGTGAAATGATCTGGTTATGAGAACTTTAACCTAATCAGTGTGTTAATCTCCTGATAAGGATTAACTGGATAGTAACTGTAGGCAGGTAGGGTATGGCAGGAGGAGGTGGATAATCTGGGCATGCATGCCTTTGTTTATATATTTTATCCCTGTTGAGGGAGCTCTGTCTCTGCTTCCTGGTGCAATATTCTCAGCTAGTTTTCTCCACCCACTTCTGACTTGATGTTCTGCCTCACAGCAGGCCCTGAGGAATGAAATAGGCTTTCTATGGACTAAGACCTCTGAAACTATGAGCTTCAGAATAAAACTCTCCTCATTTCAAATTGTCTCTGTCAAGTCTTTTGGTCACAACAGCAAACACTGAATAAAACACCAAGAGAAATCAAGTAAAAGCTACAATCTAAGAAAACATGTGTAAACCACATATTATAGTTTGCATGTTGAATATACCCAAAGGTTTATGTTTCAAAGGTTTCATCTCCAGAATATTGTAGTGTTATTGGCAGATGGAGGAACCTTTAAGATGTAAGGCCTAGGAGGAGGTCTTTAGATCATTAAGAAAATGGCCTGGGGGCTGGGGATGTGGCTCAAGCGGTAGCGCGCCCGCCTGGCATGCATGCGACCTGGGTTCGATCCTCAGCACCACATACAAAAGCAAAGATGTTGTGTCCACTGATAACTAAAAAATAAATATTAAAAAAAAATTCTCTCTCTCTCTCTCTTTAAAAAAAGAAAAAGAAAAAAGAAAATGGCCTGGAAAGCGATTGTGGGACATTGACCCCCTCCTCATTCTCTTTGTTTCCTGGCCATAAGGTGAATGGTTTTGCTCTCCTACACACACCCTTCATGATGTGCTGCTTTGCCACAGATCCAAAAGAAATGTGGCCATCCAGTCATGGACATGAAATTTCCAAAGTGTAAGCCAAAATAAAACTTTATTTTTTGTACAGTGATTATCTCCAATATTTTGTTAGGGTGATGAAAAACTAATATACCACATATTTAAGAAAGCACAGGTGTCTAGATAGATAAAAAAATACTCTAAAAAATGTAACAGTAAAACCAAAACCAGTTAAATTAGCTGTGGGAAAAAAACATGAAGAGAAATTTCATTGAAGAAAAACTATAGATGGGAAATAAGCACTTGAAAAGATGTTCAGCACAAGTAGTCATCAGAGATAAACAAATTAGAAGACTGTGATGAAATATTACTACACAACTATTAGAAAAGCAAAAATTAAGGATAGTGACAGTATCAAATACTAGTAAGAACATGGAGAAACTGAACTTCTCATGTTGTTTGTGGGAATATAACATTTTACTCTAGAACAAAGTCTAAAAATTTAAGAAAGAAAACCACATAATATACACTTATTATGTAACTCAGAAATTATATATCAGGTTCAGGAATTGTAAACATGTATTCAAACAAAAAATTTTCAGAATTGTTTATATTAGATTAATTTGTACATGCCCCAACTAAAGACAACAAAATGTCCAGAAATAAGTGAATGGCTAAACTTCTTATTGTACATCTATATCATGGAATCCTACTGAGGATTAAAAAGGAACAAACTATTCACACACACACAACCACTTAGATTCTGTGCAAGTATACTATTCTCAGTAAATAAAAGCCAATTATCTAAAGGAATATACTGTATGATTTCATTTATATAACATTCTTAAAATTACAAAATCATAGATAAGGAGAAAATTAATGGTTGACAGGGATTATGGATTTTCAGGAGCAGAAGACAGGTTATGATTATAAAGGAATAAAATAAGAGAGCTTTGTGATGACAGAATAAACCTTTATCTTTATTGAATGTTGGTTATACAAATCAACATGTGTGATAATTTAACAGATAACTACACAGTCATGTTATTCCAATTTTAATTTTCTCATTTTGATTTTTTGCCCATGTATATAAAATGTAACTTATGAAGGATATATGAGACTGGTCTGTATTGACTTGGTCATTTATGGCAACTCTATAATTATTTAATTTTTTTTTCATAAGTGCTGTTTGACTCAGGGACTCTTAACAACTGAGCTATACTCCCAGTCCTTTTTATTTTTATTTTTATTTTTTATTTTGAGACAAGTTCTCGATAAATTGCTTAGAGTCTCACTAAGTTGCAGAGGCTGTCCTTGAACTTGTGATCCTTCTGCCTCAGCCTCTAAAGTCACTGGAATTATAGGCATGTGCTACTGTGTCCCACAATTATTTGAATTTTTAAAAAATTAAAAATAGATTTTCACAAATGATGTAATTCAATGAATTAGGGGAGACTAACATTGCCACAAAGAGTGAGTCTCCTTTGTCTGAATATGCTTCAGTGTTCCTCTATACCTTCAAAACCCCTAGTGGAATGGCCTATCAAGGAAGTAACAGATAATATACCTCAGGCACTAATGTCCTTGCAGCTTACTTTAGGGAGGATCAGTATATCTCAGATACCAAAGAAGTATAGTTCACATTTGGTTGTAGACATTTAGAGAAATGGAATATAGCACAATTGCCAGGCCTGGAAGTAACTGTATTCTTGCACAAGAAGAAACAGGCTAGAACTTGTAGAAATGAGGAACTCTGCAATATGCATATGCTCAGGATAAATGAACGTTCTTATTCATAGGGTATTTTATAACTAGGAAGGAACAGAAATGGAGGCTTTTTTTTTCAAATAAAAACTACAAATGAGCTATAAGGGGCTAAAAAAAGACTTATCATCATAAGAAAATGACATTTTTGATCTATAGGAGCCAAGTAGTGTGGGGTGAAGAGGTGGACATAAAGCGATGAAGATGGATGACACAAAGCCTATATTTTTCTGTGTATTTATAGATTCCTAGCAAATTCAGGAAGTCATCCTTGTGTATGTACACATATTATAAATTCTTCAGTATCAGATACATTGTACATATTTTTATCTGTTTCAACCTACTTTTTTGAGGGCATGCAAATAATGTGCTCTAGAAGAAAATCTCTCTCCCTTGCTACCTGCTTCACTTCCCACTCGTAATTCACCATTCTACACCCTCTTTCCCTCTTTCTTTTCCTTTACTTTTCCATCCTTCTTTCTCTCCTATAATTATCTTTCTCTTTCTCTCACACCCTCTTTCACTCCCATTTCTTTCTCTCGCTCCCTTCTTTCCTCTTCCTCTCTCTTCCTCCTTCTTCCCTCTCCTTCCTAGCTGACTCACCTTCATTTGTGCTGTCTGAACCTTTTTCTGCCCAGTCATGTAATAACAAAGGTGGTCTTGGTGCTCTTTAATCTTCCTCATTTTACAACTCTGTATTCCTGCCCAGCAAGAAGAACTGGGAAATTTGAAAAGTTCCAAGGGTATATTTGAAGGTTAGGGGGCAAGATACAAGATGTTGCTTCTGTCAAGATCTTCTGAGATTTCTCAGGTAGGCAGATTTATTTCTTTAAGAAACGATAACTGACTTATCTAGCTTGGCATTTCTGAATTGCAGCTTTATGACTAGTTCCTACATTTCTAAATGTTCCTACATGTCATTTCATGTCAGCAGACAATGCCACTGCACTAGAGCACAGGCAGTGATGCTGGTGCTACTAGCAGCTTCTAGTCTGTCGCTTCTCTATTTCTCATTTAGAAAACCAAAAGAGTTTAAGGACAAACATCTAAGTTTTTTTCTTATTCTTGTGATATTCCTACAGCTGGTTGGACTGTCTGTGCCCACAGTTCTTGCATGGGAAAAAGGGAATTGCCACACACACAGGATCTTTCCTCACACCTGCATCTGTAAATGCCAGTGAAGAATCTTTGATGCTGGTTCCAGTGCAATAAGGGGTAGCATCCTGCTTGCTCTGACATAAACACAACAGATTCTTATGAAAATCACAAAGGCATTTTACACTGAATTCCTACAGTAAACCAGTTCAAGTGCTTGTTGCCTAATCACTAAATTCACCCATTCTCTAGTCATGGGGGGTCCAAAGAAGTGAAAACCAGCACACACTGTTATGCCCCTTTCTCCCACACTACTTGACAGCCACGTATTCACAAATACACAGGAGAAGTCACAGCTGGTCTCTTCAAGCCCTTAGGAGAAACAGACATGAATTAATTTTGCAATAAAAAATTTAACCCACAGGGAAAGCAGTATGGAGATTCCTCAGAAAAAAAGGGAATGGAATCACTATTTGACCCAGCTTTCTCGCTGCTTAGTTTATACCCAAAAGACTTAAAATCAGCATACTATAGTGATGCAGCCACATCAATGTTTATAGCAGCTCAATTCACAATAGCTAGACTATGGAACCAACCTAGATGTCCCTCAATAGATGAATGGATAAAGAAAATGTGGTATATATACTCAATGGAATATTACTCAGCTTTAAAGAAGAGTCAAATTATAGCATTTGCCAGTAAATAGTTGGAGTTAGAGAATATAATGCTAAGTGAAATAAGCCAGTCCCACAAAACCAAAGGTTGAATGCTTTCTCTAATATGTGGATGCTAATTCACAATAAGGTGGGGGGACACTAGGGAAGAATAGCATTACCTTAGATTAGATAGAGGGAAGTGATGGGAGGAGGGAGGGATTCGAGGATAGAAAAGATAGTAGAATGAAACAGACATTATTACTGTATATATATATATATATATATATATATATATATATATATACATACACATGACAATATGATTCTGCAACATGTATACCCTTGGAAAAATGAGAAACTATATACCATTTATGTATGATATATCAAAGTGCACAAATGCATTCTACTGTCATGTATAACTAATTAAAACAAATTTTAAAATATGTTAAAAAAAACATTTAACCCATGAAATCTCCAGTTTGATAAAGGTAACTAATGAGGCACAACAAGGGAAAAGGGAAAACATAAGTATCTACACAGAGGATGCCATGAGCTGAAATGTTTCCTATTATTAAGAAATTCAGATTCACAAAGACTACTTATTTCAATTTTCTTATATATAAGTCAAAGATGCATGGAGCCAGATAGGCACAGAGATTTGCCCAAAGGCATAAGGCAAGGGAATGGCTCAGCTAGGAGTGACCCAAATCTTCCAAACTTTGGTCAAAGCTTCTTTCCACCATGGTAGGTGGTTTTCCTCTCTGAAAGTGATGATGTTCGTTTGTTCACTTAACATACTGAAAAAAATGAATATAGATAGCTATCAATTGTGGTAGATGACATGAAGGATCAGATCTGGATATTGTTCTTTGTTGACTGGTACTATGACTAAAGAACTGAGATTTTAGCTGCATTTTATAATCAGTCATCGACTTAAGTTTAAATACAAATAGCTACATGTGACTAAAGGCTGCAAGAATGAGACAACACAATTCTTGGTAGGAACTGGCATTTAGTCTGAGTTTTGAATAAGTGAGAAGGAAAAGAGAGGAGAGGGGAAGAAGATGTGGTACATCTGAGAGTGAGATGGCATATTTCAAGTTATCCTCTACAGCAGGATAACTCTACATCCTTAAGCAACCAAGAGCATGCCACTGTGACTGATGGAAGGCAGGAGAGAAGAGAGGGTGTCAGGGATGGGGAAACCACGCCACAGGAGCCACATCCATCAGGTTAGGGGCCTGGAACTTTCTGTGAAAAAATTAGCCGGAAGAATTAAAGATGTCTTAAGCAGAAAAGTAAGTGGCATCTCATAGATATTGCTAAAACTCACCCTGGATTTTAATTTGAGGATGAATTAGAGGGAGGCAAGAGAGGAGCCAGGGAGAACAACAAAGAGACCATTGCAATGTGTAGGTGACAGTGGCTGGAGTTTAAATCCTGGCAGTAGCAAGGGTACAGAGAGACTGCTTCTGAATTTTGGAGGTAGAAATGACAGGAATTACTTATGGACTGGGAGTGAGGAGAAAAGAAAAAGAGGTGTCAAAATTACTCTCACATTTCTGCTAAGCAATTTCTGTCTTGAGCTCTTACATTCTGCCTTGGTGTTATTTTTCTGAGAGAATGAAGGCTGAAGTAGGAACAGGTTGATGAGAGAAGAAAGAGGTAGATCAAGATTTCTATTTGTATGCTTTGACTTTAGGATGCCAGTGAGCTATTCTGGGAAGGCTGTCACATAGTTTGCAGCTCAGAAGAAAAGTGAGGCTGGCAAGGGGGACCTGGGTGTTGTTGGCACAGGAGTGGTCTGAATGCCCTGGTGGAATGACAACACCTCTGGAGAAGCCTGCTGCAAGATGCAGCTTCTGTTCTGTCCTCCCAGAATGTCCTTCAGAGCCCCATATATACCTTTGTGGAGAAGATTTGTCCCCTGCCTCCTTAAACAGCATGCCAATTATGGCACTGTTCTCAGGTCCTGAAGGTTCATATAATAGGAACCTACTGACCTGCCATAGCCTTTCAATCTGTAGGGCAGTAAAGGGTCAGGAAACAGGAACAGAAGGGGACCGTTACTTGTCAATGCTAACGGCCTACACCTGGCTGCAACAATCATTAAAAAACAGATTTTAGAGCAGCTTGGTACGTGGATGTGTTAATCACATTTGCATACGGTGCTCTATTTCAGACAACTTGAACGTGCTAACTCAGAGCAATCCATATTTATGATTTGAAAACTGCTGACTGAATAATTGCACATTGAGTAACTTCTGTTTCCTTGTATATTATTGTTTCTAATTAGCAATGGAGGAAAATAAAGTCATCATTATTTATGAATACAGTTTAGACTTGGCATGTACATTGGGCTTATTGGCTTCACATCAGTTCACTGCCATGCCTGGGTTCCTCCATGTGACCTCATGGAGTTGACCAGCCTTAGGCAGCTTCCATCTCGATTCCCCTTTTTGATCCCCCTCTGCTCTCTTTCCTTAAGTGTTTGTTCAGAACACAAGTCTCATCCCAAATGACTCCCCATGCATACCTCCATAATAGCATTCATGTAGAGTGCCCTGTTTCATAAAATAAAAGTGTCATAATTCTGAAATCATTAACATGCTGCAATTTTGTCACATGAGTCTCTTGCTCTTCCTAGGGGATTATTCAGTCTTTGCATGTTTTATTTTTACCATGGACAACCATTGCTTAAACATGTTCTAAATGGAATTAATTGCTTTTGTAGCATCTGCACTTTGGATCCATGCATTGTAAATAATAAGCATTAATTGATACACAGAGTTTATTTTCTTAATTGCAGAAAAGCAAGGCCAGAGTAAATCAGCCCATTAGATTTTGCATCAAACACAGTTGCAGATATCCTACACTGAAGTAGCATGCCCTGTCACTCTCAAGTTCCTTTCTGTAATTGCTCAGTTATATGACCTCTCTCTTTAATCTACATAATCTCTGAAACATACGGCAGAATTTATACTACAAGAATTTAAATATATCTGCCTCTCTCAGACAATAACCAAACATGTCATGTGATACATTTTCTCTAAGTCTTGGTTTTCATTTAAATGAAATTTAATTTTTTAAAAATTGATTTAAAATTTCACTTTAAATAACATTTTGGCCTCAATCATATTAACAAGTTGCATGAGATTCAAGTGTGAATTTTCTAATGACACTTAAGTATTCTGGTCTTACCATAAGCAAAAAAAGATTCTGAGGGTCTGAGTGGGTCTTGGGCAATGAGATCATGACAAAGTTTCATGATTGACCCTAAATAAGGTAGTTTAATAGTCTAGAAGGTGCACAAGGTTGGCTTCAAAATAGAATTACCAGGGATGAGGGTAAGCTGTTCCCAAACAAGTGAAACAAACTTTTTAAACATGAGATGAGTCATCATTGTTTTGTTTTGTTATTATTGGTTGTTTTTAATTTTGTTGTTGTTAAACTCCCCTGGGGAGTTCCAGTGAGCAGCTAGTGTTTAGAACCCACTAGTCTACCCTAAAAGATTCCTAAAATACCTTATAATTATCTGAGTCTGAGAATAAAATCAAAACCAAGTCTAAAGAAGAAAAATAATATATATCCCAAATAAGAAGTACAAAAGGCGTGAGTCTGTCTGGTCACAAGATCTGAAGTTGCAGGTTGAAATGGAAACTAGAAAGATGCCCCAGGCTAAGTGGCTTCCATCTAGAAAATTAGAATTCTCTATGGATTTCATTCTGCAAGTCTGAATTCAGGCTACAAGCAAAGCTCCAGTTAATAAAACAATGTTACTTTTATTTCTTCTGCATCTGTTAACTTGTGCATATATGTCTTTCTGAGAACTCACAAGAGGAATGGAAGTTAAAAAAAAAAGAGGTATATCCTTATATCTCTGGGACAAGATACCATAAGGATAGTACCAATAGAGACGATAATAACAGAGAAGCTATGTGGTGGGTGAAGAGCATCTCAGAGGTTACTGGATTCTACCCCACACTCTCATGTAAGAACTTTGTAGAAATGATCCCAGACCTGTACTTCCTTTCTACCTTGTGCTCTCCTGATGCATTCAGGGAGATAGATGCAGCTGTCCAGTTAGAAGCCCTAAGATAACCTGATAATAAGCAGACCAGAGCCTCCAAATTATAGATATTTGGTGTGCATATTAGATTTACAAGAAAAAAAAAACCCAGATATTCAGACAAACAGGCTGTGCCTTTTATATTCTATTCAGAGGACAATAATTCTCTAAAGTGTTCCCAGATACTGGGAAAGATGTGAATGTCATGAAGACATGAGGCAGCTGTGAAATGTGAAAGGTGATGCTCATCTGACAAAACTGGAGACCAGGACAGGCATAGGGAAGGGCCTGATTTCATCAGGAGGGTGAAGAAGTGCGGCTGCAGAGGGCAGTGCTGCTCCTCCACATGTTCTCTGTCTGCAGGGACAGATGAGCCCACAGACAGGGCCTTTGTCCAACAGTTTGGAGGGGGCAACAGTAACAACCATATCCCTCTGGAATTGGCTGCTGGCTTAGAAAGACAGATATACATGATTGTTCCCCTCCAGAGATCAAACATCCTTCATACCAGCCTGTTTCCTCTGTCAACCTCTCTGGGCACATGAAGCAGTCAGAATACAGGGACAGTTGAAGAGGAGAAAGCTGTGCCTTTATATGAACTGCCAGATGCACAAATGAGGACAAGAATTTATGGACAGGAATTAGTTATTTTTCCCTAACACCTAACATGACCAGGAAATAAAATCTCTCTATCAATGGTATATCTCCCCCAAATAAGTTAATTTTAATATTTACCAGAATAAAATCTAATGTTAAAAGTCAAATTTTAAAAGTAGATATCACCAATGCACAGGTATAATAATTTTGGCAAAAAAATGTATCCTGATGTTTATCTTCTATACTGGGGGGTGACACATATGAGAGATATAAAGTCCACATGCGCTAGAGGCAACGCAAGTCATCAGAAGGATACCTGTATCCACGGGGGAGATTAACAGAAAAGTATAGGTTTCTTATTCATTCAAGCAGGGATTTGGAATCATACCTGTTTAGGCTAGGAGTTTTTCCCCTTTGTTCTCCAGATTACATTTACCAAACCCTCTTCCAGTTATGTTTCTTTCTTGAGGACTCTGCAGCCATCTCTATAAATTAAAAATTGGGCATTCAAATGCAGACCTAGCAGGAGCAGCCCTGGAGAGGGGGAACTCAGCAGAGACTTTCCTGGACCACTGTACAAGCACCTGCTGGAACCATTGGCTAATCCTGAGCACTTGTGCTTGGCTGGCTCATTTGCAGTGATGACCTGTGTAGCCTGCCCATCCCCATAAGTCCACCATGTGCCACTTCTCTAAACCTCCTCATTTCCTATCTTTGATGCAGTATTATATTATGTAGTTTTTGAAAAATGTTCTTCAATAAGATAATCATTTATTCTGACAAACTGACTGCAAGTGCAACTGTTCTACTGGCCCTTGGGGAGTTTGAGGGAAGGCTAAAGACAGAGGGAAAAGCAGAGGGCATAGCAGCTCTCATCTCTTAAAGGGATGGGTCTAACCTGGCAAGAAAAGCAATTGACTTGTGTTCTGTAACAATGAACTGTTTTCCTCTAAGGAATTGAGAGATAAAAATTCAACTTCGGGCTAGATTCATAATGATCTGAACCATTCTGATTCAACCCTGAACTGCAATTCAGAAATACTGAGATGAGTAGGGACCATTGAGGAAACAACAAGCCTAATTCCCACTTGTTGGCATAAAAAGATGTGAAGGGAAGAGGAGGCTAGGTTCTGGAAGGCAAGGTTTGGTGGGGAACCATTGGTGTTTCTATGATTAGTATAGGAATTTTAAAAATTAGCTGTGCATGGTGGTGCACGCCTATAATCCTAGTGGCTCAGGAAACTAACAGGAGGATCACAAATTCAAAGTCAGCCTCAGCAAAAGCAAGGCACTAAGCAACTCAGTGAGACCCTGTCTCTAAATAAAAGTACGAAATAAGGTTGGCAATGTGGCTCAGTGGTGGAATGCCCCTGAGTTCAATTCCCAGTACCAAAAAAACTAAAAAAATAACTTCACTGGTGACTGTCAATACAAAGTGAACATCCCAGTCAAGAGATAGATAAAAACCTCAATAATTGGCTCTGTTTTTCTCTGACAGAGCAAGCTATACGACCTCTCCTGTAAGAATCATAGCAGCGCAACATCCAATTCCTACCCCTAATGGGCATCCCCTAATGATTCAAGCCCCAATCCAGTCAAATCTAGGTGATCAAGATCACCTTGGAACTCAGGAAAAGTCCACAGCTTTGAAATGAATTTACCTAAAGGATAATATCTGGAACTCATTTCCACTGCCCTGTAAGTTGCTCAAATGCAGTTTAAAATACACTTCTCCAAGAGAGATTGTAAAATACATACCACATGTGTGTGCATATAGTCCAGTTATCAAACTATACTTATCCCACCCTTGCACATGCACACACAGAGAACACAGTAGAAACATGCTTTGGAATGGAATCCAATTGTGTGGCCTCATCTTTGGATAAACAAGCAAACTATAACCCAAAAAAGTTAAACACTTCTCTAAAAGCCATGAGATCAAGCCAGGGACAGAAATAAGACATTGGATGCTATTTCACACCAGAACCCCTGCAAAGGGTACAGATGACCTTAAGATCATATAATCTAGTTCCATGCTTTAAGAATGAGCAGACTGTCCATTGCTATCTGAATCTGAAAATACTTAAAACACTAAAATGATAAAGAATAGAGGAAAGCAAATCAGGAAAAAAAAACAGGAATGAGAAGAAAAAAATAGAAAAGAAATAAAAGGAGATGGTATATTAGGGATTTAAAAATGTATTGGCCAGATACTAAAGGGAAAGGAGGGTTCCTCATCTCTGCTCTTGGGAACTTAAAACAGTGAGACATTCTCAGGAAAAAAAGTGGTGAAGTTCTCATGAAAGGAGCTCAGAGGTGATAAAACATCAAATTCAATTTAATGCATTTCAGATTTTACAGAGGGTAGTTTAGCTATGAACTTTCTGATGGGGAACATCTTGCCTTGGCATGATGGTTGCCATAGGTGAATGCAGTCACCCCTCTGCATGCCCACTCCCATTATCCCACAGACTCTGGTCCTTGAGGGAACAGACAGTTCCAGAATCCCAATTGAAGAAGAGGTGGATCCTCTGGCCTGGCATGGCTCTTTTGCTCTTAAGAGTTGATAAATACTTACCTTATTTTGTATCTTAGCTATTGTGAATAATGCTGAAGTGAACACAGAAATGCAGATATCCATCAACTCTAAGAATATTCATGGGAAATAACAAGTCAATTCAAAGTTAGCTTTGATTATCTAGGCAGAATGTATCTCTCAAATACTCAGAATGCAGAAATACTAAAACAAACACATGGTAATTTTTATCAGGTGTCATTCAAACATGCTTAAATACCTCTGTTCACTTGATAGCACTCTTTCAGAAAAATTAGGCAGTTCATCCAAGTCACATATAAAGATAAGAAAAAATGAAAACCTGATATATGAGTCTAAGAATATGAACCTCCTTTGACAGTTCTACACTATGCTGTCCATACAAAGAGTGACTGCTGCAGAGAATAGTAGTAACCAGTAGCATCAGTCCATCAAAAGTCCATGAACTATCGATGTTGTCATTACCAATTCTTACATGGTTCACCTGTGTACTGGGTTAGGTATGTGGCAAGACTCATTGTCAGATCAGATATTTATTGTGGTTAATAGTAAAGGCAGGCAGATTCAGTTCAGAAAAACAGGAATTCAGCATCTCCTGGGGCCAAGAGAGAGAGAAAAAAGCCAGTGTACAAATGTTTCTGCCTCTGTCCTTTAGATAAACAATTCTGGAAGGTTTTCTTTATGTTTCTCAGGAATGTCTGTAAGAAGTCCTAATTGTTTATGGCCACATCATTAGGACACTTGATCCTCTTTTAAAATCAACTTCAGTTGGTTAATAACTTGCATCAAATCAGATGCATTCATTTTAAGTGTACTACTTGATGTGGCTGGATGAATGTTCACCCCTGTATAATATCAACAGGTATGGAAGATTTTCATCATCCTAAAAGTTTCCTCCTGCCATTTGCTGTCCATTTCTCTACTGTTTATGCCTGTTCCAGACAAATACTTATTTGTTTTTTCTCGGTACAGATTAATTTTTCAAATTTGAGAATTGCACAATCACAAGTCAAACACTATGAATTATTTAATTCATCAATCACAATATAACATTTGTTGGATTCACCCATGTTGTTTTCTGTATGCATTGTCCTTTTCATTTCCAAGTAGTATTTTATTGTACAAATATATCATTTTTTTAACCATTTATTTGTTCATGGACATTTGGTTCATTTCCTATTTCAGTTATTATGCACAAAGCTTCCATGAATATTCACTTATCAATGTAGACATGTGCTTTATTTTTTTTTCTAGGTGAAGTACCTGCCTTGCTTGTCTGTTTCCTCACTTCTGCTTCCTCCAAGCCAACCCACTAGAAACTGATTCCTCATCCCAGGTTCTGAGTTTAAGAACATCCAAAATAAAGTACCAGAATTTCATTAAATGATATTCAACCACTCACTGATAAAACCTCCCCTATCTTGCCCTATAAGCCAGTAAACCAACTTTTCATAGTCACACAACCTAGCACTGCAATTCTTGGTAATGTCAAGATGCCCTAGAATACTCACTTACATATGGGTCTCCTCAATATGGCTATAAAATATTAAAGGACACAAGTATTTATCCTAATTATGTTATATTCCATCACAGCAAATAAAATACTTCTGAGATCTTAATTAATTATTTCCATCTGTGGCCTTGACTAGTTGACCTCTTTGAACTTCATATTTTTTAATCTACTAAAAAATGTTTGGCAATTATATAAAGTTTATTTCAGAATTATTACTAAGATTAAGTAAAATCATGTATTTCAAGGGTCTAGGATCTGGTTTGTGGATATATTTTTTCACCAAATGGAGCCTTTGAAAAATGTCAGGTTCCAGGGCCGGGGCAGGTGTTGTACACCTGAAAGAAGAAATATTGGTAAGATTTCAGTGTCATGCCTAAAAAGGTTCAGGCATATGCTTAACTTGTTTTTTTTCCAAAGTAAAGTGTTTTAAAAAAAAGAACATAATCAAACGCTGAAGAAACTTAGCCATTGGCCTAAGATGTAGCAATTTGAATATAAAATTAATAACGTCTAGAACAGACTGAAATACATCAACTTTTCCATATACACTCCTGAATTCGTAATCAACTTTATTAATGTTCAATAAAATTAATTTTCATAAAATCAACACATTGGGAGTGGGCTAAGGTGTGGAGGGAGCCATGGTTTACCTGTACACTGACTTGAGACCAGTTCAATAAAAGTGCACACCTTAAAAAAATAAATAAAAATTAAAAAAATAAAATCAACACATTAATATAAATTAAAGAATAAAAGAGAACAAACTTTATTATATCTTAAGTATACAAATTTTTATTTTAAAATAGCCAGAGTTGATGAGGAAAAAATTATTTGTGGAAAATTATAGTTTATGAATACAGAATGATGGCAGAGTTGTAAAGTAAGCATTTTGAAACTTCAATAAAATAATGAATTCCTATAATTTTCATTGAGGATATTAAAATCATTGGTAGTAAAAATAATGAAGAATTTTATAATAGAGGGATCAGATAGAAATTGAGGACACTAATCAATTTCTTCCTTTTCTTTATTTTTGATTGTAACCAATCGATATTTTTGAGTCACCAGAAACAACATAAGCCGATGGCATGTGCCTCATAAGAAGTTGCCAGCACCACAATAATATTCTTGCTTTTAAAACTGGAATCTGAGTCCAATCCTTATAGACAGGACCAAAGAGACAAATTGGGAGACTGTACAACAAAGAAAACAGTATATGTGACCTTCTACACAGAAAATGATAAAGTTTTCCAACAAAGCAATGGTAAAGGAAACAACAAATAAAGAACAAAAATAAGAGACAGAAATAAGAAAGAAAGAAGGACAGAGATAAGAGACACTGCAGTCGATAAAATCTGTGAGATTTGGGTCCTTGCTGTAACAAAACAATGCAGGATAGCACTGCTGAAACTGTCTGGGAAAACTGAATATGAACGAGGTGTTAGATAACTTTTGAAGCCAGTCAGTAGGTACAGGGGGATTCCTTTTTCTGTTCTCTCTACCTCCTTTTCTGCTTTTTTTTTTTTTTTGTTAATCTTATGTAATGCAAATTTTAATATGAGATACATCTTGTAATGAGTCAACTTCACAAAGCATGGCACACTGTTATTAGAAGACTGAGAACTGGACTTGAATACTTTACATCCTGAAAGATGAAACCTGAAAGAACCTGAAAGCTGAGTGGGTTACCCTAAAAGAATCCATCATAACTCTTAAAGTGTCCTGCCCATGCTGTACAAAACCCAGCACTGGGCAGGAGTATGTTAAAGGTCCGGGTTTGCCAAATCCATTGCTCCCTGCTCTATTGACTGTTCAGCTTTGGGAGGTGCTAGTAGCACGTTCATTTGGGATTCCACTGGTGGCCTATAACAGCAATTTTTTGGTGGGGTTAACCCAGAGCAATCAAAACTGATCACTAGAAGCAACAAAGCAAAGTGTTTTGGAAGTCCTTCTGATTGTGGCTGTATTTCCCACTGCCCTAAACCAGAAGTGGGCTCCCTTTCTTAAGCATTCTCCTAGTGATTTTATTTAAAGTAGTGTCACTTTTGTCCAGAGTTTAGACTTTTAGCCCATGCCCCACCTTATGATTCCCAATGGAAACTAAAGAAGGTTATTCCTAAGAGTGTTACTTCCAGACCATCCCAGAGCAGAGGGAGTCACCAAGAGCCCTGAGGATTCAACTTGGAGTCTCCTGAATGACTCCTGTGCCCAGGAGGAGCTCTTTTCAGAATACCAGGATCCATGCAGCAATTACTAGTGGACAACGATACACCAACTAGACTGTGGCAGTCAGAAATGGTGGTGTATGCTTGTAAGCCTGAATACTCAAGATAGGAGGATTACAAATTCAAAGCCAGCCTGAGTTAGGCTTACTGAGACCGTCTCAATATTTAAAGCAAAGGGTTGGGGATGTAGCTCAGTGGTGGAGGGGTCCTGGTTTCAATCTCTAGTTCCAAATAAGATGATAATAATAATAATAATAATAATAATAATAATAATAATAATAAATAAATAAATAGTATGACAGAGGCTCTAAGCCATGTCTCTGAAGTGCTGCCAGTTCTAGGAACATAGCTAATAGTCACAGTCACACTATCTCTGGGCCTGGAGCATGGGCTTGGAGTCTGGTTTCCCCCTGTTCCTGGGAGTCCACCAGCTTTGTTTGAAGGGTCCCAAGCCTCCATGTAATATGCTAAAGGACTCAGTGGGACAATCATACTTCTAACAGCCCAGACCTGAGGGTCTTTGAGAGCTAGTGTAGAATTGTAAGTGGAGGTAAGGAACACTTCTGCTGGGTTTCTCAGAAGAGGTGGCTTAGAAACAATTTGCAGTGGAATTCAGTCTCTATAAAGGAAGACTGACTGTGGCCCTTCTACCGTCATGTATATCTAAAATATCTATTTTGGCATACATATCTATTTATACATACATGAAGTACAACTTATTCTAATTAGGATTCTGGTTTTGTGGTTGCACATGATGAGGGGTTATCCTGGTCGTATATTCAAATACAAGGACAGGGAACTTATATCTGGTTAATTTTACTGTCTTTCCTATTCAGCTCCCTCCTCTCTTCTCCTTTGTCTAATCAAATGAACTTCTATTCTTCCCTTCTCCACCCTCCCTTGTTTTTGGTTAGCATCCACATATCAGAGAGAACATTTGGTGTTTGGTTTTTTGGGACTAGCTTACTTCACTTAGCATTATATTCTCTAGTATGAAATATGTCCTTGTATATGATTATGCAGTGAACATATATGCTGGGAGTGGGCAATATTACCAGATATTCATAAAGTCTTCATTGTTTTAGTGTTTTATTATGGAAAATTCTTTATCTATAAAGGAAATAATGCAATAAACTTCAGTGTTCCATTAATAGCTCTGGCCATGATAAGTTCATGACTCATTTTACTTCACCTGTATAGATTATTTTCCAACAATCAATAAAATAATTTTATTTCAACATATTTTGTTGTGTATCCCTAAAAGGTAAAAATTTCTCTTCTTAGTTATTATCAAAAATTTAAATATAGTTGTAGCTCAGTTGTGTAGCACTTGCCTCACATGTGTGAGTTACTGGATTCAATCCTCAGCACCACATAAATAAACAAATAAACAAACAAACAAATAAAAAAATAAATGTATTATGTCCATCTATAATTAAAACTATGTTTTTTAATTTAAATATATACATACATATAATTACTTTTCTAAAGTAATACACATTAAGACAAATCACCCCCTAAATCTATGAGCATCTATCTCCTAAAAACAACTTTCTGCTATATAACCACACTTCAATGGTCCCCTTATGGAAACCTAACACTGACATTGACATATTGCCCATGTTCAGTTTTCCTCAGTTATCCTAAAAATGTCAACAAGGACTCATATTACAAACATAATTACAATACCATTACCACATCTAAAGTTGATAACAATAATTTCTTAAAATCGTCATCTAGTCTGCTTTACATTTTCTGTATCTGTTTATTTTATGAAATTCTCCCCCCTCTTTTTCTTCTTCTCCCAATTTATTTGCATAACACACCTAAACACTCATTCTATAGAGTTTCCCAAAGTATAGATTTTGTTCACTGCTTCCATTTGCTGTTTTTAAAAATATATTTCTCTATCTCCTTTAAAAAATAAACTGCTGATATACCTAAATGATTAAAAAATTAGATGGCCACCTTATTAGGCATTGCTGAGAGTCTCAGTACAGTGGCACACAATGTCTAGATTGTCCTTTATTTGGGAATCTTTCCAGCTATCACCTGGATACATTGATTTATTAGAAGTTTGAAAAAATGTCTTTTTTCACACATATCATTTCTTAATAATCTATTAGTTGTAAGACTTTTAGAAAAGTTTCTAGAATTTCTCATTATCAAGTTAAGCTGCCATATACTATACTTATAGTTTGTGCTATCTAACTACCATATACTGTGCATAACTGTTTAACTCTCATATACTGTAGTTTGTTACAGAAAAGAAAGAACAAATAGTTGATTCTTACCAGTTTTCAAATCAGTTAATTTGTTCATATATATCCTCTGTTGCTGACAATTAGTTTTCCCAATTATTTTTCTGATCTCATTATCAAATCATGGATTTAAATACATTTAATGGTTCTTATATATTAGGATAAAATTTATTGATGATTTAGTTGGTCCATCTTCAGTTAGAGGGACTCTCTTAACATTTCCTCTTTAGTCTTTTTGGCATGGTCTTATTATTCTGTGATCTCTTCCTTACTTTTCAGTGAAACAAAATGTTCCAGGCTGAAATTGTACATTTCCAGCCAGAGACCTATAATCAGCCATTTTTCCAAGAAGCTTTGGCTCCTTTTAGTGATAAATGATATAAAATGACTACAATTTGGGAGTTACGGGTTTTCATTGCTACTGAACTGACCATTGTTTCTAAGTCTTCCTCTAGATGGAGATAGATCATATGCATTTATAAATTATAGGGTTTTTACCTATCCTCATCAATCTTACATCTGTCTTATCTTTATCCTATGCTTATAATCCTGGTTCTCAATAACAGCACTTGAATCATTTTTTATCATAATCATTCACAAAAGTCACACAGCAGTCTTAAATTAACAGTGCTAACATTAAGAAAGAATATGATTATTGGACTATAGGTGAAAATATGTCTCCAGTTCTTTTTATGTTCTATTCCATTAGCGGTATATAGCAAAAATACTGAGGCTCAAAGCTATTTGAAACAACCCTCTTGCTTCTATGCTGCTATCTCAAGGTATATATGGGTATAATCTTCTCCATTAGTTAACCCAAGACTCATTAAGGGAACTGCATAAGGGAGAATGTCTGTACATTTTTTTTTCTCAGTCAAAATTACAAGCTAAAAAATGACCATCTGTTTCTTCTGTGAGAATTAATGCTGAGATCCACTGGAACTTGAAGTTCTTGGGCAGCTGTGACCCTTCAGAGGTCCCAGGTCCAGGTGTATGGCAGCCCTTTCTGGGTCAGAGTGCCTGAAAATCAGTGCCTCATCTCTGAGCTATATCACATAGAGGAGGTACATCATCTATTTCTTAGTTAATATAATTGAAAACTTTTGTTCAGACAATTGACATGAAAAACAGGAACATTACTTTGGAAGAAGTGAGTGCTGAGTTCAGGAGGCAATAAATATGGATATTTATTCTTCTACAGGTATAATGGTCCATTTTCTGTTAATATAACAAAATACCTTATAGTGCATACATTATAAAGTTAAATGGTTTATTTGGCCATGCTTCTGGGAACTAGCATCCTAGGAAGAGGCCAACTGCATGTAAAAATATAGGAAGTGAACCAAATGTGCAGGAAGTGTCAAGTGCAAGGGTTGGCTTACTTTATAATCTCTCTCTCTCTCTCTCTCTCTCTCTCTCTGTGTGTGTGTGTGTGTGTGTGTATGTGTATATGTGTGTGTGTGTCTGTCTCTCCCTCTCTCTCTACCTCTCTCTCCCTCTCCCTCAGCTTACTTTAAAATAGCTCTCTCTCTCTCTCTCTCTCTCTCTCTCTCTCTCTCTCTCTCTGTGTGTGTGTGTGTGTGTCTGTCTGTCTGTCCCTCACTCCCCCCTCTCTCCCTCACCCTCTCCCTCCCTCTCTCTTTCAGTGCTAAGGCTGAAACCCAGGGCCTTGTGCATGTTAGGTAAGTGCACTACCAGTGAGCTACACCCCAGCCCATATAACAACCTGCTCTTACAAGAACTCTCTCACTCCTAGCAATCAGCATTCATACTTTTCTGAGGTGGTACCCCCAATCCATAAATACTTTATACTAGGAAGTACCTCTTTAAGGTCTCACCACCTTACCTGCCAAATTGCAAACCATGTTTCTAGTATATGAAATTCCCAGTGAAAAATTCATCTACAATTTACTCAATAATGGACTATAAAACCCATTTTAGTTTCAAGGGATCCAGAATCCTTTAAAAAGCATATTCACTCCCTTCTCCTCAAAGATAAATTTTGAGCTGGAAAAATTCTAATCCTTGGGAAATTAGAAGTTTAATTCAAAACAATCAATTAAAAAGGCCATAAAGCTCTATTCTATTCTGGGAATTCATTAGTGTTGCTTATAAAAAATTAAAATGAAGTTTCAAGAGATTCTTTTAGACTTGAAAGAATTTTAAGACAGTGTAAACATCAATGAGAAAATTATATTAGTGAGTGAGCATGTTGAATACATTTGCATTTTATGAATGGAAAGTATTTCCTGAAATTATCATCAAACTGGAAATACTAAGAGAGGTAAACATGTAGTCTGATAGAGACCATCCATGTGGTAAAGGCAAGAGAAGGAAGCAGTGGCAGAGGGAAGGGTCATAGTTCTCTTAGGAACCCATTTCTTTCCTCCTTACCTGCCCATATAGGAAGTCAGATGGGATCTGAGTCACCTCTCTAAGCTGATTGGAGTTGAGCGAGGTTGGTAATATAACGAACTAATGAAATGGAAATAAAGGCCTTTCTCTTGCCCCCTGGAGCTTGGCTTTGGTCTATGGTTATGTGGAAAATGAGAAAAAGTGTGATTCTAGAAGTCATGCATTTTATTTGATAATGCCTATATCAATGGCCACCCCTCTCTCTCCATCTTTTTACTTATCTCTTCTCCTTGAAAATCCTGCCATTAGACCCTTTGGATGGTATTCTTTCTCCCTTCTCACTGGTGTCATCCACTGTTGTCTGGGCATCGCTTCCCCATGCATTTAAGACTCACTTGCTCACTACTTCTTTTCCACCTCACAGTTTTCATATTCTGGAGCTTTATCATCCACATGACCCCTGACCACCCTGACCCTAACTTCACTTTTCTAGGCACGTTTTTAACACCCCATGATGGACATCCACTCCCATTGTCAGAGTCTATTCAATCACCGAGGACTGCTTTAGTCTTAAAAAAAAATCACATAGCCTTATGAATCACAATCACAAATCCATATTATGAAACTGACTGCAGTCATTCTTTAACCTTATCAATATTTTCTACTATATGGATCCAATAAATTTTCTTCTATTTCTTCAGGGCCATCTCATGTTTATTTTCTTCATTATCCTCTTTAAATGCTTGACAGCACTATAATTGTTTCTTTATAATTAAGCTCAATTTCCTTGTTCCACTCTCAATCCACTGTAGTTATTTTGTCAAACTTTGAATCCTGGAAGAACTCAACCATATAACTTGAATGAACGCTGTTACAGAGAAAGAACCCCTGAAGGAACAGACTCCAAATCATGATTACCTGTTCAAAATGGGCTGGGCACCCTGCTACATGTGTCATTCAAGCTCATTCTTCCATTCTTCTCCACATCTAGGCCATGTACTCTTCACTCTATGTAAACCTTCCATGTTATTATCACATCCTCTTTGCCAGAATTAGCTGACCTCATTGCTTCAAAATTCTTGAGAAAATAAAATTTGTCGCTCAAACATTTCTTCAGTGTAGCAGAGAGGAAAAAAATTATAAGCTTTAAAAACATTTCCTACAATAGAGAAGTATAACTCTCTTCTTAAAGGTAGCTAATATTTCTGGTGCCTCTGTATTGCAGGCTCTGATCTCAACACTTAATTTATTTTATCACATTAAATTATAACAACAGTAGGAAGACATTATTATTGTTATTATTATTATTGTTAATTCTGGAAGAAACTATGGCACAGAAAAATCAATTACTTGCTCAGACCAAACATTAGTAGTTTGGAAGGGCAGAGTGTGGGGACAAATGCATGGAGTACTACTGCATACATAGCATACTTTAAGGGCATCTGAGTGCCATTCCCCTTGTGCTAAGCACACGAGCAGCAGGCCACTTACCCCATAGGCACAGCCCTGGCATGAGGCCATGTCTTGCAGTCCTGGCACTTGCTCCACAGCCTGCTCCTCAACTGGTCACTGCAAGAACAGTTGGCAAGAAATTGTATTGCTGGCTTCCTGTAATCTGCTTAGCTACTGCCTGAGTATATATACATGGTAACTGTGCAATAAAATCAGACCTGCTTCCTCTTGGTCTCCAGAGGTCTTGACTAGTGACTCTGCAGCCACACTCTCCTCTACCCTGTTCTGTGGACCCCCTCGCTGGGTGAAAGAGATCCCACTCAGTAGAGACTGAAGAATGCATTGTCCCCCACCTCTGGGTCTCAAGTCTGAACTGGATGGGGAGAAAATAAAATAAATGTGTGTGTATATACATAATTTATTACCTCTAGATGATAAATTTTACTCAAGACATCTGCTTCATTTGGTCACAAAGAGGGCTAAGGAAAAAAGTAGGGATGGTATGGCCCAAACCCACACCACCTACAGCAAATAATTCCCAAAAAGCATGTTCTCTTTTTCTTCAGGGGCAGCATGAGCTCTTCCTGAACCTCATGGTGGACAGGAAAGAAGTAAGAAGCAAACACTTTATTGCATTATACTTGTCCAAATAAATTAAAAATAAAAAGTATTACTTTTTAAAATCCAGAAACAAGAAGCTATTTGTCTCTACATCTGCATCTATATTTACATCATCTACAGCATATCTCTATATATCTATATTCTCTCAAACATAATGGTATTATAGAAAACAGAAATCAACATAGTTAGTGGAGTAAGTAAGGTTATGAAATATCATAAAATTTAAACCCATACACACATTGAAAATACAAATAATGAAAGTAACATCAATAATGCTTTTTCTTGTATTACCCTAAGACAAACATATCTGATCAAGACAAATCTATTTATTCTTGGACTTTCTATTTGACTTCTGTATTTGACCTCTTGTAATACATTTGCCAACAGTGGAACACTACAGAGAAGATTACTCAAAAATTTGTAAAATTACCATATTTTTGCATAGCTAATTACTTCTTCCTTTGGGTTCTCATGGCATATTATATGTATCCTAGCTGTCATACCTATGCTATACTTAAAAAATGTTCCGTTAATTCTAAGATTCTTGGAAATTTTAAAGGCCTAAAGGAATCCTAGAGTACTGACTGTCAGTAATGAGTAGATTGGAAGCTGTCTGAGAGAGAGAGGGTGAGAATCATTGACAGTTTGATAAATCCTGACCCAGTTGCAGGTTAGGAGCCCAGTCCCATTAGTCCCTTAACCTGAGGTCAGGGCTTCTCACAGACCTAAATAGCATTAATTGAGCCTCCTTTCTTTGTAACCAATTTATACTCTGATTTTGTTACCAACTGAAAATGTAGAACAAAGAACGGCAATATTACAAACTAGAATAAGAAAGATTGGTAAACTATAACCATGACCTGGCACATTGGAAGTCTCCAAAACTCTTTCATTTGCCATTGCCAATTTACAAGCCTAAAGAGATGAGTCTCCAGAGGTTTTAGAGCTGTCTAAGGATGCACAGGGTAAACCCAGTTCCAGGATGCCAGACTCATAGGTTCAATGTTTCCCTGATTGAGGTTTTATTAAGGACTCTGCCATACATATCCATAATATTCTCTTATACTGTGTGAAAGCTGGGCTTGCTACTTGTAAAGGAAACTGATAATGAAAACAGTTAGGGACCCTCAATCTTGATTTTATTGTAATTTGTTGTCACTGTTCTTTGCATATGAACCCTTGAGAAAGAAAAGTGAATCACCATATAAGTGCTAAATGCCAAGGATTGGGACATTCAACTTATACCTACCATAAATGCAGTACCTTTTTAATGGGTGGGATATTGGAAAGAATATCTGTTTTTCAGTGCTACTTAGAATTAATTATCCAGAAATTCAAGTGAATTTCCTTCTTGGAGAATCATCAAGAATGAAATTTCAGCCTCTATCCTTACACCTACTTTGACAGGTGAGGGTTTTGAAGGTAAAGTGATCAATCTTACAAATTCTGGAGGCCCAAACAATTCTGTTAACAAGGTAGCCTGCAGATCCTCCTGAACAGGATTCTGTGAGCACAGCAGAGCCCGCTGTGGGCCAGCAGTAAAGGGTGTCTCACCCCTTCTCTGCACAACCTACACTCCAGCCTGTGCCCCACCCCAAGCACCTGCCAATCAATCACTCTGAAATTTCCAAGGAACAGTTTGTCCCCAATGAGAGTGTTATCTTATAATGGCAAGACTGCCCCATGGGTCATTTATGTTATTTCTCTGTCCCTTTGGCAGAGACCTCTAATAATTCTCCCTCTTGCTGTCTTTTCTGGAGGGGCCACAAATCTGGGCATGATCATTAAAGTGTCAGGAGCTGAGGAGCACCTTGTTAAGTAGGATTAATTGACAGACATATCTCACTGCTGTCTTCCGCCTGGAGTGCTGATTTACACCAGTAGAGGAGCAATTTCCCCTGAGCTTACTTAGTCTTCATCCTCAGGGAATTTTAGCAGTAAGCAGGCAGGCTCTGCATGTGGAGAGAAAAAAGAAATAAGAGGACTAAAAGCAGACTGAGTGGTCAGCCTCGGTGTTCTGAAATCAATGTGTTCTCTTCACTGACCACAGCTGGGCTGCAGCTTCAAGTCCCAGATACCACTTTCTCAGCTCTGGTGTTATCAAACATCCTGGTGGCCACAGTTTACTCTGTATAGAATCCCTGCCCTTATTTCCTCTTCTGTTTGCATTAATCTTAAAATGACTTCTCTGGATGAAGGAGAAAAATTTCATTGCTCTAAAATTGTGTATTCATAGAGACAGAGAAATTTGAGTGTGGGTGTGTTACATTCTTGCTATGACCTCCAAAATGCCTTTTCCTACTTGTTTTGTAAACTCCATGTGAGGAATAGTGAAATATGTGTAAGAAAAGATTTGAAATTTTCATCATTTTTCTTATTCTGAGCATAAGAAACATTAATGAAAAAAAAGTGATTCCTGAGGCAATTTTTATCATTGTCATTTCCATTTTACTTGGATTTGTCTGAGTGTGGCAGTGGAATGAATCAGTTCTAAAGTAAAAGATCAATGAAATTAGAAGGACAGGCCAAAGAATTAGGCCAGAATCTCACAGAACTGCAGTGCTTCTCAAATGCAATATATTATTTGGATCACCTGAGGAGTTTGTTAAACAACCTCATAAACTAGTTCTGGGTGGGGCTTCATTTTCTGAATTTCTAACAAGTTTACTGACCTGTAGAACCAGGAACTTCATTTTAAGTAGTAAGGATACAGATGTATGGCTTGGGAAATGTCCTAAACTTACTTCCCACACATCTGAAATCCCCCAAAGTAAGAGAATAACAAGGAGAAAAAGGAGACAGAAGTGGAAGAGGTAGGAAAGGTGGAAGAGGAGAAAGGGAAGGAGAAATGAGAAGAAGAGATTGAATCAAAGGAGTGAGAAAAGGGAGGAGAAGAAAGGGGAGGAGGAAAGAAAGGAAGAACTACCATTTATTATTACCATTATTAAGTGCTTCATGTAGCCTAGGCAATTTCTAAGTGTTTTGCTGGCAGTATCTCATTTAATCTTCAAAAAAACTCATGGGTTAAACTATTGTTATTATTGTTGTTGTTGCTATCATTACTATTATTATTTCATAAATATCATAATTGAAGCATAAAAAGAGAAATGGATGAAATTATTCTCATTCATGAAAAAAAGAATCAGAATTTGCCTCAGGCAGCCCAAACACAGAATCCTGGGCTGTTACTTATTTCATTTTTTTCTAAAGAGGAAAGTTTCAAAATAAAATAAGGAGGGGAAAAAGAACAGAAAAAGAGCAACATTTGATGATTTCATTGCTCCAAATATGAAAAAAAAAATATAGGCTGTCTAAAGCATGTGATACCAGTTTATTTTTTGATCTGCTCATCTTCAGCCAAGAACAAACTAGGCATCAAATCATAAGCCTGATTATCCCAAAACCAGCACTGCCTCAAAACAGATTTTCTGATCATTCATTGTCACATACATCTACATATTGTTCTGATTCTTCCATCTTCTGTCTGCTATCATCTTGCCCACTGCTACTATTTACTCTGGAAATTTGTTCTATCATTTAAAAACAAAACTAAACAAATTACCCACAAATTTCCTCTAACTAACTTCATTTCCTCTTCACTCACAGCTTCACCCAGTTATAGATGGTCTTTAACTTACCATGGTTCTAATTAGGGTTTTGTTGTTGTTGTTTTAGTTTTAATTTGTTTGTTAGTTTGTTTAACTTTACAATGGTGTGAAAGGTGTATACATTCAGTAGAAACTGTACTTCAACTTTTAAATTTCTGTCTTTTCTCAGATTAGGGAGATATGTGGTTCAATCTTATCTCTGAAGCTTGGCAGCTGCAGAGTCATAACTCCAAATTAGCAATGCGATCAGGAAGGGAAAGACCAATATTCTACAGTGCATTGTGTTGCTGAGCTAGGGTATTTGATAGGCTAGGTATATCAGATGCATTTCCACTTACAGTATTTCAAATTACTTTCACCATAAGGGGGTTCAAGGATATCTCTCCAAGGGTTGAGAAGGCCTATGCTCTGGCTTCTAAGCACTTGACATATCACAGAAAATAATTTAAGAACACACTAGATTTTAGCAAAGAAAAATAATTGTATTGAAAAGTGAAAGGTGAAAATACACGTTATCAGAGCAGACTGTGGGTCATTCTGAGAGCAAGAAGCTCTTTTGGAGTCTCAGGCTCCTCTTTTAAGGGAAACTATGAAGAATGGGCAAGGGAAGTTATGAGGGTACAACAACATGATCCAGGTGAACTCAGTTCTTTGATAATGGATCACAAAGTGGTCAGTCTAGTCCTTTCCAGTATCTTCATGTTGACATTGTCTTCTCTACTGAGATGTTTGGAATATGTTGATGTTACAGGCTTTTTAAAGTATATATCTCATTTTTTTAAAAAAAATCTAAACTGAAAATGTATTGTATAAGCAACTTGCATCTAAGCTTTACTCAAAATAAGTATATTTTCATAAGTGAGTGTGTTTACAGTAACTCTAAGATTAGTATATTTTTCAGAAATTTGGGAGTGACTGAAGGAAAGAAATTATCCAGAAAATACTTATGATAGTGGAGATTTTAGACCTACAGCGATGGCCCCTTTTCCTGTTCCCTTTTGTCTCCTTTCCACCTATCTTTACTTCTTCTATCCTACCTCATTACTATGGGATTGTTGAGACCTAGTCCCATCATAAGTCCAGGAGTATCTGTGCTTTCCTTTTCTAAAATTCATTGCTCATCTGTGGCACAGACACTTCTCTATTACATCTTTCTTTATAGGAAACTCTTCAATGTTAGGGCAAAGCAGGCCCAACAGTCACACATCTTATTCTCTAATAAAGTAGCTGTCTTAGTCATTTTGTGCTGCTATGAAAATATACTGAGGGCTTGATAGGTATAAAGAACAGAAAAATTTTTTTCTCAGTCATGGAGATGAGAAGTTTAGGATTAAGATGGTAGTGGTCTGGGTTGCTGGTGAAGGCTGCACTTTACTTCCAAGATGGTGTCTTGCTGCTGTATCCTCCAGAAGAGAGAAATTGCTGTGTCCTCACATGGCTAAAGCAGAAGGTAAGAAACAGATCAACACAAAGCCTCTATTATAAATGTTTTAACCTCATTCACAAGAGAACACTCCCTATAGCCTAATTATTCTCTTAAAGCCTCTACTTCTTAACCCTTTTACATTAGCCATTAAGTTTAGACATCTGGATTTTGGAAGAGACATATTCAAACCATAGAATGAACAGTGTTATATTATTGTTAGTTTGCAATTGCCTAATGACTTATGAGGTTGAACAAAATTTTTTTTTGCACTTTTTCTTTTTTTGGGGGGTGTGTGTCCCAGAATTGAACTCAGGGGCACTCAACCACTGAACCACAACCCCAGCCCTACTTCATATTTTATTTAGAGACAAGGTCTCACTGAGTTGCTCAGCACCTCGCTTTTGCTGAGGCTAGCTTTGAACTCACAGTCCTCTTGTCTCAGCCTCCTGAGCCACTGGGATTACAGGCATGCACTACTATGCCGGGCTTAAACATATTTCCCATGTTTGTTTTCCATCTGTATTATCTTCTCTGAAGAAGTCTACTCAGATTTTTCTCCATTTTTATATTGGGTTGTTTATTTATTGTTCAGTTTTAACCATTCTTTAAATATTTTGGATAAAAATCCTTCATTAAGTATATGTTTTACAAGACTTTTTTTATCTCAGTGTGTAGCTTGTTTCGTGTGCTTTTTACCTTTATTATATCCTGTGAGTGAGGTGTCTATTTAAATATTTTGCTCACTTTTTACCTGGTTATTTTTTTATTATTGATTTGCAGAAGTTCTTTATATAGCCAGTCCTTTGATAGACACATATTTTGTAAACATTTTCTTCATATCTGTCATTTATCCATAGCATTTCTTACTAGTTTCTCTTAATGGGCCAATTTTTAAATTAAGTAAGTCAAATTTATCATCTTAATATGGTCATGCATTGCTTAGTAATAGGAATACATCCCAAGAAATACACCAGGAAATTCTGTTGTTGTGCAAAGAACAGAATGCACTTACACTAGTCTACATGGTATTGCCTCCTACATCCCTAGGCTACATGGTGTGTGTGTGTGTGTGTGTGTGTCCATAAAACAGCCTATTGTTCCTAGGACCATGATGAACAAAAAAACCAAACAATTAAAGAAACCACAAAAGAAAATTATGCAATTAAGAGATGGTAAACGTGAGCTATATGGGGCTTCTACCAGCAAAATACAGAATAATGTTTTAGAATCCACCCACACCTCCCGTGTGGGACCCAGGCTCACAGTAGGACCTAGTCCACCCCTCCACCAGTGGAGCAGACACCCGCCAGAGCCTCGCCTCTGTCATAGGACTGCCCCCTTCCAGCCAGCAGACTACCTTGGGAGGTCAAGCCTGTTGGCCCATAATGACCTGTACGAGGCCCAGGTTCACAGTAGGCTTGGGTCCACCCTTCCACCCACAGGTACCCACCAGAGCCCAGCTTCTAGCATAGGACCACCTCTTCTAACCAGCAGACTACCACAGGAGGCAGGCCTGACCCAGATCTGTCTACACCGACTTGCGCAGATCCAGGTCCAGGGTAGGTCTGAGTTTGCCCCCCACACAATCCTGGGAGCCTAAGCCTAAACCAATTCCATCTTGGGACACTTCAGTCAATACCATAGCCTTCCCCACACAGTAGCCCCTAACTTTTTGACAACAGACAGGGCCTACAAGCAGCTGCATCTCAGAGCAGGCTTCCCAAAGGGAGTGTGAGGCCCATTCTTGCAGCCCAATCTCTGTAAGACATTGCTTCTATCTTGGGGCATCTTAACTATTATCTCAAGTTACCTCGACTATTGCTTCCACCAAACTTAGATGTAGCAGCATACACTGAGGGACATTGGCAGGGTCTGGAAGCTCAACATCAAGGTGAGGTACAGACAATCTGCATGGGTAATACAAGAATATAGGGGAGAAACTGTAATATCTCAGATCCACACTGCAAGAAAGGAAGACACATAGACAACATGAAAAAACAAGGGAGGAAATTGTGCCAAACAAACCAGGACACTATAATGACAGAAGTTGATGAAATGTCAGAGAAGGAGTTCAGAAGGTTTGTAACTAAAATGATCTGTGAATTAAAGAATGACTTAAATGAGCAAATACAGGCAAAAACAAAGAGATATGAGAGCAAATACAGGTAGAAAAAGATTATTTCAAGAGAGAGATAGAGACTCTGAAAAAAAAAGCCAGTCAGAAATTCTTGAAATGAAGGATACAATAAATCAAATAAAAAACTCAATAGAAAGCATAACCAACAAACTAGATCACTTGGAAGAAAGAACGTCAGATAATGAAGACAGTATGAAATCTGGAAAATAAAGTTGACCACACAGTGAAGATAGTAAGAAACCATGAATAGAACATCCAAGAATTATGGAACAGCATCAAAAGACCAAATCTAAGAGTTATTGGGATAGAAGAAGGCACAGAGTTTCAAACCAAAGGAATGCACTATCTCTTTAATGAGATAATATCAGAAATTTTCCTAAGCATGAAGAATGAATTGAAAAACCAAATACAAGAGGCTTACAGTACACCAAATGTACATAGTTACAACAGATTTACACCAAGGCACATTACAATGAAAATGCCCAGCATAAAGAATAAGGATAGAATCTTAAAGCCACAAGGGAGAGGAATCAGATCACATAAAGGGGGAGACCAATTTGTTGCTCAACAGATTTTTCAAGCCAGACCCTCAAAGCCAGGAGATTGTGGAACAACACGTACCACGCTCTGAAAGCAAATAGATGCAAATAAGGAATTTTATATCCAGCAAAACTAAGCTTTAATTTGATGTTGAAATAAACTCCTTCCATGATAAACAAAAGTTAAAAGAATTTACAACTAGAAAGCCTGCACTACAGAACATCCTCAGCAAAATATTCCAAAAAGAGGAAATGAAAAACAATGATGCAAATCAGCAGAGGGAGGGATTACACTATTGGAAAATCTAATCAGAGACCAAGTGACATTAAATACCAAAAATAAACAAAAATGGCTGAGAACACAAATCATGTCTCAATAATAATCCTGAATGTTAATGGCCTAAACTCACCACTCACCAATCAAAAGATATAGACTAGCAGATTGGATAAAAAAAAAAACGACAAT
>NW_026000243.1:11785873-11826787 GCF_001458135.2 Marmota marmota marmota | reverse complement strand
AAAAAAAAAAAAAAAAAAAAAAAAAAAAACGACAATATGCTGCCTCCAAGAGTCTCATCTCCTAGGAAAAGACATCCACAGACTGAAGGTGAAGGGTTGGGAAAAATCATACCAATCACAGAATATTTTCTTACTTTGAACTTATTTTGTAAGTAGAAACATTATGCTGTAAAGTATATATAGTATAATACATATGTACAGCAGAAGTAATCATTTATTATTGTTATATAATGTACTTAATTACAGGTACAATGCATGTATACAATGGGCAGTGCAGTAAGTTTGTTTACACCAGCAATATTACAAACAGTTGAATAATGTGTGGTGCTACTATGTTGCAATGATTACATCATTAAGTAATAGAAAATTTTCAGCTCCATTATAATTTTATGAAACCACCATTGTATGTGTAACCCATTGTTGATTGAAACACCATATATTATTCAGTATATGACTCTGTGTATTATTTTCTTTAGCCTATCTTTAAAATATTTACCACCAAATCTCAAATATATTCTTCCGTGTTTTTCTCTAAAACCTGTATGTTCTGAAACCAATTTCTGCATACAGTGTGTGGAGGGAAAGTAGAAGAATAAAATAAGACTCTTACACAGATTGGATTATAATTGAGGGATGGGCAAGTCTCAGAAATGACAACAAGGAGGTAAAACTGAGGAATGACTTCAGAGAGGTAAATTGAGCTGAGTCTTCAAGGATGAAAATATGCGATGGTCAAATCACAGGGAGGACTCTCTAGGAGGAGAAAACACCATATGCAAACACAGGGAGAGATAAAACAGTATGGCGTTTTAGACAGCTTTTTACCACTATGACCAAAAGACCTGACAACAACAATGGAGAGGAGGAAAACATCATTTAGGGCTCAGGGTCTCAGCTGTCTCAGTCGATAATTAGGACTAATTTCAGCACTAATTAGGTTAAGGCTCTCATAACTCCATCATTTTATCTTTAAACTTTCTTGCATTTTCTCAGTTCATAGATGGTCAACTCCATTGCTTTGGACACAAGGTGAGGCAGAACATCATGGCAGAAACAGTGAGAGATAAAGAACTCCACTAACCAGTGACAAAATATAAACCCCAAAGGCATACCCCTAGTGACCCAACTCCTCCTGCCACAACCCTACTTCCCTTCAGTTACCACCTAGTTAATACATTCAAGTGGCTTAATGCACTAATTAGGTTAAGGTTCTCTTAACCTCATCATTTTATCTCTAAACTTTCTTGCATTGTTTCACAATGAGCTCTTGGGGGCACCTGATATCTAAACCCACAACAGGTATGACCAAGTAACCTCTAATAGCTTAGTAAACCAAAGAAAGATGTATGGTAGGTTGGGGAAGAAAAGGCAGGATGTTTGAAGCAGTATTCGGGGAGGTAGAATCTCAGGGATTGTTATTCTCCCTTCATCTAAGCAGCCACTTCACTCCTCTCATGTGCAAATCTTTTACATCCAATCCCATCTTTCTATGAAGGACTTGACATTTTAGCCCAGCTTTGGCCAGACAGAATAGGCTCAAGCTGGGTTGGTCTATTCATTTGTTCATGATTTCTCTTCACCCTCCTTCCTTTCTCTCCTCTGAGACTGGCAATGGATGATGAGGCTCAGTTGTTCCCAGAAAAGTTGTAAGCAGGGAAATACTCAACTGGTTCCCAAGACCAGCACTAACAAAACCCTCACCTACTCATCTCAAAATCATTGTGAACTGATAGTAAAAGAAACTAAATATATTCAAATTTAGTGTAATGTCTTCCCTGATTAGTTAGCTGTCAAGCAAAATTGAGTGTGTTCAGAGATGGAGAAAACTGTGTGTGTGCAACAGAGAAGATATTCCAAATTTTCCTAATTTGCACAGCTTTTTTTTTAAATGCACAAAGATAGAAAGCAGGCTTGCTATGCACTGCCAACAGGTTTAGTATTCATTTTAAATGATTTGTATGAAATTCAAGACTTTACTGTAAATTTTTCATAATTTATTTCATTAAATAGCCTTTTACTTGCACTAAATGCTTTTATATCCATGCAATGAGATCAGCAGAGAAGCCACTTTGTAATGTGTGAGAAAGATCTGTCTTATAAAATTCTAATGACACTTCAAGAGACTGAGCAGTGAAGGATAAAGAAGGAGACAGAAAATGTGAAGTGAGCTAACCAGAGGAAGCAAAAGGTAAGGGGGGACATGGAGAGGCTGGCAGTGACTGTCAAAAAAGAAAAAGGGGTAGAGATTTTCAGGGAAAGTGTAATCATTCCAAAATCAGAGAAAGCCTGTATTTTATTTGTTCTGCAGGTTACTTTGCACAATGTCAGGCATTATTTTTGCAAAATAAATATTTGACCTAATTGAGCCTGGTGTTGGCACAGAGGAGAAAAGGAAAGAAGGGCAGAATTAGAGCCTTTCTTCGCCAAGGAGAAAAAGGCAGATCACAAAGGAGTGATGTGGAATAGGGAACAGAGAGTGTAGTAACTAAAATAGTAAACCAAACAATAGACAAAAAAGGGGAGTCAAGAGCTCTACTCAGGTGAAGTCAGTCCTTTCCTGCATTGCTCTGAACTCACTGGCAGTGACACACCAAAACCTGCCCGAAGGCACCTGTTATGGTTTGGATGTGAGGTGTCCCCCCACAAAGCTCACATGTTCAGAGGTAGGGCTCTTGGTAAGTGGGTTGTATCATTAAGGCTCTGACATGGTGATCCTCTGTCAAGGATTAATCCATTCATGGCTTTGAATGGACTATTGGTAGGTAATGAAGTCTGTTGGAGGTAGGACTTAACTGAAAGAAGCAGGTTTAGAGAAGAAATAATTGGGTTGTTAAGAGTCCTAACCCAATCAGTGATATAATCTCCTAATAGGAATTAACTGAGTCATAACTGAAGTGGTGGGTGTGGCTGGAGAAGGTGGGATTTGAGGCGTGGCTTTGTGTATATATTTGCATTGGGCTTTCCAATCTCTGTATATATTTGCATTTGATTTTCCAAGTCTCTGCTTTCCAATCATGATGTGAGCTGCTTCCCTCCACCACACTCTCCTGCCATGATGTCCAGCCTTGCCTGTAGCCCTAAGGAATGGAGACAGCCTTCTATGAACTAAGACCTCTGAAACCATGAGCCCTCAAATAAACCTTTTCCTCCTCTACAATTGTTCTGGTCAGATCTCTTTGTCACAGCAACAAAATAGTTGACTAAAATAGCACCACAGGCCAGACTGCAAATAGAGGTGCTGTCCTAGACTTGCAGTTGCTTGTCCCTTGAGATGGTGCCTGAGGCAAGTATCCAGCTTTTGGGAATGGCATTACCCCTCTAACCCAGTACAATATGAACAAATCTTCTCAGAATCAAGGCTTACATTCCCCTTCTTGGTCTATTCCCTAAAGACCTAAAAAGAGCATGCTACAGGGACACTGCTNAAAAAATTAAAAATAGAATTACCATAAAAAAAAAAGAATCAAGGCTTACACTGGATACAAAAGGGAAGTGAGGAAAGCATGAGAGAAGCCCCTCTATTACAACTTAGTATGTGGAGAGAGAAGAATAAACAGTAGTTAGACATTGGTCACATACAAAAGACTATACTAAGTGCTTCATAATATTGTTTAATCTGCAGAACTGTGTGAAGCAGGTAATATTATCCCATTTTTGCATATATTTAAATAAAACCACAAAATTGTACACAACTTGTGATAGAGTACAAATTAATACAAAAATATCTAAATAAATATATTGCAAAGTAAATTGGTACACATATCTCATCCTTCATTAGAGCTCATTGTTTACTACATGCCTGTAAGATTGCAAGATGCTCAGTTAATATTTATTGGATTCATGATTAAAGTAAGGTACAGTATGTGTAGTAGATTAAGGAAAGATTAGATTTGATTCTGGGTACCTAAGGCAATTGTATGGAATTGGTGACATATGGGATGTTCTCTTAAAGACATGAAGATTATAATGAGCATGGATAATATTGAGGCAGAGAGAAAGATTTTAAATGTTAAAAAGACCCAAATTTGTCTCTAAGATAAGTTTCTGTTGCTAACTCCCTATTTTGTCCAGGCCAGTCTCATTTATCTTCCCCCAACTACATGACAGATGACATTTATCAGTCCTATTCTGTGTAACTTATTTCAAATAGAAAAAATCAGGATGAATACAGAGAGTGCATATTTATTTAATTGTGGATGACATAGCCTGTTATGGGTCACTAATATATTGGATCACAAAATAAAGATTCAAAAATAATTCAAAAAAGATGGGCCGAAGCCAATAAGACTGACATTTACAGAGATAAATATAGAGTCATTTATCCACTACATATTGCAGAGGGCATCTGGGTTTCAGGACCCAGGCTAGTTCCTAAGGGTCTAGAGAAGTTGATAGTTGAGCTGAGTTGTCAAGAAACAAATGGGAGTTTTTTAGACAGAGAAAACAGCATAAAACACGCATGGAAGAAAGAATGTTATGAGCCAAGTCCTAGAGGCATAGAAAGCTTGATGTTTGGAGGGAAGGCTGCACTGTTTATTTGTTGTATAAATGTGCACTGAATATCAAGCATGTATAAGACAAAGGCCAGGAGCTGAGAATGCAGCCCTGAGTGAGGCAAACCTCAGGATGCTGGAATAAACTTGTGCAAATTACTATAAAGGAAAGTAACAGAATAACAAGGTGATTTATGAGACTCAAAGTACAGATGAGGCTTACATTAGACAAAGGAACGAGATCAAAGAGGGCAACATTGCTATAATTTGAATATGTCCCTAAATATTCCATGTGTTGAAAACTAAATCCCCAAATTCATATGTCGATGTTATTTGGAGATTGGCTTCTTGGGAGGTAATTACTGTCAAATGAAGTCATGAGGATAGCACGATAGCATTCATGGCTTATAAGAAGAGAAAGACCAAAACTAGCCCTCTTGCTCTGATTCACCATGGGCTGCTCTCCACCATGGATTGTCGCAGCAAGTTACTTCTTACAAGATGCAATTCTCCAATCTGGAACTTCCTATCTTCCAGAAGCACTGGAAGTAAACTTCTTATAAATTACCCAATCTCCAGTGTTCTCTCAAAGCAACATAAAATGGACCTGACAGAATCAACAGTCCAAGTTGCTAAAAGTCCATTATCCCAAGCACTCCCTTCATTCCCAACAAAGGAGAACAATTTGTCACTCTAGCTAGAACTTCATAGAGGAGGTGACACCTCTACAAGGACCTCAATCATGATTAAGAGTCACTTTTCAACCATCTACAGACAATTTTACTGGATAAAAGATAGACAAAGACAAAGGCTTTCAGGTACGTTCTTCACAGCAATTCTTACAATTCTATGTCTCTCTGAAGCCCCCAGCTTCACCCCTGAATGTACAGTTGAAGGTTGAGCCAACCTCCAAGGGATCATTATGAGACTCAAAGGAAGCAGGGTGTGAAGTAGAAGGAGCTACCTGTGGGAACAGTTCTTTGGAGTGTGCCCCCTAGAAGCAGTATGTATAACAGCACTTTCTCATTCCACAGCTTCTCTCTTGGGTTCCCACAATGTAACCTCAACTCTGGTACACCTTTCTCCTTTCTCTCTGCAGCTATTGTTGGGGTTCCTCATGGGCAATAACTCCCACTGGTCCCCTTCCATTGCATCCACCTCTCATTTTCATTCACTCTCTCTCATGTGCTCTGTACACTGCAGAGTATACAAGGACATAATATTAAAAGACTTGGCTTAGAGACAGATGGGAATATTGTTCTATATCCTTTGGGTGTTATCATCATCAACATTAAGAGGAAATCCTGGCTATGACACATACCTACTTATGTCCCTTCAAATGCTCTCTGCTGCCTTTATAATCAACCTCATGCCCGATTTTGGCCCCTACTTATATTTCTAACCTGTTTTGCCATTCCCTGAATTCCCTGACACCTCCCCCTCGGTCTGAATTTGAAGGTTTGTTTTTCTTTGCAAGCCCATGCCTCCAAAATCCTGATCTTTATACAGGACATTACTCTTCCTCCCCACTTTTCTGGTCAACTGCTCCTATACCAGAGTTCCACCCAGATATCCACTCTTCATCTAGGCCTTCACTGACTGTACCAATCTGCTAACAGGATTCCTGGTCACCTTGGTGAACTCTCCATCACAGTATCTCCCAGCAGAGAATGCTCTCCATGATTGTCTTACATTCTCAGCTCCAGTAATAAGCACATAAAAGTACCTGGTATATGCTGTGGGAAATGTCAGCCAAATGAATGAAGACTTTCTTCCAGATCCTAAGGATTCTTTTCTTCTTCATGTTATTGCCTTGGTAGGTTTTTCTCCTACACCCACTGTTCAAATTCAGTGTCACAAATCCTTTTGAATTTTGCCCCGCTTCCAAGAGAGATTTTTAACAATTCCTATCTCTGGCCTCCCCAGCTTCTGTTTCTGTCTGCTGCTGCAAAGCTTTTCCCCTTGTCTATTTGCAGCTTGCTTACATTTCTATTTCCACACTTCAATGTGAGGTCCTCCATGGAAGGGATCATCTGGTTCAGCTTTGTAGGCTCAGCACTATGTTCAGTGCTTGTGAGGCAGCAACCAGTCACTAAGGGTCCTGAATGAGAGGATAAATGGAAAGAATTCTGTGAAAGTAACCAAAGCATCACCCACTTTAAGCATAAGGAAAAACAGCACTTTCTTTTGTTCAGAATGAAGACAAAGCACACAAATGTCTGCTTTCACAGCTTTTAAAACTAGCTATAAGTAGACTTAGAAATTTTAAAAGAGTCATTAATTCACCCAACATTAGATTTCTTTTACTAAAAACACAATTAACACATGATAAACACACAGAGAGAGAGAGAGAGAGAGAGAGAGAGAGAGAGAACTTTTGAATAATCCAGCACTAATACAGGATGCTGATAGGGGCTTGTGGGATAAAGTAACTTTCAGTGCAATCACTTCCAGGCTGAAAGGAAAGCTGAAAGGAAAGCAACAAGCATGATCTGATTAGATTAGATCTTTTCTATAAAAAATATTGCAGGAAGCGAACAAAATAGCCATACATGTTACTACATAAGTTTGTTCAAGGGTCAAGAACATGGCCAAGTCTCTGAAGTCTGAACCCTGGTTCCCTTCATAGCCCCTTGAAGCTCACAGTGATTAATGTGACTAAGCTGAGCAATAACTACATGAGAATTTTAATGCTCCATCAAAGTTTGGCTTTTGATTCCAGAGGGAAGGATGTATCAAGAAAGATGCTTCTACCTATACCCTTCATTTCCTTTCTGTAGGTAAATTCCCAGAGGTGTAATATATGGCTATAACATATTACATATTAAAAGCCAGAATCATGACTGGGCCAGTAAAGCCTACTATCCACCCTGGAGAGAACCCTGAATGTATGGGCAGTCCCCAGTGGGATATGAAGACTCACAAAAGAGAAATGCATTCTTCTCTTATCTCTCACTGGTCAGTCTGTGTCCCTGAGGGAGAAGCTGGCACCCTGGGCAGATGACAAAGACTGTGGAACAGGAGATAGAACATCTGGGGTAGGAGAGCAGAACTCCTGGTTCCTCCACACCCCGTAGGGCCTTGGTGCCTCAAACCTCAGTCTCCTTGATAACAAACCCCATGGGATTGTCTTCTATGTCTGCCAAGGTCCTTCCCAGCCCTGGTTTCTGTGCTCAGGGATGTCTGGAGATGTTGAAGGAGAATGGGGCTGCCATGAGAGAAGTCATAGGTTTGCAATGCAAGAGAAGAATTATTGAGATATTACTGTCTGCAACACAAACTGTGCTAAGTTATTTAATTTTATTTAATCCTCAAAACAATCCAATAAAACTGGTAATATTATTATCTTCATTTTATATATGAGGAAACTGAATCCTAAAAAAGCTGGGCAGTTTACTTAGAGGTATATGTCTGGTGAGGGATGGTCTGAGTGGCATTTGGATTTCAGATCTACCTCTTCCAGAACAATCCAGCCACAGTGGTTGAGGACTGGCCCTAAGGTGGTTTGAGACTAAAGAGAAAGACACCTAGGATTTCACAGAGTGCGATTTATTAGAGACTTACTGACAGAAGAGTAGTCATTGGTGGTGGCAAGACCAGCTAGATATACACAACTTGGGTCAAAAGGAGGTGTCTATATATTGATTAGGACAAATGTGACTTCATCCAAACCAGAACATAACTGCTTTTTCTTAAACTGATGTCCAAGAGTCAGGCATATTTCTGGATCTAGAGTTCAGTTATGAAACTCCACTTACTACTCTAATGGTTTGGTCTATTTGCAGCATGCTAGGAAAAACCAACTATGATTATTCTGGGGCACTTATTGCTATTATGACTCTAGATGGCTACAGTTATGTTAAGCTGAATCAATACACCACCTAACTCTGTAGCACATTTAGCTAACTTCCACTTACCTGTCAATTGCAAAGGACAGTTGTCAGTGGGAGCACCTGCTTTACTCAACCTCTTCTTCTATAGTGCCTGGGAAGAAATGACACCAATATGGGTACATGATAAGACTTCTGTCCCCTTTGACATATCCATTTGTGGTATATAGAATGTTTAGACTGCCTTTTTATTCTTGTTTTAGTCAGCTTTTTTGCTGCTGTGACTCAAGGACCTTTTCAGAGGTCCCAATCCACAGACAGTAGGTTCCATACCTAGGGGCTCAAAGTGAGGCAGGACATCATGACAGAAGACTGTGGCAGAGGCAACCAGCTCACATGATGATTAGAAAACAGAGAGGTCTCTACTCACCAGTTACAAATGTATACCACAAAGAAACGCCCCCAATTCCCACCCCCTCCAGCTACACCCTACCACTTTCCACTCAGTTAATACTTAACAGCAGATTAATTCACTGATTGGATTAACATCAACTCAACCTTCTTCTCTGAACCTTCTTGAATTGCCTCACACATGAGATTTTTGAGGGATACCTCACATCCAAACCATAACAATTACTTTTTATAGAACTTGTCCAAGCCACATTTAGTTAGTACTATGGCATACTGGGAGCTTTTGCAACTCCCCTGTCTTTGACTATCTAGGGAAGAAGGCTTTCAGAGACTGAATAGGACTTAATCCAAGTGAAATATTGGATTATTAAGATTCTTCCTGATCTCTGAGACTGGCATTCATTTAGTCAACAAATATTTATTGATAATCTACTAGGTTCTAGGTCAGAGAATGGCTGATTAGTAAAAACCAAGAGAGGTTTCCAGGAGTGATGTTTAAATGACATGAAAACATTAATCGAAGCAGGAGAGAGCAGGACCCAGTGATTATCACATTGTACTGCCATAGTCAGGCTCTCTTGTCAGGTCAGCTTGACTGTGCATCTGGCAGAATCTGGGACATTTAAATGAACCATCTAGAATAAGTACCAATTAAAGCATTAGGGTGGCTCAGCATTGTCAGCTTCCACCTTGCTTGTTCCCATGGTAAGTACTGAGTTCAGCATGGCTGCCAAAATGCCATACAAGAGTCTACTGGGCCATGTGTGCTCCAAAGAGCAGAGAACAGCAACCTGTCACTCCAAGAAAGGCCAGTCTAGAAGCCAATCTATAAAACAGATTGTTTTTAAAAAGAGAAAGTGACACTAGTGCTTTCAAAAACTCCCCATCCCAGAGTGGCCACTTTATTTCTACCCTAAATGTTTTACTTAGGTTAGCATAACTATTTTGTCAAATTACATCAATATTTCTCTGGATTTATATAATATAATACAAGATTATTATTTACTTCCCCATGTTAGTTTTCTATTGTTGCTATAAAAAAGAGCTACAAATGTGGTCACCTTCAATGTCTGCAGGACTAATTCCTTCTGCATACTAAAGGGAGGATCCATTTCCTCACCTTTTCCAGTTTCTAGATGAAACCTGAATTGCTTGGCATGTATCCCCTTCTCTTCATCTTGAAAGTCAGTAATCACTCCAACTTCTTATTCTGCCGTAACATCTTCTCCAACTCTGAGGCCCTATCTCCTTTGTTCCTCATAATAACTTTTGAACTTACGTTTGGCCCACCTGGATATTCCAGAATAAACTCCCCAGCACATGATCCTTAATTTAATCATTTTCCAAAGTTCTTTTTACCCAGAAAAAAAGGGTTCTGGGGATTAGGATGTAGATGTATTGGGGGGTCATTTTTTTCCCAATGACACTCATGAAATCATGAAATATCCAGTTGGGTATTTCTGGATAGTTAGAATATTATCTTCTTGGTGACTTTTAGAGTCAGGCTTTTTTCCTCATGGAATGCCTCTGAGGTCTCCTTTTAGCAAGCAAAAGGATAAGGGAGTTAAGGAAGAACAATCCAAAATATGCTGATTTAGCATATTAATTATTTAAACTGAAGGCACCATAGAGACAGCAATTGCATAAAAGGCCATCTGAACTGCCCTTTCTTAGCTGTGCAAGCCATAAGATTCCAGTAGAATGATGTCTTCCCTGTACCAATATGAGGAAATAACCCTCATCAGCAGAGACTGGGAATCAATGTGCCAATAGACATACACAAATAAACTTACTAAAATAACCCATATCTTCAACTAGATTTACAGATCAGACTTCCCCCAGAATTTATTGCCCTTATCCCCCTACCCCTTTGTCTTGTCATTTCTGCAAAATTCATTTTTTTTTTTGTCTGAAAAATATAATCGCTTTCTACTTAGGCCATTTCTTTGGTCTTTTTTCTCTCTTACGAGGGTATTTGTGTACATGTAAACATGACTAAAACCTATAACTTTCTTCTGTGATTCTGTCTTGTGCCATTGTGTTTTCTAAACCCAGCCAAAAATTCCAGTATAGAAATTCATGCTAAGTGAAAAAGCCAGACTCAGAAAATCAAAGGTCAAATGTTTTCTCTCATATGTAGAAGCTAGAGCAAAGTAAGGGAAAAAAGCCAGGTGCGTGTGGGGGGCGGGAGATTGGACACCATAAAGATATAGGAAAGATCAACGAAATTGGTATAGGAGAATGAGAAGAAGGAAAGGAGGGAAAGGGGAAGATAAAATGAATTTAACAAAATCCTGCTACAGTTATATGTAAATATATCAAAGGAAATTTCATTTTTATGTACATGTAAAAGAAAGGAAGCTTCATAGAGTAGAGGAAGGAGAATAGCAAGAGGGAAAAGGAGAAGAAAGGGGGATATAAATGAGGCTTGGAATCAAATTCCTTTCATGTATGATTTTGTCAAAATGAACCCAATTACTACATATAATTATAATGCTCTGATAAAAATGTTATAAAAGAACTAATTGAATAATTTTCTTCTTCATATTGGTTCCCTATCATTCTTGTCACTTTTATACCTGGGGGAATACAGATAAGGTCACATACACACATGCACAAACACACATAGAAATAGAACTAAGATGGGTGGGGATGATCTTTAGCCTCCTTTGCAAGGAAAAAAGAAGGGAATGAATATTCATAAACGCACATTTTTTATATATTAGTATCAGGAATGGCTACTCCCCCTAGCAAGTGGCCCTCTAGCAAGGCATTTGCTTCTTGTCCTCACAAAGTGATGTTTTTCTGAGCTACAAATCCAAAGGTAGGAATGCTTTCACCATGAAACACAACCATGATTTTACTGAGCTAAAAGTTAAAATTGTCTCCAGGCCAATATGGGCTCCTCATCCTTTTGAATCAAAAACGATGACTCTGTGCTGGCTGGTGATTGATTCTGAGTAATAAAAGGAAATTGGAGTGCTACTCCACAGGGAATTAAGGAAGACTACGTCAGGAATGCAGGAGATCCCTGAGGGTGTTTCTTAGTATTGACATGCACTGTAATTAAAGTTGACAGAAAACCACAACTCAAGTCAGATAAGACTACTAATGACCCAGACCTTTGAGAAATTAAGGTACAAAACCAAAACCAGCTGAGGTAAAGGGAATACCGATGGGGGGTGGAGCAAAGTAATTATAACTACCAGAAATAACCATGTGACAAGTGACAGGAATGAGGACTATAATTGTCATAAATATTTATTTCCTATTTTTATATAAATATGTGTGTGTTGTTTTTGTCCCTCTCTTATCCCCTTACCATGTAACTTTATAAGTACTGAATTACACTACATTATTTAAGCATTATTAAGTTTATATCATAGAATTTAAGATACAGGCTATCAAGAAAAATTATGAACATCTCTCAAGGACTTTTCATCCTCTTCCACTTACTGTATTTTAAGTGGCATGCAAAGTATTTGGATAGTGTTAGGCAGAAATATAACCTTGTTAATTATTGTCTTTATTTGTAGATTAAGTCTGGATCAAGGAGATGCATCTAGTGCCAAGTTGATATGAAGTGGACTTGTCATAATTAATTTCATGTGTCAACTGGACTCAGTCATGAGGTACTCAGACATTTGGTAAACACTGTTCTTGATATTTCTGTGACAATAATTTTGATGAGATGAAATTAACATTTAAATCACTGGACTTCGAATAAACAGATGGCCTCCCAAAATGTTAGTGGACTTCATATCATCAGTTGAAGTGCTTAATAGATAAAAGATTGACCTCTCCAAGTATGAGAGAATTCTGCAGCAGCAGCCTACTGATTTGCACTTCAACTCTGTCCTGAGTCTCCTCCATTAGATTTTGGATTTGCTAAGCTGAACAATCATGTGAGCCAATTCTTTTTCTGTTCATATTTTATGGATCAGGACCCAGCCACATATTCATAGGCAACTGGAGAGTAAGAGGAGAATGTATTTTCATTTTGTATCTGAAAAGGCAAGTAATCAGTTTGGTGAACACCTAGTCATTTTCTGCCACACCAAAAATTTGTAGGTATAGTTACAAAACAACTGGTTCTCTGTCTAATGGCCCTGTATTCTGAAAATCCTTAGAGAGCAGATGATATATACCTTATTCACCATGGAGAAATTTCTGCTTGGATCTAACCTAAACCAATATGTTGAGCCTTCCTGACAAATATTCAGTCTTAGCAGTTCTGGATGCCTCCCCAGAATTAATTAAGATCCGTATGATTCACATGGATTGTGTATCCATTAGGTTCCAAAAACCAGGTGAAATTCTGGGAACAGATTAGTGAGCAGAACACAGTCCATCTTTAGGGAATTCACTGTCTAGTTGGGGGGACACAAATGTGTGTGTGTGTGTGTGTGTGTGTCTGTCTGTCAATGGTCATGAAGGCTATAAAGTAGACCAGAATTAAAAAAAAATGCAGTGGAAACTAGGAAGGGCCAATCAGACCCAGCCTAGGGTATGGGAAACAGGAGAGAAGAAACTAGAGGAGAGAAAGCATCCACACAGACCTAAGCCAGTTCACAACTCTTCCTTGGCCACATTCTCTAGATCTGAAAGGACACCTTCAGCTTCCTACTTTCCCCATACCTGTCAGGGAAAGAGTGGGTGACCAACCTGGGACGGGTGCATGAGTGCAGAAGTCTGAGGCCTGAGATTTTATAATAAAGGAAGGAATTCTTAAGGAAAAAGTGAATGGTAGGAAGAAAGTGAAGAAATAAAGGAAAGAAGGAAGGTGGAAAAAGAGAGAAAACAGTTTTACAAATATAAATATAAGTATAAATATAAATATAAAAGTAGTTTTTTATGTAGTAATTTTTAAAATGGAGTATTTTAAAAATACAAAGTCAAAACAAATTATTAATTTAAGAAAACTGGCCAAGAAACCACAAAATTCAGAAAATATAACATATTACTTAAATTAGTTAAATGACTGACACACTTTGTAGTTCCTTTTTGATGCACTTCACTTTTGTTTGTTTGTTTGTTTTTGGTTTAGCTAAATACCTTCTAATTAATTAATTATATGACAAGAGTTTTTGAAATGCAATTTTCTACAAGAAAAACAGAAAGATAATATATTTCTTACTATAGAACTTATGTTTGAAGTCTAATAAGCTCTGTATTATTAATATCATGTACACCTTTTAAATTATGTCAATTAGAGCTAAGCTCTACCAGTGTTCTGGCTGGTTCATATTGTATTTGAGTTGATGGCTCACACTAACCAGTTTGTCTTAGGTGTCCCCATTTGTCATGTATTGTTTTATGTCATTTTTGTTGATGTGACATTTCCAGTCAACTAAAAAATGTATGTATATATTTTTTCAATGTATTTTTATAATCTACTGTTCTTTATTAAATAACTCATCATCCAAGAGTTGATCCATCATTTGTGTTAGATCTTCATGTATGTCTTTGCTATGTATTTGAATGACTACAGACCACGTAAATATACATTATGAAGTCAAAAGTAAATATAGTCCTATTCAGAGCCTCTATAGATTCTCCCACAAAGCTCCACATGTCAAGACTGCTGTTGCTGAAGAAGTTTATAGAATCAACTGCCAGAGTCTAGTAGAAGGTACCGGCTTGGGAGCAGGTGAGCTAAACTTAGTCCATGACATGTTTGAGACATCTTCCCCTCTAGGCCAAACATGGGACTTGAGCCAGTCTTCCATTAACAGTGATGTTTGCTCAGGTCTCTGGCTCAAGCAAACCCATTGCAGAGTATTTTTTGCTCGTTTTGTTCTGTTGTTTTTTTATTTTTCTTTTTGTGCTAGGGATTGAACCCAGAATCTTGTGCATGCTATGCACAGGTTCTACCACTGAGCTACACACAAGCACACCTGAAGAGCTTTTCTAGATATCTCCTAACTTGAGACTCAAAGAGTATAAGTCTCACTTCCCCTAGTGTGGCAAAGTGACCCATGAGCCTGAGAAATCCTGGCAGCCTGTGTTCAGCTGTGGGGAAAGTGTCTGTCTGAGAGTTTAAGCTTCACTTTAGGGGCAGAGTTGAAAGAGGCAAGGATGTTCAAGTCCCTGGACCCAGATGTCATTCCTCAAGGCTCAGCCACAATCCAGCCTTCACTAATCTTTGGTCACCTCAAATAATAAATGAACACTTTTTCTTAAGTGGTCATTTTCATTTGAGTTTCAGGTACTTAGAACCAAAAATTATCCTGAAGTGCCTGTGAATTAAGCAAACCCTTACTTTCTAGAAACAAGAAAGACTTTGGTTTAAATGGTTCTAACTAAAGATGGGAAAATGGCTGAAGAGAGTAGAACCTTCCTAAAGTAAGTGTTGATTGTTACAGGAGAACCACTGACCCAGGAGGGTGCTCCCTGTACACTGAAGGGTTCATATTTTGCTCTCGGGGTAGAGACAATAATTGGCTAAGGAAGGAGAGGCTGTGTGTGGTTTTCTGGTAATAAGTAAATGGCATGGGCTATTTTGGGGCCTGCCCTCTGGAATGTGAAGACTCTATCATCACTTACAAAATAACAAAACCCTGGGGGCTTATATAACTTTCTTAATCCACTTATTTCTGTTGATTCCACAGCATAAATTGCCTGAGTCCCTCAATGGAGGGAGAGGGAGAAGCCTCCCCCGGAAGGAATCACTTTCCTACCCCTAAGAGCCTTCCTGAAAGATCAGCCTCAGGTTGAGGGCCCTTCCCCATCAGTGGGACCTCCTCTAGGAGCACACATGAGACAGGGTTCAGACCCTGAGTGGTATGTATTCATGGGACTACGTGTAAAAAAGTTTCTGGATGGAGGTTATTTCCTCCTGATAATCTGAGCTGACTGAAATTACCTTCATATGAAGCATGTGACCATATGGTTATTAGGTTCTTTGCAGCAGCCATAGATACTGGCCTTCTTCCTGTATCAACCCACTGGACTCCAGGATTCCAGTTGATAAGGGATATCCATTTTTTCTAATGCTCACACTGAGCTTGCAAGGTAAGCATTGCACCCTTACTTTGTAGGTGAAGACAATGAAACTCAAAGAAGCCAGTGATATGACCAAAGTCACCCCACTAGTAAGAGGCAGATATAAGACTTGAACATGAAGCTGCTAGCTCCAAATCTAGAAAGAGTTGACCCTGGAGTTTCTTCTTCCAATGTCTGGACTCCCAGTGTCCATAAGTTGAATTCCAGCAGCTATTCTTACTTGCTGTAAATGCAGTGGCCTCCACAGAACCACAGAAAATCAGTGGCTCCAGTCCTTTCTCACCCTTTCTCTGAGTTCATGAAGGTAGGAAATAGGCATCCAGAGGGTCTTCAGCTAGAAGACCTAGATTACTTTTCATTCTGACTGTGGTTCTTCTCAGGAAGCAAGAAGATAGCAAGAAAGAACACTGTGCCTGCAAAGCAGGAATAAGCCAGGACTTAAAGGCCTGTACTGATAGGCAGCCTCTGTTCCCAACTCACATGCCATGAACACCCAGATCCCATTGTCTTTTGGTGTATACATAGAATAGCCAGCCTCTCTCTACTGATGCCATCACCTTTCTCCAAATCTGGCTTACCTCTCCTGACACTGAGAGTACCACCCATGAGTCAACACATCCCTGGATACTAAACATGCAGGCCTGGGAGCCTGGGGTGGGAGTTGGCCAGGAACAAGAAGAGGGAAAACTCTGCTTGTTTTAACTAACCATCAAATCCAGCTATAAGATCTCTGAGCTAATGGACATGTGGAGCTAGCAGAAGATAGAGCAGTGTCCTGTTCCCTCTGGCCAAGGCCACACCCTCCATGCCTGTTCACAGATGCAACATCCACCATTCCTTTCCCAGCCTTCAGCTCAGACCTTCCCTCTTTCACCCTCTGTCCAGTCCCTTTTGCAGACTCACACCCATTTTCTTCATTTCCTCCTCCCAGTATGTTTTTTTCTTCGGTTTCTTTGAAACACTTTCTTTGACCTCTTCTCCCTACCACTACCACCACCACCCCAGACATACTATATTGTTCTTTATTCTTTTCTCAGACCCTTTGTTTCTGCTTTCCCATTGATGTACTTTATCACCTTCCACCATAATTTTCTGTACCTCTTCATGCATTTTCATCTTTTCTTTTCCTGGTGCATTTCACATCCTTGACTCACTCACACAAACAGGGGTCCACCAGGAATCCTACCCACCTGGAATCCTACCTTTCTGGAAGCCTTCAAGGGACTTCAGGCGGTTCTGGAATGTGAGACCACATAGGAAAGAAAAAGGAGAAAGATTTGTTCACATTTCAAACATAAGATCTTTTATTTAAGTAGCCCAGTCCTCATATATCTCACCATTTCCCTCTATGAAGCGTGATGTACTGCATTAAAAAAAATAGGGAAAAAAATCAATGCTCTTGTCTTATACATTTAGATGTGATCAAGTCTGATTCCTCATAATATGTCAAAGGTCATTGCCATATCATTTGGGTGAGACACCTTCTCCTTTGCAGGGATTCTTATTGCTATAAGAGCCTCTGGGCTGGCAAATTTATTTGATGTTTATTTGGAACTATCACAAGACTATCTTCTCTCTGTGCTTGGTAACGAGCCATATGTCTCAGGAGAAGTGTGGCCAGCTTCGCCTCCTCAGATCTGGGTGGTGATGGGCAAATCTCCAAGGAGGGGAGTGAGAATTGAAGACTATTTTTATTTCAGTAACTAGAGAGTTACAGATGTTCTGGCACTTTGAAATGATTCTATCAACTATGGAGCAAGATTGTGGGGAATATTATCTCAAGAAGGGCTCTGGCCTATTGTGGTCTAAAACAAGTCTCAGAGGACCTCTTTGCTGACTACACTTCCCTCATGCTTCTGAGGCTTACTGCCTGCTCTCTGTGAAGTGCAGCCCTCCCCGGCCACTCCTTCCCCTTCTTGTTTCCCCTGCCAGGGTCACTCTCTTCCCCTGGGGGTACACTGATGATGCTGTCCATTTTTAGAAGTCCAGTGTCAGCAGCATCTTCATTTATAGACTATTTCTTTCCAGAGACCTATTTCTTTGGGGGGAAAAATTCTTACTAGAGCTAAAGATAAATTTTTAAAAATGAAGTAATATCCTCCAGGAAACAGAAATCCTTTCTATTTCGTCTCCACAGTGAACATACCCTTTTCTCTCTGGAAACTGTGGTTCATGGTACCTCAACTCACTAAGTCCAGTGCAGTGTGCCAGAAATTCAGATACCCATAAATTCAGGGTATATATAGCCTCCAAACCCCTAAGTCCAGGTTCCAGGAACAGTTATTTCCTCAGTCCCAATAAGTAGTGGTAACCTATAAGAGCACCTGGTGAGTTCTCCTGGGAGGGTAAGATCACCTGGGCCCTGTCACCATATAAACAGAGTCCAATAGGGAGGCAGGATGAGGCCATGGCAGGAGATCATTACTAGAGCTTATGGAGAAAGAACAAGGCCATGACATAGAGAGGTCATGTTATGAGTTGGACAATGGCCTTGAATTGATGAGTGAACTTCCTCAAATAATTTATTATGTGGGTCAGATATAACATTTGGAACCCCAAATCTATAGTTGCATTGAGGAGTATAGTCTTGGGAATACTAGAAAAAAATATGGTTTGTATCCATGACAACTCATTACTTAGTCCATCCTGAAGTTACATCAGCTGTCACCTGCCCTCTCCCTGACTAGAGTGTCAGGATCTTTAGGGCAAGGGATTTATTTTGTCCCACAAATATTCTACATGGCACTTTGAAAATCATGAATATTCAGGACTATCTCTAGTTGGTTGCAACATGAAATATCAGTCAAACTGGCTCTTTTCTTTTTGGCCCACTTCAGGCACTGAAAACAGCAACAAATTCTAGAAATAAAAGATTAGCCCACAGATCAAAATCTAACTGCATAGTCACTTTATTAATTGTGCCTCTTTTTTGGGTTACTTTCTCAAAAAATCAGGTTGTATGAATTTAGAGGAATCTGCAAATTCTTGCATAATATTCTCATTTGAGAAGTCCCTTCCCTCTGGTCATGGGCAGACTCTGAGAACACTTAACAAACAGAATATGATAGAAGTGACAATATGCCCATTTATCTGTCCATATTTTCAGAAACTTTATGTTTGTGACATCACGTGTTCTCAAAATGTTAATTTTAAGACCACTATTTCTCCTCTTTTAAATCTTAAGATACATAGAGAGGCCATATGTAAGTTCATTATCAACTGTCCACATATGCCCAGTTTTCTGTCCTCAGCAAGGTGACAGGGACATGAGTAGAGCCACCTTGGACCCTCAAGTTCAGGCCATTGTCCAACTGAATATCTTATGCTGACCTCTTTCAAGACCATAGAATCAGGAAAATCACTCTGAAGTTTTGCCCCAAAGCCTATCTGAACATGGCATATAATAAAATAGTGGTTGTTTTAAGTAACTAAGTTTGAGGTCAATTGTTACACAGCATCATTTAACTGTAACAACAGGTAGCTTTCTTACTTGGGTTTGGTTCTTCTGCTTGCTTCTTCTGTTGCATTCAATGTCTCCCAGCATTTTGGTAGAGAAGTGCAAGCCACTGATGATTTCAAGATGGTGGAACAGAGAAGGTTGCTTTCCTGGCTCCTCCATAATGTGAAACCAAGAAAGCAGACAGGCAGCTTCTCAGCAAAGTTGATAGGGGAAAAAAACAGAGGGGGAAGCTTTACTGAAATTTAATACTGGACACTCAAAGAATATCAGGGACTCAGGAGGTTGAACATAATAAAATAAGGAAGAAATCCCCAGTGCCACAGCTGCTGCCATGGCCAGAGGCACCAGGCAGAATGTTCCTGCCACAAACAAAGTAAAGGGATAAGAGAATTAAAAGAAACTGTATTTTTTAGAAGTACTGAGGCATGTCTGGGTACAGTAGAGTTTAGAGATCAAAGGCACTGCCTGACTAAACTGAAAGGCTCCATGTTCAATATCCTTCTACAAGAAAGAAACACCATCTCTTCTGGGGATGTGTAGAGGACAGAGGAAGGAATAATTTTGCAGCTGTAGCATGAGGATTGGCAGCTGAGGGAGCTGATTCCTGGCAAACCTGAGTTTGTTCCCAAATACAGGCCTTATAAATCCACACTGCCTGAAATAGAGTGTGCCTAACTGACCAGGAGAAAATCAAACATGGAGAAAGGTTTACACAAGGGTCAACTTGTTGTGGAAACTCATCCAGCTCTACCTCTCCCTCAACAATCCAGTTGCTTGCAGGACTAGCAGGGAGAAACACACCCAGCCAGGGTTTTGAAAGGGCAAGGGTAGGAGAGAATTGTTGGGAAAAGTATAAACGGCAGCCATACCCCAGAGAAAAAAAAAACCCCAACATGGCGCCTAAGCACCTCTTCTTCCTACCTTCTTCTTTTCTGCAGTGGCGCGAAAAGTTCCCGCCCGTGTGAACTCTCCCACCGGCGCCAATTTCAAACCTCGCTGGCGGGGAACCTTAGCCCCAATGAGAACTAATTCCTGGGCTCCAGAGCTGATATCTGAAAGAACTTGCCAATAAACGGGTTGCCTGCCATTTATCTAAGCCCTACCATCTCCCCCTTAGTTCTATATAAGCACACTGCTTTTTGCAATAAAATTGGAATTCTCCCGGCGAAGTGTCTTTGCGTGGGGAATTCTTTCAAGAATGACTTTGGAGACTGAACCCAAGACCAGAAAACGTGTGGCCACAGGTAACATGGTGTATTAAGAATTGACTCCTCCACCACAAAATGGAACCCAGGGGAGATTCCTTGGGTATAGTCTTTCAACATGGACCAGCAATTGCTGGGCCCTGGAGGTGTGCTGATTTAAAAATCTCTAGGCAAATTGTCATACAGTAAGGAGCTTGAAGCCTCCCTAAACCTAAACCCCAGCACCAGGAATTACACCTATGGGATTACCTCTCTCTCTAGCAACCCCATCCTGAGGATGGAGCAAGATTCATACTCCAGACCAACACACTTAACAGTGCTGAAAAGGAAAGCTAAGAATCTTTTGAATTTGAACAGAAACTTTTTTTAATTTTCATAGAGATTTTTTTTTCTTTATTTTCCTTTTTTCTTCTTTCTATTTAATTGTGACCTCAATGGTTCATGGACATTTGCACATACTCATGGTTGTTTGTTTTCTCACTTCTAGCAGTTTTGCATGGATCAGTCTTTTGAGGACTGGATGTTTAGTACTTGCTTTGATTTTTATTCTTTTTAATTTTTAATTTTTTTACTTTATATGTTTTTGTTCTGACTTATCTGTTTTCATTGATTTTCTTCTCTCTTCTGCTAACAGTGAACTTCTATTGTTGTCTCTTTCACTCTTCCTTTAATTTTTTACTTCTATCTTCATTCCTCCTTCTTCACCATCATCACATCCTACATCACTTCTGTTCTATCTTTTGAAATTGTAAGCACTTTTGCTAGCTTACTGTTTTTATTGTAGGCAATAACTGATCATATAACTTTCATTTATTCTGGCAACATTGAAGAGGTCATTTGTTTAATGTTGTATATTGTTTGGATTGATTGTTATTATTATTTGTCTCCCCTGTATGCTGAGGTGCTGGAAACCTTCAGGGATACTATAAGTCCACAGAATAGAATCTCTACTACTTAGATCCATGGTATCATATGGACAGACACACAAACAACATTAAAAAGCAAGTGAACAAGTCACCCAAACAAACTAAGATACTACAATAACAGAATCCATTGATACCACAATGTAAAAAAAAATGCAAGAGAAGGAGTTTTAAAATGTACATGGCTAAACAGATTTGTAAGGTCAAGAACAAGGTAAGAAATGAAGTCAAAGAGAAAATACAGGAAGTAAAAGACCACCTCAATAAAGACATAGAAATTCTTGAAAAAAAATCAAGCAGAGATCCTTGAAACAAAGTAATTAAATTAAATTAAAAATTCAATGGAAAACATCACCAACAGAGTGGAACACTTGGAAGACAGAGTTTCAGGCAATGAAGATGATATACAATCTTGAAAATAAAGTTGACCATGGGGAAAAGACATTAAGAGACCATGAACAGAACTTACAAGAAATATGGTATAACCTGAAAAGACCACATTTACAATTTATCAGGATATATGAAGGCTCAGAGATACAAATGAAAGGAATGACAATATTTTCAATGAAAGAATATCAGAAAATTTCCCAAACCTAAAAATAAAATGGAAAAATCAAATATAGGAGGCTTACAGGACCATAAATATACAAAATTACAACAGAACCACGCCAAATCACATTATTATGAAAATGCCCAAAATACAGAACAATGATAGGATTTTAAAGGTTGCCAGAGAAAAATGACAGGTCTTGTTTAGAGGGAAAACAATCCAGATCTCAGCTGATTTCTCAGCCCAGGTCCTCAAAGATAGTTCTTGGAATAACATAGACCAAATTCTGAAAGAAAACAGGATGCTATCTTTCACTACTTCTATTCAACATAGTCCTGAATACTCTAGCCAGAGCAATTACATAGAAGAAAGAATTTAAAGAGATGAATAGGAAAAAGAATAATTTAAACTATCACTTATTTGTCAATAGTAATCTATACTTAGAAGACACAAAAAACTCCAACTGAAAACTTGTAGAACTCAAAAATGAATTCAGCAACTTAAAAGGAGATAAAATTAACACTCATAAATTAACTGCCTTCCTATACATCAGAGATGAACCATCTGAAAGAGAAACCAGGGAAACTAACCCATTTACAATAGCCTCCAAAAATAAATAAATGGGAGTCAATCTAACAAAGAATTAAAAGACTTCTACAATGAAAACTACAAAACACTAAAGAGAGAAATTGAAGAAGAACTTAGAAGATGAAAACATCTCCCATGTTCTTGGATAGGCAGAAATTATATTGTTAAAATGGCTATACTACCAAAAGTGCTATACAGATTTGTTCAATTCCTATTAAAAATCCAGTGATATTCTTCATATGAATAGAAAAAGAAATCATTAAATTCATTTGGGAAAATAAGAGACCTAGAATAGCCAAAGTAATCCTTAGCAAGAAAAGTGCAGCAGGAGGTATCACAATACCAACCCTTAAATTATACCTCAAAGCAATAGTACAAAAATGGCATGGTATCACCACCAAAACAGACACGAAGACCAACGGTACAATACAGAAGACATAGAGACTCAAAGTGGATCAAGGACCTAGGCATTAGACCAGAGACTCTGCACCTACAATGAGAAAATGTAGACCCAACTCTCCTTCATGTCAGCTTAGAAACCGAATTCCTCAACAAGTTTCCTAAAGCACAAGAAATAAAATCAAAAATCAATAAATGGGATGGTATCAAACTGAAAAGCTTCTTCACAACAAAGGAAACAAACAAGAATGTAAAGAGAAAGCCTATAGAATGGGAGAAATCTTTGCCACCTGCACCTCAGAAAGAGCATTAATATCCATGATATACAAAGAACTCAAAATACTTAACACCAAAAAACAAATAATCTAAGCAACAAATGAGCAAAGGAACTGAACAGGCACTTCACAGAAGAAGAAATATGAATGGTCAACAAATATGTGACAAAATCTTCAACATCTCTAGCAATTAGAGAAATGCAAATTAAAATTACATTAAAATTTTGTATTTCACTCCAGTCAGAATGACAATTATAAAGAATACAAGTAACGATAAATGTTGGCAAAAATGTGAGGAAAAAAGTACATTCATACATTGCTGATGGGACTGCAAATTGGTGCAACCACTCTGGAAAGCAGTGTGGAGATTCCTTAGAAATCTTGGAATGGAACCATCATTTGACCAGGTATCTAACTCCTTAGTGTATACCCAAAGGACTTAAAATCAACATATTATAGTGATGTAGCCACATCAATATTTATAGCAGCTTGATTCACAATAGCCACTCTATGGATATAACCTAGATGCCCTTCAATGAATGAATAGATAAAGCAAATATGGTATATACACAAAATGGAATATTATGAAGACATAAAGAAGAATGAAATTTTGGCATTTGCCAATAAATGGATGGAAATGGAGATTATCATGCTAAGTGAAATAAGCCTATTGCCCAAAACCAAAGTCCAAATGTTCTCTCTGATATGGGGATGCTAACACAGAATAAGGAAAGTTGGGGAGGAAAAATATAAGTACTTTGGATTAGACAAAGGGGAATGAAGGGAAGGGAGAAGAGATGGGAATAAGACAGAATGAATTGGACATTCATTTCCTATGTTCATAAATGAACACAAGGAAAAAAAATTCACCCCATAAGCCATGCTAGATGGAGACTTTTCAGATTGCAGCCATCCAAATTATCTGTCCATGCAGGCAAGAATAGCAGGAGAGGAACCAAAACTTGGATAAAGACACTTTGCCCATGTTGTCAATCAATCAGCATGGTGTTCCCCACCTGGGATGGCCACACTGATAAACTTGAAAATCTATTCCCAACACTCTCCTCCTTTAGTTTTTCATTATTTCATTCATTCGTTCATCTGAACATCTCAACCACATGCTTTGCGGTCTGGTGCACTATTATTGATATAAGAGACTTGGGTTTGACTCTTGCCTATTTAAGTTTGGTCAAGTCAGCTAGTCACTTACAGTTTCCTTAATTTTTGAAAGGACCTAACAATATTCCCTTCCTATGATTCTTGTCACACAAAGCACTTGTCCTCATTCTGCCAATTACTCAGCAAATAGAAGCGATGGATAATAGAGCTCTCAAGAAAAAGTTCCTGTCCATAGGAGCTCATATGCTCTTGAGCATAGCTGAGGTCTGAGATGTGATCTGCCAGGCCCTAACTTGGGGTGTATTCTGAGGTCTGAGCCATTATCTCCCAAATTTCATACTGCACATAAACTAAATAATATAAGTGTCAAAAGGTGGATTTGGAGATGGGTTTGTTAACTTGTGATTTGGCCTACAATTTCTAATTATTTTCTTATTAAAAAAAAACAGTGCTTTGCCAAATATGTCACAGCATTTCCATTTATGCTGAGTAGAACTCAAGGTGATATATGTGCAAACACATACATACTTTTCTTCTTACCTCTTTTTCTTCCTAGAACTGTCAACAAGGCCAATTTATCAGGATTTCATAATGCCATGGGGAAAGGAGGGGCTTTAATTATGCCAAGAGCTTTGTTCTCTCAGAACATAGGGTATACCACCCCAAAGTATGACCTGTGTAGGATAACAAAATATGCCACCATAAAATTTACTTCTTTGGCATATTTCAAACTGAGGAAACTGAAGCATAAGTATAGCTCTGAAAGCTGCCATTTTTGAAGAAAATTTACATCTATCTACATTATCAAAATATGGTATCAGGTATGTAGTGGTGGCACACATCTGGCTAGCTACCTGGGAGATCTAAGCAAGAGGATCACAAGCTCAATAGTGACCTGGGCAACTTTTCAAGACCCTGCCTCAAAATAGAAATTTTAAAAGGGCTAGTGAAGTAAGCTTGGTGGCAGAGTATTTACCTAGCATGTGAAAGACCCTGTATTTGATCCCCAGTGCAACAGGGGAAACATAAAAATATGATATCAGGAAGAAGAGTGCTCCAACATTTAATCCCTGAGAAATTTTATCAGTATAACAAAGCATCCTTCCTTTGCCTTCCATAACTTGTCTATTTCACCCCTAAAATCTCCAGGTCCCTATTTATTTCTTAAGCTCAGGGTACTGTACAAACACCTGTTATCTGAGCCTTTTTAGCTCTCATATTTGGTGGGACTACCATGCATATGGATACAATTAAATTGTTTTCCTCCTGTTAATCTGTCAAATGTCAATTTAATTTTTAGACTAGTCAAATAACTTAGGAAGGTGAAGCAAAGCCATACTTCTTTCCCCTAAAGTTTTGGTTAAAAATGTCAATCCTAAGGCAGAAAAGAAGGACCCATGGGAATAGAGAGATACAAGGACAAGCCTGAGGCTGGCTGGTAGTTACTAGGAAATCAAGGGTGGAAGAAAAGAGAGGAGAAAAATATAAAGAGTCCAGGAGTGTTTAAGTTACCAATTTCCCAGTGCACACAGTGGTGGATGGGCTCTGTGAGCTTGGAAACTCAGGCTCTGAGCTATTCACCAAGGAAATAGAAACACAGACTTGGCTATGGATGTGGTGACTAGTCAGGTGAGGAGGCGGGACCTAACTTCACAGGTTCACCTTACACAGTAACACAATTTCTCTTTTAGGTATCAACACTGAGAAGCAATAACTCGGTATGGTTCATCTATGTAATGCAAATCAGTTGGATATTTTAAAACAGCCAGGTAGTTTTTGCAAGTTGACCTTATTCACAGAAACATTTGATATACAAGTTCCTATAGCTCTTGTTCTAACTTCATCAGAAACTCAACCAAACCTGATACAAAGAAAGCCGCCCCTACTCTATTTCCACAGAAGTGGCTTTGTCTTCAAACTGCTACTATCAAGCCAAAAGAATATATTTCTGAGTGACAAAAACTGCTTTTTAAATTTTTTTTTAGTTGTTGTTGACACAATACCTTTATTTTATTTATTTATTTTTATGTGGTGCTGAGGATCAAAACCCAGCGCCTCACATGTGCTAGGAGAGCACTCTACTACTAAGCCATAACCCAGCCCTAAAAATTGTTTTTATAACATCTGAATAGCAAAGAGGATCTTGGAATAAGAGATCGGTTTCCCTCCATACTATCTGACATCACTCTAGAATAAAAATGAATTACTTACTACCAAGGGGACTTTGAAAAATTGGTTCTCACTGGACCAGACACCAAGTAGCACACTTAACATAAGCTACATCATTAATTTTCATGATAACCTTCAGAAGCAGTTATTTGTGAATTCAGTTTATGATGAAATTGCAGGCAAATCCAGGATTGGAACTCAGCTTTCAAATTCTAATTCCATGCTGCTTTGATTTCTGCTGACTACTCAATAATATCACCACCAACAGAAACCACCCTCATTTATTGAGCACTTACTATGTGTTTCTCCATGTAGCAATAGTTGGTCTTTTGATGACTGTTCTGACTCTGGACCTGCCCTGCAGACCTTATATCTCCATACTGACTTTCTATAACCCTTAGGCACAGTTGACCCTGACAATGGAGGTTTCAAACTCTACTAAACTGAATGTTCCTGGGTCAGAGAGGATCAACAACCATCCAGGTTTAGTAAAAAGTATTAGAGAAAATTCTCTATGGCAAGGAATACAATAAGAGTCCTGAATGCCTGGAAAGATGCAATTCCCTTGGGAAAAGGCACAAATCTTTCTGCTGAGATTGATTTTGATCTGCTAGTCTCCTTTAAGCACAGGGAGCTTCCAAGGGAAGAGCTAGCTATTAAAATTGCTAATCACTTGTTAAAATGTACAAACCTTCCTGGGGACAAGTTCATCTGCATGTGAATTAGGTATCTAGAGTAGTTATAATCATTCAATTATGTATGTATCCTGGGTAGAGTAGAATTTTAGACAGAAACTGCAAGACTGTCTCAGGTCACTGGGCTGTGTTGAGAAAACTGGAGAAGATAGATCAAGAGCCTCAAGAAGCAGATATGAACACCACACAGTGCAGAACAATTAATTTCCTGACTGAGGAAACTGCCTGGTAATTGCTTAGGATAAGCAAGAAGTGGGTAGAGACTGGCAGTGTGACTACTCATTTGAAGAAAAACCACATTTTTTCCTAAATGAGAACTCTTGTGAGTGAAGAGAAAGGACCACCTCTTTTCTATCTTATCTTCTCCAGCTACCATCATGATGTTCTGGGTGCTTCCCATATGTGTGGCTATCCAACTAGTGAGGAAGCTAAGAAGAAACAGGAAAACAGCAAACTCATGAAGCAGAGTGCAGAGCTCTAGAGACATTGATGGGCAGTGAAGGGACAGGCAAGGGTCCTTTATAGATGTTCCAAAAAGAGATCACTCATAGTAACTCAACCTTGGGGTTAAGTCTTATCTTTCTTCTCATCATAAACATTTTATAAAGGGATTGTTGGGAAAAGTATAAACGGCAGCCATACCCCAGAGAAAAAAAACCCCAACATGGCGCCTAAGCACCTCTTCTTCCTACCTTCTTCTTTTCTGCAGTGGCGCGAAAAGTTCCCGCCCGTGTGAACTCTCCCGCCGGCGCCAATTTCAAACCTCGCTGGCGGGGAACCTTAGCCCCAATGAGAACTAATTCCTGGGCTCCGGAGCTGATATCTGAAAGAACTTGCCAATAAACGGGTTGCCTGCCATTTATCTAAGCCCTACCATCTCCCCCTTAGTTCTATATAAGCACACTGCTTTTTGCAATAAAATTGGAATTCTCCCGGCGAAGTGTCTTTGCGTGGGGAATTCTTTCAGGGATCAAAAATGACTATTTTATACTTCCATAAAAGGCTTCAGAATGGCTTTGGAAAGCTTGTTGAGCCAATTTGGTGTGGTACAAGATGATTCAAATTTTGTTTTACCATGTCCAGAAAATAGGAGGGAAGATACCAGGAAGGTGAAGCTAGACCTTAGAAGAATGTGTCACCATGGCAAATGGCCAAAGTCCCAGAGATGTCAGTCCTCATCCAGATGAGCTCACTGGTGCTAAAATGCATCCCTCTCTTTACATTTCAGGACTGGGAACCAGATATGTTAGCCCCTTTTCCATAACTGACCTAAAAAAGAAGAAAGGCCCAAGAGTGCAAATCTTAAGTTTTGTAACAAAAATTAATTCATAGATTTGGTACAGCCCCAATGAAAATGATAGCATTACTTATGCAAATTAATGAGCTGTGTCCAAAATTCTTATAGGAAAGCACAGGACTGAAAATAGTCAAGATTATACAGAAGGATACAAACAAAATTAAAAAGATAGAACCAGTCATCAAGTCATAACATAAGGCTAAATTATTTCAGACTCAAGAATGAGAAAACCAAACCAATGGGATAAAATGTAAAATTCAGATACAAGCATATGAATAGATAATCACTTAGTTTATGACAAAAATGGTGCTATAGTCAAATAGGGGAAAGATAGTGTTTTCAATGATTTGTATTTAGACTGTACATTTGTGTATGCGTGTGTGCATCACACATGTGTACATATGTACATTCATCACACCATAAGAGAAAACAGAATCTGATGTATTGCAAAGATGAGCAAAGGAGATATCTTCTTAACTTTAAAATAGATATCTTTCTTCAACAGGACACAGCAGGCACTAACCATAAAAGAAAGGGAATTAGAAATGAATAGATTCTACTCTATTAAACTAAAGCTTCAGGTAATGGCATAATAACCTGTATCAGATTAATCCTGCTGCCAAAACAATAAACATCTTTGGAATACACACACTCACACACACACACACACAAATGTTTGAAGGCACTGAAGATTTTGACAGGGTACCAATTCTGTGAGGAGATCTGGGGAAAGAGCTTGAATCTTTATACTTTTGTTGCTCACAGGCACATAAGCCACCATCCTGTCAACCCCCAGATTGAAAAGTTGAGAGAAACCCTACTTCAATGGATTGGATTTGGACTAGGTTCACAGTAGCATGGGAAGTAAAGACCTTGTGGGAGGGGCCACAATTGCCAGCCACAATAATTATATGTGTGATGTTGCATGTTTTTATTTTTATTAATCTCTTTATGTCTCAATTATCCTAGTTAGTAAGCAGTCAAATATCTGTTGAACTCCTGCTATAGATCAGCTGCTGAACTGCAAAAGTAAATTATGCCTTGATTCACAAAATTATCATGATGTGGGAAGTATATAAGACATATAAGAATGGTTGGGATAGAAACATAAAAATATCTTTGTTCATCAAATGGTATCTTAAAAAACAAATCACTGGATATTGAACCCAGGGGTACTCTAACTCTCCTGCACTCCAGTTTTGTTGGGAATCTCAGAGAAGATTCCAGAGAGTCCCACCTAGATATACCTCTTGATTTTTGACTGACAGCAAGGTGACATCAGACTTTCAAGCTACAGCTTCACTCCTATTACCTGTTTGCTTCCACCTTTCTACCCCAGAAATACCTGCTAAGAATATGTGCAACAAGAGGTGACCTGTCTTACCCCAAAATCTTCTGTGCCAGAGTGTCCACTCATCCCTTTATCAGTCACTTCATCTTGAAATACACTTGGGGAAACAATAAAATAAACATGTCAAAAAGAAAAAAAGGAGGAGGAGAATAAAGAGAAACAAAAAAGAGAAGAGGAGAAGAAAACAGAAAACAAACAAACAAAAAGTCCTAAAATGAGATATTTAGGAGACTCTCACTGAAAAATAAGGGGGAATGATATGCAAGGAAAAGTGTGGCCATGGCAAATGAATTATTGATTTATTTATTTTTCAATAATCCAATGGAAAAGAGTCAGCATTTGGGCCTGTTGATTTTATTTTCAATGTTTTACTATGTGTGAAATTATCTAGTCATGACAAGTAAATAAATAAATAATGCTTTGATTTCCTTGCCAATAATAACAACACATTGTGCACATTGAAAACCACAATAATTTGATAACAACTGTCACATTTTATTCTATGCTTGTTTCTTGCTGTCTGTGTACAGGTATGAGTGTGTGTTTCTATCTATTCGTCTTTTTATCTATTTTGTCCTTTTGTGTGAGTGTTCCACAATTTTACTTCGATGTTCTTTCCCTTCCCCCACTTCTCTTTCCTCCTCCTCTTTCCCTTCTCTTTCTTCTCCCATCAATCTCTCCATCTCTCCCTCTCTTTCTACTCACTTCCTTTCCCCTCTCTGCCCTTTGTCTTTCTCCCAGGGTTGAGACCATCATTCTTTTGATCCTTTTCATATTTGTTCTCACTTCTCAATTCTTCTTTCCCTTCTGCCCTGTTATCTATTCGCCACCTTTGAAGATCTCTGTAGAAAACACTGCATACTTCCGTCAAATCCCTTCCTCCTGTCAAGAGACAGTGGGTTCTCAGGAAATTACACATCAACTGAAGCCTCTAGGTTACTCTGAGAGGAGGTGTTCAGCCTCAGAGGCCACTAGAGGGACAAATAGCCTTTGGGAGCCAGGGGGATAGGAAGGCTCTCAGGCCCCTAACTTACACTGTAACTTTTCTCCCAAGACAAAAACAAATGAAAAGCTACATCTTGATGAAGACAAATATCTTTCATTCAGAGATGAGCTTAAACCTTCCTCAAGCACTGAGCTAGGACTTTTCCTTTTCAAATACATTTGATTTTCTTTTGTTGTGGAAAGATAAACACTGGTTTATCTTGATGTATACTATCTCAGGAAACCCACATTCTTGATGTAAAACAAAGGAGCTTGTCCACCAAGCATTTCAAGATGGTGGACTTCACCCAGATCTAGATTCCAAACTCTGTATCACTTAAAAAGTGAATTTAAATGACTTTCTGTAAGGCAGATGGTGTCCAGTTTGCAGACTGTCCATCACTTTTTATTGTTTAATGCTCACACCAGCTGTGCCCTCAGAAGAGGAGATAGAACCCTAGAAAGAGGAATGGAGTTTCTGAGCTCCTTCTCCAGAAAAGGAAGGGGTGGGAAGAGTAGGGAGGGAAAAGAAATCATGGAGAGGGGACCATTTGGCTGAAGGTACTTGAAGGAGCTGGCACAGAGTGGATTTTCTGCCACATCACAGAGCTGCAGCCTGATGCCAAACCTCCTGCTCCAAACTGCCTTAATTAGATCTCAAGGGACTAGAGGAAGGGAAAATGTATCAGAATTTCTAATTTTGCTGTGCGAAACATATTCCTATTTACCTGAGGAGAAGTCAGAACTGGAAAATGAGAAGGAAGGATAATTCATACACACAGTGGTATGAGAAGGCAGGAAGTAAAAGTCACAGGCTGCACCTCCTCTTGGAGATAGGCTTCTTACAGAAGAATCACAGAGAAGAATCATAGAGGTCAGAAGAAGGAGAAACAGAGGCAGAAGGAAAGAGAAGACAGATGATAATCTTCCTATTAGATACTTGCAAAAGCCACCAGCATCCAATGACAGAGTAGGCTCCACTAGGCAGAGGCTGGGCCAACTTTGTGCCCAGTGATAGCCCTATCACAAAGTGTCTGACCCATTGTGCTCCTTCAGTATTGATCATTGACTGAATATCATAAATATTTCTCTAGCATCTGTCATGTAGAAATGTCATATATGTCACACATGTTTGTGCAGAGATGCTTGAGCATTTACAAAACAAGTAATTTATAACAGACCTTGGAACCCAGAGATGCCTATGTCTTTGAGATAGCATTGATGTTCAGCAGGCTGTAACCCCAAATAGAGATGGGCTTACGAAAAACACGCCTCAGTGAGTAGGGGCCCCACCTCCAGCAAAGCATCCTGCTGGGGTGTCCACATTATCAAGGACAGTTGAAGACCTTGACTTCCACTTCACTCATTCTTTTTTACTCAGATCACTTGGTTAGAGCCCAAGGAAGAATTTCATGTACCTTTCAGAAGGAAATCAGATACTATTGTAATTAGGGTAAGAGTTAATCTGCTACATTTCAACATGTTGGTTTTGATCAAATAAAAAATAGTTGAGGATGGGGGAATTAGAAGTGAGAGAATAACTCATACCTGGATAAACATAAATTATGGTCCTAGAGATTGTATATTTTAGTCTGATTTCAGTTGCTATAACCAATACCTGACTCTGAGTACTTTATTTAGCTCATAGTTTTTGAAGAGCATGGCAAAGAGCATGGCACTGATATCTGATGATGGACTCATGGTACAGGGCATCACAATGGCAAACGCAGGAGTGTAGGAGATAATGGGATGAGACAAGAAGCAAGAGAGATTCAGAATAGGTGCCAGGTGCACTTAAAACCACGCACTTTCATGAGAATTCCTCTGAGAGCAAGAATGCACTCCTGACAGAAAAGCATTTTTCTCTCTTTCTTTCATTTATTTTTTTCTCTTTTTTTTCCACAGAGGTCAGAATCCAGGGCCTCAAGCATGTTAAGCATGCATTCTCCCATTGAGCTACATCCCTTGCCCCTTTTTAGTACCTGGTAAAGGCCTTATCAACTCTCATGAGGTCCCACCTCTTAAAGGTTCCCTGACTTTGCATGTCCACATTGGAGACCCAGCTTTCAGCACATGACCTTTTGGAAAGCACAATGAAACCATATTTTGACCATGCCACTTCCCAAATATGGATGTTGACTAATTTCTCTGAATCTCCATTTCTATATATGTAAATGGAGATAATATTTGCGTCATGAAGTTATTGTGAGAACTACATTAGGTATCATGAAGATAGGGCCATTTGAATTTCTGGCACACATCAGAGCTTCCTGATGTTGATGAATCCTTTTTGTCATCAGATCTCTACAAACCTACCCCCAGGCACAAGCAGTCTCCACATGATTATGCTGACAGTGAGGATGGTGACCGTGCTGATGAGTTCAGAGAGAATAAGAAACTTTGCCACCAAATGAACAATGAGGATAAACCTGACACCACTAGACCATGCAGAATTTGGAAAATGCGTCTCAGTCTTTGGGGCTGCCAGCAACCTCAGGTCCACAGCTCTCTTTCTTCTCTGTGGCAAGGGAGGGCAATGGTTTGTCAGTAGGCAGTAAGGATTTCTCTGAACACTTCCAAAGAGCATTCCTTTTAGAAAGGAGCCAAAGGGTAGCTAACAGAAGTCTAGGAAGAAGCTCCTAGAGGAAACTGAAATGTACAAACACAGGGAAGAAAGGCTTGCTAGAGAAAAAATGTCCCCAACTTAGGATGGCAGGACTTACTGTTTTACATAATTTAATCTTCAGGACCACCCTGTGAGGCACATGCAATTTTTATCACCATTTTGTTGATGTCATAAAGAGGCATAATGCAATAAACTGATTTTCCCAAGGTAGATATGACACTACTCTGAGTCCCCATTACCCTATTCACTGCCCTGAATAAAGTGCCTCCACGTGAACCCAATGCACATCTTCAAACATGCACCCCTCACTTACCACACATGTGAATACACAGCATACACCACACATAGCATACCTATACATATCACACAAATATTTAAACACAGCACATATACAACTTCCATACCCATAATATCATATATTAATGCATACATTACACCTACACACAAGCTCACACATATACTAGGCACAGCCCACCTACTCATAAACACTGCCTCACCCCACTCACACTCAACTCTATACACACCACATACATATCACATACAACCACACACAAGTGCCACACGTGACATACCTATCAACCCCTACACTGCATATACAACCCACCCACCCATAAACACACATCACACACACACACACATATCCATCCATGAAATACCCACACCACACTACAGATGCATTACATGCCACATAAATATATACTATACACATCACACATATACATGCTACACACATGTACTACACATACCATATTACACACAATGTACATGTCAGTCACACACTCATATATATAAGCACATACAAACACACACCGTTTGGTGCTTTAAAAGTAGAGCAAAACAGAGGACACATTGCACCACAGAATGTAATAGAAAGAACTTAGATTTTGGTTACATCCAGGACTCTCCATTCATTCTCCATGGGGGTAAGAGTTGACTAGTCACTGGGAAGAATTTACTTTATGACTCAGTCATGTTGATTATGGCACTCCTGCTCATTTCTGGACTAGTTCCTGTTATAAATCTTACCTCTCCCAGCTCCAAGCAAAGCACACATACACACATGCATGTACACACACACACATACACAGGCACAGACACACAGATATACATTCAGACACACAGACATACACCAACAAGTGGGAGACACACCCTATTACTATAGAGTACTCAAGGAATAAAAATTAATTTTATGTTGATGAAGGCATAAGTTCATGAGGGAGAATATCTGATAATAAAAATAAATCTAGAATGTTGTTGAAACTAAATATCTTCTAGATAATTAAGCAGGTGTGTTTTGTTTCTGTTTTTCTCACACTGAGCACTCATCTCTCTTGTACAGAAGGGCATGTGCCTGGGACCAACCTCATACCTCCAGAAGAAATCCAGGCTAGTGATTAACAGTGTGAAATTTTAAGATGCAATAACTGAAAGTCACTTTATCTTTTAGAGGCATCAATAAAATGGGGATAAAAATCATACCTGCATTATACAGCTGTCCTGAGGATTAAATGATAAAGAATATATAAGGATCATACAAAAATTTTGGCTTATAAAATGACATGTAAATAGTAAGTCTCATTATGATTATTCACATTCCTCCCCAAATTTAATGTTTAGTGGGAGAAACTTTGACTCTCAATTCTGAAATTTCCCCCCAATAACAGGGATCTGTGAAGTGGACAGGAGATCCACCAAGGGCACAGCTCAGGCTGAGATAGTGAGGAGAAACGCCTCCAGACCCACAGGTTGGCCCAGAGCCTGAACAGATGCTGTACCATCATTTTATTGACTTGATGTGAGAAAACTTTTTATCCAGGGCCAAAGTACTGACTCCTGCCTCATCTCAAAACCCCAAATATTATCACTATCGGCACTAGGGACTTCAGGAAACTCCTGCCCTATGGACACAAACTTGGACTTGAGCTGAGACTGATAGAGGGACAGGAAAGAATGAGTTAGCTCCAGAGGACACTAGGCATCATCCCAGTGGCCTGGGGTAAAAATAAGTGGAGCAAGACATAAGTGCTTGACTCAGGAAAGTGAAAGGCCCCAGAGGTGGACCTGCCCTGTGCCAGCCATAGGGTCTCAACATGCAGCCTCCAGGATGTACAGTGTTCACATGACTGTCTGGGGGGGAAGCCAGCAGAAGTCGAAACTGTCGCGAGATCCCCACGAGAGCAGTAGTTGGACTCTGCCTCATCAAGACTCTGCCATCCTTATTCATAAGGCCCTTGGTGATGATTTTGACTTTGAACATCTCCCTCAGAGGAAAGCCAGCTCATACCACAGATGCACTAGGCAGGTGCCAAAACAGCAGACATCAGGGAGAAGTGGCTGGGACATACCCATATGCAAAGGACATCTATGTGGAGGGGCTGAGCAGAGTCTTCATGAAAGCTCAGCCAAAACATTACAAAGCTCTTTGAACAACCAATAAAAAAAAAAAAAGAAATAAAGATTGAAAAAAAGTGAAGCAAAAAAAAAAAAAAGCTCAGCCAAGGGGTGGAGGCTCCTCACACTGCTACAAAGAGACTTGTGGGGATGCATGGCAGGACAAGGAGAATCTGAAAGAAGGTGAGGAACAACAAGGGGAGAATAGACCCTGATGGGACATCTTTGCACAGGATGGAATGTACTGAATGGGAAGGAACCAGCTCCTAATGATGGTCAACGTGCAGAGAAGTGAAGTCAGAACAAAAGGCAGGTACTATGCACCAGGCATCGATCTCAGACAGGAAAGGGATAGATTCAATGTAAAATTCAGAATACAGAACACATCAGAGTAGCACATCTACCACTACCTGTCACCACAGCAATGAAGAGGGGCCTAGCCGTTGGAACCTACTGCTGGAGCGGGAGGTAAGCATGTCCTTTTCCTTGTTTTTTTTTTTTCCCCTGCCCTTCCAGAGCTTGTTGGTTTTTCAGAACCATTGCACTCTGAGGAAAAATGACTCAGGAATTTTTTACAAAGGTCATAAAGTAAATGACTGAATCAGCATTCAGGTCCATGTCTTCTACTTCAAGATCCCACACTCACCCTTCTTTCTCGGTAAGCCACAGAGATTATCCAGAAGGGTCCTTCAAAGGGAGATGTTCACAGTTCTTCTTTGTTTAGTTATAGCAGTGGTTCTCCAGGGCAAGGGACATTTGACAGGGTCTGGAGACATTGTCGGTGGTCATAACTTGGGCATGGGTACAGGGCATCTAGTAAGATTAGGGAAAGACCAGCAATGCTACTGAGAACTCTCCTGTGTACACAGCAACCACGACAGAGATTACCAGCCTTAAATGTCAATATTGCTGAGGTTCAGACACAAAACCCACCACAAAGCAATTTCCTCACTCTGACAAGTCATTATCAGGAGACTTCTTTGGCCCATCTTTCTGGCTTGCCTTGGGTCCCAACTCTCAAAACCCCTCAGAATCCTTTCTGGGTCAATTTCTTATCACCTTCTACCCTAAGGGGACATGAGGGATACCTGCTTTATTTACCAAGGAGGCCCCTATTCCCAACACTTCCTTCTTTGGTCAAAGGATTCAGACCCCATGGTCACAGAGCCTACTATTAACAGATGGCATCTTAGATCACCTGACAGTCACTCTATGCTCTCAGAACAGACTAAGAATAGGATAGCTGAACATTTGGCACAGTGAACCCCATGTCCCATCACTGCTATGAGCCCACTAATAATAATGCTTGTGGGAGACCCTCTCTATCCAGCCAGTAACCTCCCCGCATACCTTCTTCTCAAAACAAGGCATCGATCACTCCACAAAAAAAATCAGACTTGGGAAATGAATAAAAGACCATAGGCTTGGTTGAATGACAGAAGACAATAGACAAGCCGATGTCTGACAAAATTCTAACGACACCTCTGATAGCAGGCTCATGCAGCCAGCATCTTATCCCCAAATATAGCAAATTGCTTAGCAAGGGCAGGGAGCTTTGGTAGAATTAATCACTACCTGGAAAACAATTTCACACTAGAATAAACAGGAGAGAGAGAGAGAATAGTAAATGCATTACATTGTCCAGTTCTTAACCTGGGCCTTGGTATATATTAAAAAACAAGTCAATTACTTTCAGCAATGACAGAAACTCATCTTGTTTAGCAAAATATGATAAAGAGGTCCAGAGGTAGAGGGCTGGCTGACTATCTGAGGGAAGACAGCCTGAGATGATAAATATCTAATGTCAAGCTTTCGCTCAGCCTTAGGCTTCCAAGGGACAGATGCATTCAATTCGGTTACATCTGAAAGAGCAGAGGAAAGAAGGACTGAACAGAATATTAGAAGGGGAAAGGATAACAGCTTCTAGGGAGTTGTTATAAAATATAGAAGCAAAATATATTTTAAAAGTACATTTATTTTTCTTTAAAAGCATCCCATCTCTTGGCAGAGTGGTTTAGTTCCTACTTTTGCATTCTGTGCAGCATTTTGGAAAGGTGTTTGACTTTCTGTACAGAATCATAGCATGAGGCAGGAAGAAAAGCTTATTCTCAGGACAAAGTCAGACTGTTTTTCTTCACTGTCTACTGGACAGATGGACTTTCAGCATTGACATTAAATCACTCAAGAGGCATTTGAAAGAAAACACTTTAATCCTTAAGTAAATGGGTTTTCATACCTGTACTCCACGGTGCAAACAAATAGAAACCATTTTCCCTTTGATTCCTGGTTAGATGTGTCAGAAGGACTCTGTACTTTCTCAAGTGTGATATCAGAGCATGTGGCATGGGAGATGATTGAATTATATTCTGGGAAGTAAAGGTGTTTTGAAACCAACTAGAATCGCTTTCCTTAAGCTGATAGTTGCAATGTTTTCTGGAGTAGAGAGGATGTCCTTGAAAATTGCTTAAGATATGCTTACAAACTGCAGAGCCTAAATTCTCTTGTGCCCTTTAATGCATGACCCTTATCTATTTCCTTCCAGGGACCTGAGAGAACAAGCAATGAATGCAGCATGAAGTCACTGTTAAGCATGCATGTAGACCTGAATGGACAGTCATTGAAACCAGTGCAAAGGCATTTCAGATGCTTTTCAGCATCACTCACATAACTGATCTACTTTACACAAAAAATTTTACAAAGAAAAAGCATTCATCAGCCTACTCAAAGTAAATATGTTTATGGAGACAAGATTATTTCTTGATTAAACTACATACTGCCTCCTGTAGGGGACACAATCTGTATTCTCTTATTCTCCACTATATTTCCAGTTCTCATATCACAATTTGCTCATAGTAGGTACAATAATTATTATGTAATTGAAAAAAATCTGTTTTATTCACTTCAAGAAAAATATTATCTTCCCTTTCCTCTTTTCTTTGCCCTGGCTCCTCTCATCCATCTCCCCAGCCCTTTCCTTTCCCCAAAGCTGACCAGTCCAACAAGAACTGACTTTTGGCTGCAGGTTCTGAATCAATGACAAGAGCCAGCTGGTTTTCTTGAAGGACATAGAGTTAGGTTCTAATCAAGCCTAAGGAAAGACCATTCTCCTCCCCAGTGCAGGATGAAACAGAGCAAGAAGTTGGTCAGCTGGGACCAGGGGCGTGGGCTTGCAGGATTGCAAGCTCCCTGTCTAATGGGAGCCTGTGTGCAATTCAGAGATAAACAAGTAACCAAACACCATAGAAGATAACTCATCCAGGAAATTCAAGGCAAAGGATTGCTCTGAGTGATGATAGCTGCACTGTTTTCAAATTTTCCAAACCTCTTGGTAAATATCCTAAGAACTTCATGTCAAGAGATATTAGTTTTGCATATCTAGAGAAACTTCTATATATTCACCTATCTAGTGGGGAACCTTAAATCAGAAAGACCAAAGGAGCTGTTAATAGGTAACTACGTTGAGCTCCAGCAGGAGAGACCAGATACCAGCCAGGAGGGCCTGCTTCTTGTTTATGTTGTATAGGCAGAATTCTGTGCTAACGGTAAAGGGCATCAAGAAAGATTTTTCCCCCAAAAAAATTTCATTTTTCATCTGCCACAATGCCTGAAATTCTTCATTAGTGTTCAAATCTTGATTTCATAGTTCTTCACCTCAATATCTTCTATTCTCAGGGCCAGGTAACCCACAAGTCACCATATGTCTTTTGAACTTGTGTAGTGAATCAGAGTATTCACTTTGCACCATGAAAGAGCAAGCTGAGAGTGGTGCCTTGCTGGAATGAAATATAGAAGAAACATACTTTACTGCAGGGAGAGATCACAGATAAGAGGTATGACCCAGAAATCTAAGGGAGAGATCACCAACAAGGAGTATGACCCAGAAGTCCAAGGCTCTGGAAAATCAAAGCTCTCCAGGTTCTAGGATGTCATAAAAGCACCAAAGGGGAGAAGAAGTAAAAAGGGACTGGGCCCAAGAGTTCACCTGCCAAAACCCTGAATGCTCATTTGACTCGAGTCCTCACTGATGAGTCCTCTAAGCCCATTCTAGGAGAACCGGGCTGAATGTGGCCCACACCCAAGAATTTTAGGAATGTCCTTCTTCTGGCCTCTAGTATCTAGGCCTACTCTGAACCCTAATTAACTGATTTTTCAGTACATTACAGTGCTCCAAAGTCCATTAAAATGTCTACAGAATAAAGAGGACCAAACAAAAATTATTACTTAACAAAAGCAATTGATGTCCATGAAAATACAGTATTCTTGGGCTGTTAACTGTGAATCTAGGAACTTCCCCTGCTTTACAAATTTGAAACACTGCACAAGCAATGTGGAGAAAGACCACGAAAAGAGGATTAGTGAGGAAGAGGTTTTTAACATTGGTTAAAAGGGGAATAGTAAGGAAGAGATTTGCAGGGAAAGTAGGGGTTTTTGTTTGTTTGTTTGTTTTTGTTGTTGCTGCTGCAAATAGAGACCAGGGCATCTCACATGCTAAGTACCAGTTTTACTCTGAGCTATAACAGGCATAGTAAAGTTTTAATTTTACTCTTTTTCCCTCTGAAGTTCCATTAATTTTTGCCCCTGAAATCAACTGACAATAGACAGATTGACAGGGAAAAAACATGCCAAACTGTATTATGTGCCTGAACATTGGAGCCAGGCACATATAGTAGAGATTCAGAAAGGAATAGTTTGAGCTAAAGAAAAGGATGGGGTTGTAACTCAGCAGTAGAGCACTAGCCTAGCACATGCAAGGCCCTGGGTTCAATCCTCAGCAACACATGAAGATAAATAAACAAATTGAAGGTACTGTGTCCAACTACAACTAAAAAAATAAATAATTAAAAAGGATGGGGGTTCTGGCATCTAGGGGAAGGAATGAGGGGGGCAGGCTATGGATAATTGAGGGGAGGCAGACATTCAGCAAGGGGTATCTCATTATACAGATGTCTCCTAAGTAACAGCCACCTGTTCTAATGTCTGAGCCAGGTATCAACCTTCCAATTTCTTCTTTCTGTAAAAGCATCTTTCCTAGGCAGAAAGGGTAATATCAGACAGAAAAGCCTCTGCCTGCATCCTTCATTCACTAATGTAGATAGGTGTAAATTTATTTTATTTTATCTTTTTTTTTTTTTTTTTTTTTTTT
>NW_026000243.1:11766272-11785612 GCF_001458135.2 Marmota marmota marmota | reverse complement strand
ACAGACGAAAGAAATTAAAGGCATCAAAATAGGAAAAGAAGAACTTAAATTATCACTGTTTGCAGATGATATGATTCTATACCTAGCAGACCCAAAAGGCTCTACAAAGAAACTATTAGAGCTAATAAATGAATTCAGCAAAGTATTTTATCTTTTTAAAAAGGGCAAACTTTCAGAGCCATATCTGCAGAGATCTGAAGTTTCTGAACCCATGCCAAAGAAATATATTTTAAGGTGACATATTCTGGGGACTCACACATTCTTTGTTTGCTATATGAGTTCTGATGATGAAATAATGTTCAAAGAATAAGGGTATCTTGGCCATCCTCTGAAGGAAGTCATGTGACAAATGCACCAGGTTCAGAGAGGGGTGTGTCTTGTTCAAGGTCAATAACAAATGTGGGAGGCAGAGATACAACTGATGTCCAGGTGCTCATAGACAGATATTGTGGCCCTCTCTAAATCTAAGGACCCATCCTCCTACAGAGCCCTGGTCCCATATGGCTGTGCCTCAGCATCCCAAAGTTCTTCTCTCACTGAATTCTAGTGTGTTTGTCTGGTCACTGGTACTTTGCCTCTGCAGAAATGGCCTCACTTGGCTCCTCCATCTGCCTGGAGCTTTCCAAAAGCAGGAGAAGCCATTTATCATTTTAATGGGACCCACACATTCAGATATTAGAGGCCTCTAATTTATTGACGCTCCTGGATGAGAGATTCAGGAAATCATTACTGTCTGATTCTGTGGGGACTTTTAGCCTAACCTCCATAGGAAGCTTTAGCTACATCATCTGGTTTGGGTGAAGCTGCCCTTCCTCCCTGCTCCCTCCCCACAGGATGTTCCCTTCTGCTTTGCCTCTACAGGGCTGAACTCATCAGAGACATTCAGGCCTCATTTCCTCCTGGGCACTAAGATCTGGTCTCATATCCTGTTGAATTGTCACAAACTCCATGATCTGTGCTATGAAGATGTGTGGCCTGTCTCCTGAAGGTGCTGGAAGTCACAGGAGGTGGCTATCCCTCTATGCATAGCCCTAGCCAGCTTTCCAATCATCTGTACCTGAAATCTACCTTTGTGTGCCAAATTTAAAGGTGGGGCTCTGCTTCACTGGCTAATCTGAACCCTGCCCAGTGTCTGCTGAAAACTACCTTCAGTAAGGCACTAAGATGAATGGAAAATGTTCTGATGCTGCTAAGGAATGGTTGATGCTCCCTATTATTCCAAAGGCTCAGGGATGGGCAATAGTCAGTTGACAGCAGCAGCTGCCTCTGGTTCTCCAGCCTGGGCAGGAGTACATGTGCAGGGCAGGAACAGTGCAGTGAGGAGGTAAACACAAAGTAAAAACCCAGCTTGCTACTGGGTCCACCATTTATCCAGTGTTAGGTAAAGAAGGGAAGAGGTTCTAACTCAGAAAGACTAAGCTGTGCAGAAAAAAAAAAAGTGTGTTAGAAGACAGGGGTTCTTATCCATAGTTTGCCACAAACTAGCCAAATTCCCTGCCCTCTGCCTGATCAACTAATGTATATCATGTTATTTAGTTAAGGCTCAGTTGCCTCCACTGGAGTGTCTCTGCCTGCATAGGTATGCACAGAGAGATAATGCAATTTAAATATGATAAATTGTAAAGGGGTATATAAATGTTGCCAAGGTCTTCCTCATATTTGGGGATAAAAAGTCCCATGAACAGTAACCTAGAATGTTCCACAGCTCTACAGAATCCTTCTCTATGTGATGCCTCTGATCCTGGAATGACTCCTTACATAGCCTCACAAACCCTTTTAACTCTAGCACACTGTCCTGGAGCCTGCCGTTCTCCAGGGATTGACTTGACTGAAATGAGGATATAGTTGGGCATCACTGGTGAAGGACTTCTTTTAATGCAATGGAGAATAATCTTAGCTTCCCTGACCACACAAAGGGATTTCTTTCTGGCTTCATTTTATTTAATCCCTATAATGGCCCTGCCTGCTGTCCACATTCATGTTTTCACAGAAGAGGGAAATCAAAGCCTTCTGAGGTAAAGGGCTTCCCCAAGGTTCCAAACAGAAGGTGATGGAAACTGAACTGCCCTGGGTAGTGTGACCTTGGGACCTCAGGGGTTGAGCCCTGCCTGAACTTCTCTGCTATATGGAAACTACCCCTTTCCCCCAACCCCATCTGGTTGTAGAGCCCAGGCATCCTGGACTAACCCACAGAGAGGTCTCCCAGCAGGTCAATCCCCACTCCCTCTAGAAGAAGTCAGGCTCCCCTCAACTCAGACTCAATTTGACTTTGGATGCATTCAGAATCCCCTCAAATGCAGGACAGTGATAGTTTATTTGTGAACTTGGCTAGGCAATGGTGTACCCAGACATTTGGCCAAGAGTTATTCTGGTTGTGTCTTTGAAAATGTTTTAAGATGAGATTAATATTTGATTCAGCAGACTAAGTAAAAAAAGTAGAATGACCTCATCCAATCCGTTGAAAGTCAGACTAGAACAAAAGGCTAGTTTTCTCTCTTGAATAAGAGGGAGTTCCTCCACGCTCACAATCTTCAAACTGGGCCATCAGGTTTTTCCTGCCTTTGGATTCAATCTGATATATTCTCAGTTGTTGCTAAGTTTCTTGAGTTAAACCATGCTAACTGACGTTCACTGGTTTAAGGGTGCTCAAAGAGCAGAAGGGAAATACACAAATAATAAAAAGAAATGTATGGACAAAATGGGAATATTATTCAGGAGACATAAATAGTAAAAATAAAACAAAAATAAATTCTGGAGTTTAAAAATACTATACCTAAAATGATAATTTACTGGACGAGTTAAAAACATGATTTTATCCATTAAAAGAAAAACAAGTAAACTTGAAAACAGGACATTTAAATTAGTCTGTAGAACATAAAGAAAAAAATAAAAGGAAGTAAACAGAGTTTTTATGATCTGTGGGGCACTGTTAAAGCAGATCAATATATAGTAAGAAACAGCAAAAAAACAAAAGGAAAGAAAAGATACAGAAAGAATATTTGAATAAATAATATCTGAAATGTTCCAAATCTGATGGAATAGATGTATTTAAAAAATTCAAGTTCAATACACTCATATTAGGACAGACTTAACATTCCTACTGGGACACATTAATATCAAAATTTCAAAAGCTAGAGACAAAGAAAATATGAAAGCACCAAGAGAGAAGTGACTTATAACACTATAAACTATTTATCAGAAACCTTAAAAGGTAGAAGGTAGTAATCTAATATATTCAAAGTTCTGGAAAAAGGACAAACAAACAATACCCCTACCAACTGGAAGTTTTTAGTAAAACTATGCATCAAAAATGAGGATGAAATTAAGACATTTCCAGGTAAATAAAAGCTGAAGGAGTTTATTACTGTTAGACTTGCTCTGTAAGAGGTGCTAAAGTGATTTCTTCAGGTTGAAATGAAAAAAAAAACATATGATACAACCTGATACCATATAAAAATCAAAGCTCTCTGGTGAAAGTAAATAGAGGGGCAACTATAAAAGCTGTTGTTCTTATAATGTTGGTGTATAACTTTACTTTTTGCTTTTATTTTCAATATTTCCAAGAAGTGTGTGTGTATATATATGTATATGTAATCAATAATCAATGTTATTGAGCACAATGTCTAAAGATATAACTGCAATGTAAATAATATATAAATAGCTGTATGGGAGCAGTTTTATGTTATAATAAAGTTAAGTTGGTATAAATTCATATTAAAGTGTAACAGCTTTAGAATATTATGTGTAATATCTATCATAGCCACAAAGAAAATATCTAGAGGACATGTACATAAAGAAATTAGAAGGGCATCAAAAATATTTCACTCAAAAAAACAAAAAAAAAGTGAAATAAAGACAAGTAAAGATAACAGAGGAAATGAAGGATAACAACAAAAAAGATAGAAAGCATATAGAAAAGATATCAAAATGACTAAAAGTAAATCCCTGATTATCAGCAATTAAATGTAAATCAAGTGTTGAATAAAATGACAGATTAGAGAAATGGACTGAAAAACCATCAACAAGAGATTCACTTAAGTAAAATGGTGAGAAAAATATTTCACAAAAATAGTAATCAAAAGCTGGGAGGCTATACTCATATCAGAAAAAAAATAGGGTTTAAATCAATACAGGTTACAAGAGACAAGAAACTTATATATTGATAAATAGTTCAATACATCAAGAAGGTATATTTATTATCAACAGTTGCACACTTAATTAGAGATTCTAAATATATACAAAGTAACCATTCATAGAATTGAAGGGAGAAATATAGAATTATACAAAAATGGTTAAAAATATTGATATCAACTTTCAATAATGAATAGAAAAACAGAAAATAGGAAAGAATAAGAGGACCCAAATGATATAATAAACCAACAATATCTGACAAAAATATGCAGAAAACTCTGTTCAAAAGAGCAGAATAACCATTATTCTTGAGGGCAATGTAAGTAAATTTCCAGGATAGTCCCTTTGGTAGATGAAAAAACAAGTCTTCATACATTTAAAAATATAGATATCAAAATGTATCTTCTCCAACCACAACAGGGTGAAGTTTAAAATTAAGAACATAAGAAAACTGAAAGATTTATAATTACATGGCCATTAAGACCACTCCAAAATAATGAGAGAAAGATGAAATCACAAGTACATTTAGATAATATGTTGAGAAAAAAATGAAAATATGGAATGCAAAAAAGTTGTATGATGAGGGATATTTATATCTGTGACATATATTAAAATTTTTTTTAATTCACAAATCAAAATCTTTTTTATTCTCCCATGGTCTTGGATAGTAAAAATTAATAATGTCAAAATGCTCATACTAACAAAAGTGCTATACAAATTCAATGCAATTCCTAAAAAATGTTCCAATGACATTCTTCATGGAAATGGAAAAAGCAGTTATGAAATGTATTTGGAAAAACAAGAGGCCCAGAACAGCCAGAGCAATCCTGAGTAACAAAAGTAAAGCCAGATCTGGAAAAATAAGAGACCCGGAATAGCTAAAGCCATCTTTAGCAGGAATAGTGAAGCAGGTGGCATCACTATGCCAGACCTTAAACTATACTACAGAGCAATAGTAACAAAAACAGCATGGTATTGGCACCAACACAGACTGGTAGACCAATGGTACAGAATAGAGGACACAGAGAATAACCCACAAAATTACAATTATCTTATACTAGACAAAGGTGCCAAAAAACATTCATTGAAGAAAAGATAGCCTCTTCAACAAATGGTGCTGGGAAAACTGGAAATCCATGTGCAACTAAATGAAATTAAACCCCTATCGCTCACCATGCACAAAACTCAACTCAAAGTGGATCAAGGACCTAGGAATTAAACCAGAGACTCTATGTCTAATAGAAGAAAAAGCAGGCCCTAATCTTCATCACGTGGGGTTAGGCCCAAACTTCCTTAATAAAACTTCTATAGCACAAGAATTAAAACCTAGAGTCAATAAATGGGATGGAATCAAACTAAAAAGTTTTTTCTCAGCAAAAGAAACAATCTGTGAGGTGAATAGAGAGTCTACATATTAGGAACAAATTTTTACCCCTCATACATCAGATAGAGCACTAATCTCTAGGGTAAACAAAGAACTCAAAAAGCTAAGCACACACACACACACACACACACAAAAAAAAAACTCAATCAATAAATAGGCCAAGGACCTGAACAGACACTTCTCAGAAGAGGATATACAATCAATCACAAATATATGAAAAAAAGTTCATCATCTCTAGCAATTAGAGAAATGCAAATCAAAACTACTCTAAGATACCATCTCACTCCAGTCAGAATGGCAGCTACTATGAAGACCAATAATAATAAGTGTTAGTGAGGTTGTGGGGAAAAAGTGTCACACTTATCCATTACTGGTGGACTGCAAATTGGTGCAGCCAATATGGAATGCAGTATGGAGATTCCTTGGAAAGCTGGGAATGGAACCACTATTTGACCCAGCTATTACTCTCCTCTGTCTATACCCAAAGGACTTAAAAACAGCATACTACAGGGATACAACCACATCAATATTTATAGCAGCACAATTCACAATAGCTAAACTGTGGAACCAACCTAGATACCCTTCAGTAGATGAATGGATTAAAAAATGTGGCATATATACACAATAGAATTTTACTCAGCGATAAAAGAGAATAAAATCATGGCATTTGCAGGTAAATGGATGGTATCAGAGAAGATAATGCTAAGTGAAGTTAGCCAATTCCAAAAAAACAAATAGTGAATGTTTTCTCTGATACAAGGTGACTGACTCATAGTGGGGTAGGGAGAAGGAGAATGGGAGGAATAGACAACTCTAGATAGGGCAGAGTGGTAGGAGGGAAAAGGAGGGGGCAGTTGGTTAGCAATGATGGTGGAATGTGATGGACATCATTATCCAAAGTACATGTATGAAGACATGAATTGGTGTGAACATACTTTATATACAAACAGAGATATGAAAAATTGTGTTCTATATATAAGAAAAATTCTGTTCTATATATAAGACATTCCACTGTCATGTATTTAAAAAATAAAAGCAATTAAAAAAAGAAGAAGAAAAGAAATGTAAAGCCAGAGGCATTGCAATGCCAGACCTTAAATTATACTAGAGCTATGTTAACAAAAACTGGGTGGTATTGGCACCATAACAGGTCAGAAGACCAATGGAACAGAGAAGACACAGGTCCAAATAACATACATTGGAGAAAAGAAAACCTCTTCAACAGTTGGTACTAGAAAAACTGGAAAATCCATATGTAGCAGAATAAAATTCAACCCCTTTCTCTCATCCTGAAGAACACTCAAGGTGGATCAAGGACCTAAGTATTAGGCCAGAAATGCTGCACATACTAGAAGAAAAGTATGGTATGACAAACACTCCAACATATTGGCTCAGAAACTGACTTCCTTAATAAAACCCCTAAAGTGCCAAAAAACTGAACTTGATAATCAATCACTGGGATGGCATCAAACCAAAACGTTCTTCACAGCAAAGGAAATAAGAACATAAAGACAGCCTACAGAATGGGAGAAAATCCTTGCCACCTGTACCTCAGATAGAGCATTAATCTCCAGGATATATAAAGAACTAAAAAAAAAAAAAAAGAAAAACACAAAACAACAACAAAAACAAATCAATAAATGGGCAAAGAAACTGAACAGACACTTCACAGAAGAATAAATATGAATGGTTAAAAAATATATGAAAAAAGTATTCAACATGTCTAGAAATTAGAGAAATACAAATTACAATTGCACTGAGATTCCATCTAGTTATAGTCAGAATGACAAATATCAAGCATAGAACTAACAATAAATGTTTATAAGGATGTGGGGGGGAAAGTACACTCATACACTGCTGGTGGGGCTGCAAATTGGTGCAACTACTCTGGAAATTTCTCAGAAAACTTGGAATAGAACCACCATTGGACTCATTTATTCCACTCCTCAATATATACACAGAGTATTTAAAATCAGCATGCTACAGTGATGCAGCCACATCAATGTTTATAGCAGCACAATTCACAATAGCCAAGCTACAAAACCAACTTAGATCCCCTTCAACAGAAGAATGAATAAAGAAAATGTAGCATATATACACAATGGAGTATTACTCAGCATAAAAAAGAATGACTTTATGACAGATCCCAGCAAATGGATGTAACTGGAGATTTTTATGATAAGTGAAGTAAGCCAGTTCTAAAAAGCAAAGGTCAAATGTTTTCCCTGATACATGGAAGCTGACCCACAATAAGTGGGAGAGTGAGGGGAAGAATAGAAGTACACTAGATTAAATAATGGGAAATGAGGGAAAGAAGAGGAGATAGGAAAGACAATATAATGAGTGTAACATAACTTCCCCATGTACATATATGAAAACAACACAGTGAATTCCACCATCAGGTACATCCATAAGAATGGGACTCTACTAGAGTAAGATATATTCCATGCTTGTATAATTATATCAAAATGGATTCTTCTGTCACATATAACTAAAAAGAACCAATAAATTTTTTAAAATATGTCTTATAATCTAATAAAAATAACTAAACCCAAATTTCACAGAACAAAACAATAAGGATGATCTGAGCAATGATAAAATAGAGACTAGAAGAAGAGAGAAAATTGACAAACCAATAATTGGATCTTTGGAACATTAGAAATCTATGTACATTTTTTAAAGGGAAGAAAAGAAATTTAAGTGAAACAAATAAGAAAAGAAGAACTCAAAGTATTACTATTTGCCCACAACATGATTCTAAATAAGAAGACCCAAAAAATTCCATCAGAAAATTCCGATAGCTAATGAATGAATTCAGCAAATTAGGACATAAAATCAAGACCCATAAATCCAATGCATTTCTATACATCAGTGTTGAATCCTCTAAAAGAGAAATTAGAAAATGTACCCCATTTGTAATAGCCTCAAAAAAATTATTGGAATCAATCTAACAAAAGAGGTGAAAGACTTTTTCAATGAAAGCTACGGAACACTAAAGAAAGACATTGAAGTAGACATTAGAAGATGGAAGGATCTCCATGTTCTTGGATAGGAAAAATTAATATTTTCAAAATGGCCATACTACCAAAAGTGCTATACAGATTTAATGCAATTTCTATTAAAATCCCAATGACATTCTTTATAGAATTAGAAAAAGCAATCATGAAAGTCATCTGGAAAAATAAGAGACCCAGAATAGCCAAAGCAATCCTTAGCAAGAAGAGTGAAACAGGAGCCATCACAATACCAGACCTTAAACTATACTACAGAACATTAGTAGCAAAAATGGCATGGTATTAGCAGTAAAATAGACATGTAGACCAATGGTAGAGAATAGAAGACACAGAGACAAATGAACATAAATATGGTTATCTCATACTAAGCAAAGGCACCAAAAACATACATTGGAGTAAAGACAAATGATGCTAGGAAAACTTGAAATCCATATGTAGCAAAACCTCTATTTCTCACCCTGCACAAAAATCAATTCAAAGTGGATTGAAAAAAAACTTAGGCACTAAAACAGACACCCTGCAACTAATAGAGGAAAAAGCCGAACCAAATCTTCACCATGTTAGCTTAGAAACTGACTTCCTTAACAAAACTCCAAAAGTGCAAGAATTAAAATCAAGAATCAACAAATGGGATGGATTTAAACTAAAAACCTTCTTCTAAGCAAAGAAACAATCACATTATTGATTGTTTAATCAATAATTGTTTAATCAATAAGGTGAAGGGAGAGCCTACAGAATGGGAGAAAATCTTTATCACACGTACTACAAATTCAGCACCAATATCCAGGATATATAAAGAACACACAAAAAAACTTAATATCAAAAAAATTAATAAATAACCCAATCAATGTGTTACAGAACTGAAAGACACTTCACAGAACAAATAAAATCAAAACATATGATAAAATGTTCATTATCTCTAGTTATTAGAGAAATCAAAATCAAACTAAGATTTCATCTCACTTCAGTCAGAATGGTAATCAAGAATACAGAATCAAGAATACAGGCAGCAATAAATGTTGGCAAGGATATAGGGGAAACAGGTACACTCATACATTGCTGGTAGGACTGAAACTTTGTGCAACCACTCTGGAAAGCAGTATGGAAATACCTCAGAAAACATAGAATGGAACCACCATTTGACCCAGTTATTCCATTCCTCAGTTGGTACCCAAAGGACTTAAAAACAGCATACTACAATGATACAACCACATCAATGTTTATAACAGCTCAATTCACAACTAAACTATGGAACTAATCTAGATGTCCTTCAGCAGATGAATAGTTAAAGAAAATGTGGTATATATACACAATAGAATATTATTCAGCCTTAAAGAAGAATGAAACTATGACCTTTGCAGGTAAAATAGATGGAGCTGGAGAATTCCACGCTAAATGAAATAAGCCAAACCCAAAAGAACAAAGGCCAAATGTTTCCTCTAATAAGTGGATGCTAATCCATAATAGGGGAGGGGAGAGAATGAGGAAACTTTGAATTGTACAGAGGGAATATGGGGAGTGGAGGGGACATGGGGATTGGAAGAATGATGGAATGAGACAGACATTTTTACTCTATATACTAACATTGATGTCACTATTGATGTGACTCTACCCCAAGTTAAGCCAGAGGAATGATAACTTGTGCTGCATTTGTGTCTAATGTGTCAAAATGCATTCTACTGTCATGTATAACTAATTAGAATAATTTAAAAAATAAAATAAGAAAGAGAAGAAATAACTAAGTTCAGAAATTAATGAGGTAATATTACAAATAATTGTGCAGAAAAATAAATATGTGAGAGTATTATGAACAATTAATAAGGCATCCAATGGAGCATGTAGATGAAATGGAATAATTTGTAGAAATACAATCCACCAACACTGATTTATGAATACATAATCTGGATAGTTTTAAACCTTACAAGTAAGCAAACTGAATCAGTGACTAAAGACCTCCTAAAAATAAATAGCCCTGAACCAGATGACTTCACTAGTAAAATCAACCAAGATTTTTTTAAAGAGTATAATAGCAGTCCTTCTCAATTCCTTCTAAAAGTTAAACATGAGAAAACATTTTCTAATTTATTCTGCAAAGACAACATTTCCTAATACCAAAGCCAGACAAAAATATCACAAAAAGATTGAAGACTAAATCTCTCTTAAGAAAATAGACACAAAACTCCTCAACAGAAAGTTAAAAATTGATCCAACAGCATATTTAAAAGATTTTTCACCAGGACCAAGTGGGATTTATTGTAGAAATGAAAGGGTGGTTCAAGATATTACAATCTATTAATGCACAGTATCACACTAATGGAAAAAAACAGGAAATGTATGTGTGTGTGTGTATTTCCCTAAAGTCATGCAGAAAGAGCATTTTTAAAAAATCTACCACACTTTTATGATTAAAGAAAATACTCTTGTAAAAGTATGAATAGAGGCAACATGATGAAAAAAAAAATATTCCTTACAAACTACAGCTAACATCATACTCAATGGCAAAACCCTGAAAGCATTTCTTCTAAGATCAGAAACAAGACAAGAATTTTTACTTTTACTGCTGATTTTCAACAGTGTACTAGAATTTCTAACCAGAGCTATTAGGCAAGAAAAGAAATAAAAGAGATCCAAATTGCAAAGAAAGATGTGAAACTATTTCTATTCACAGAAGACATTTTTCCACATGTGAAATATCTCAAGAAAGCACAAGATAGCCACTAGGGCTAATAAGTGAACCTGAAACCTGAAGCTGAGCAAGAGGGGCCAGGATCTGTTCCTTTATGCTCACCTTGAGGCCCCTTTCAGACAGAAAATAAAGGCCAGATTAGATTTGATTTGCCAGAGTTTTTTGAAGGCAGGTCCAGAAACTCATGAATAGCACTTTAACAAAGATCAAAAACTATATTGGTTGAAGTATTTAAGAAAATCTGCATGCAATGATAAACTGACCACTTAGTTAACCAAGCAGATTTCAGTGACCACATGAAACAATAAATGCAGGCTTTACAGAATTAATTTAGGAAAGTAAATAAGCAAAATGCAAACACAAAAACAAAGAGTAATAACAAATCTTGTGGAAATGAGATCTGATTCCTAGAGTTGTCATATTTGATTACTTAAAATAAACAATTTTCAATAAAAAGTTGCAAGAAATACAAATAAATATACAGATACACATGGGCTGTTCACAGAAGAAATATAAGCATCAGTAGAGACCATTCCTGAGGAAGCCCAGAAGTTGTTTGGAGTACATAAAGATTTTATTAAATTGATTGATGTTATAGTAGGAAAACTATTGAGTTCTGAAAAACTGGACAAACCTTACCACTCTTCTTTGAGGTAGTACTAGAAATTTTAGTCAGAGCAATTAAGAAAGAGAAAGAAATAAAACAAATGTATATAGGAAAGGAAAAAGTCAAATTATCACTGCAGATTATAGGATCCAATACTTAGAAGATAAAAAAAATCTGTTGAAAGACTGCTAGAGCTAATAAACAAAAGTAGCAAATTAGCTAATTATAAAATTAACATACAAAAATCAAAATATATTTCCTATATACCAGTAACAAATTGGCTGAGAGAAAAATCAGAAAAACAATTCCATTCACAATAGCCTCAAAAAAAAAAAAAAAAAAAGTACGCAGTACTAAATCTAACCAAGAAGGTGAAAGGCTTCTTCAATAAAAAATATGGAACATTGAAGAGAAATATTAAAGAAGACCTTAGATTATGGAAACTCCTCCCATGTTAAGAATTAATATTGTTAAAAAGGCCATACTATGAGAGGGAGGAAGATGGTGGGCCAGAGGGAGGCAGCATTCTGTATTGCTCTGTGATCCAGTTCTCACCTAGTCAGAATACTGCATCTCTGAGAGTGTTAGAAGACCCCTATACAGCTGCTCTCCATAGAAATCACCAGCACTGAGACCCTGCACAGGGCTTGGGGCCTCAGCATTCAATCAGGACTCCGGACTCCTGGCTCCCCACACCCAAAGTCTGAAATTCCAAAAAAAGACAAGGCTTGCTAGTGCCTTAACTGAATCACCTATCAACACATTTACAGATCACCCAGACTTCACTCCACTCCCACACAGGTCACTCAGCTGCTACCTACCACAGCACAATGGCATCACCCAGCTCCTCCCACCCCACCAGACACCCGGGCACTGAAACCACGCTGCCTCCATCTTGGCTCACCTCTCTTGCCATATTTGGTGGGGGCAGCTCCCAGATTGGATCTCCAGCTAGCCAGGTACCAGGTTTCCAACTCGCCCCCTCCCCAGCGGCAGTAATCCAACACAGTAACTGCCCAACTCAAAATAACTCTCAGTTGGACAGGGATGCAGTGTGACCAGGGCATCTCCCATGGGAGTCCCAGTGTGAGAGGTCCCACAATTGGAAACTGCTAAGGGAGAGGGAGACGGGGCTAAAGTTTGGAGCCTAACAGAGAGACCAGGAACTGGAAAATCTCCAAGCAAGATAGGGAGATAGTACCAGGTGCTATCCAAGTGGTCCCAAAAACAGACCTGTGAGGTGCAATCTCCCTGCAGGGACTGGCGGGTGCCACTCCCTGCTTCCAGGCACCCTACACTAGGATCAGGCTTTCCACCCTGGCTACTTCCACCATCCTGAGGGCAGAGACACCAGCTTACAACATCCAACCCCACCTATTGGAAGAGAAAACAAGCAGGAAAGAAATGGATCTCTAAAACTAGCAACAACCCTGGTTTCTTCCTTTGAAGAAATTCAAGAAGCTGACAGGACATTGAATATACAAAATCACAATACATCCACACCAAGGCACATTATAATAAAAATTCCAAACATACTATTCTGTAGTACCCTAAATTACTCCCTGTCTATTCTAAAAGGAGAGAATTTTAGAAGCCACAAGGGAAAGGAATCAGATTGCTTATAGAGAAAAACCAATTAGGATAATGGCAGATTTTTCAACACAGACCTTGAAAGCTAGAAGATCCTGAACAACATATATTAAGCTTTGAAAGAAAATTAGAGCCAACCAAGAATCTTGTATCATAAAGAAAAAAAAACTAATCAAAGAAGAAAACCAAGTCAAGTTAAATAACAAAAGTAAACAAACATGGCTGGGACAACAAACCATGTCTCAATAATAACCCTGGATATTAATAACTTAAACTCACCAATCAAAAGACATAGGCTAGCAGATTGGATTAAAAAAGACCCAACAATATGCTGCCTACAGGAGACTCATCTGATAGGAAAAGACATACACAGACTGAAGGTGAAAGGTTGGGAAAAATCATACCACTCGCTTTTACTACAGAAGCAAACAGGGATTTCCATCCTCATATCAAATATAGTAGACTTCAAGCCAAAGTTAATCAAATGGGATAAAGATGAATATTATATACTGCTCAAGGGAATCATACACGAACAAGGCAGAACAATTATGTATATGTATATATATATATATATATATATATATATATATATATATATATACACATATATATATATATATCCCAAACAATGGTTCAGCTATGTTCATCAAACAAATTCTTCTCAAGTTCAAGAGTGAAATTGACCACAACACAATAATCTTAGGTGACTTAAACACACCTCTGTCACCACTGGATAGATCTTACAAACAAAAGTTCAATAAAGAAACTATAGAACTCAATAATACAATAAATAATTTAGATTTAACTGACATATATAGAATATTTTAACCTGCATCAAGCAGATACACTTTCTTCTCAGCAGCACATGGATGCTTCTCTAAAATAGACCATATAATATGCCACAAAGCAACTCTTAGCAAATACAAAAAAGTACAGACACTAATATGCATTTTATCAAATCATAATGTAATGGAACTGAAAATCAATGACAAAATAAAAATTACTCCAATATCTGGAAACTAAATAATATGCTACTGAATTAACAATGGGTTGCAGAAGACATTAAGGAGGAGATTAAAAAAAATTTAGATATAAAGGAGAAAATAGACACAATATATCCAACATTTTGAAATCACTGGGACACTATGAAAGCAGTAATAAGAGGAAAGTTCATTGCATGGAGTTCATTCCTTAAAAGAAGAAAAAGTCAACAAATAAATGACCTCACATTACATCTCAAAGCCATAGAAAAAGAAGAACTAATCGACAGCAAAAGCAGTAGAAGGCAAGAAATAATTAAAATTAGAGCTGAAATTAATGAAATCAAAACAATAGAAACAGCTGAAAAAATGACAAAACAAAAAGTTGCTTTTTTTTCAAAAAATAAATAAAATTGACAGACCCTTAGTTATGCTAACAAAGAAAAGAGAAAACTCAAATTAATAACATATGTGATGAAAAAGGTAATAATCACAATAGACACTACAGAAATACAGAGGATATTTAGACATTATTTTGAAAACTTATACTCCAATAAAATAGAAGATATTGAAGGCACCGAGAAATTTCTTAAGTCATAGGATTTTCCCAGATTGAATCAGGAAGAATAAACAATTTAAACAGACCAATATCAAGTGATGAAATAGAAGACACCATCAGAATCCTACCAACCAAGAAAAGCCCAGGACTGGATGAATACACAGCCAAGTTCTACAAGACCTTTTAAGAAAAACTAATACCAACACTCTTCAATTTATTTCAGGAAATAGAAAAAGAGGGAGTACTTCCAAATTCTTTCTATAGGCAATATCACCCTAATTCCAAAACCAGGCAAAGACATATCAAAAAAAAAAAAGAAAACTTCAGACCAATATCTCTAATGAACACAGATGCAAAAGTTCTCACTAAAATTCTTGCAAAATGAATACAAAAACATATCAAAAAGATAGTGCACCACAATCAAGTGGAATTCATCCCTGGGATGCAAGGTTGGTTCAACATACGGAAATCAATAAAGGTAATTCACCACATCAATAGACTTAAAGATAAGAACCATATGAACATCTCAATAGACACAGAAAAAGCATTTGAAAAGTATAGCACCCCTTCATGTTCAAAATACTAGAAAATCTAGGGATTACAGAAACTTATCTCAACATTGGGAAGGCTATCTATGCTAAGCCCCAGGTCAACATCATTCTAAAAGGAGAAAAAAAAATGAAGGCATTCCCTCAAAAAATTGAAACAAGAGAGGGATACCCTCTTTCACCACTTCTATTTAACATAGTCCTTGAAACACTGGCCAGAGCAATTAGATGAAAAAAATTAAAGGGATATGTATAGGAAAAGATGAACTTAAATTGGCACTATTTGCTGATGATATGATTCTATACCTAGAAGACACAAAAAGCTCCACCAGAAAACTTCTAGAACTAGTAAATGAATTCAGCAAAGTAGCAGGATATAAAATCAACACCCATAAATCAAAAGTCATTTCTGTATATCAGTGACAAAACCTCTGAGGGGCAAATAAGGAAAACTATTTATAATAGCCTCAAAAAAAAATACTTGAGAATCAACTTAAAGAAAGAGGTGAAAGATCTATACAATAAAAACTATAGAACCCTGAAGAAATAAATCAAAGAAGACCTTAGAAGATGAAAAGATCTACCTTGCTCTTGGATACGCAGAATTAATATTATCAAAATGACCATACTACCACAAGCACTATACAGATTTAATGCAATCCCAATCAAAATTCCAAATGGCATTCCTCATAGAAATAGAAAAAGCAATCATGAAATTCATCTGGAAAAATAAGAGACTCAGAATAGCTAAAGCAATCCTTAGCAGGAAGAGTGAAGCAGGTGGCATCACTATGCCAGACTTTAAACTATACTACAGAGCAATAGTAATAAAACAGCATGGTATTGGCACCAACACAGACTGATAGATTAATGGTATAGAATAGAGAACACAGAGATTAACCCACAAAATTACAATTATCTTATATTAGACAAAGGTGCCAAAAACATGCATTGAAGAAAAGATAGCCTCTTCAACAAATGGTGCTGGGAAAACTGGAAATCCATATGCAACAAAATGAAATTAAATCCCTCTCTCTCACCATGCCCAAAACTCAACTCAAAGTGGATCAAGGACCTAGGAATTAAACCAGAGACTCTGTGTAGAAGAAAAAGTAGGCCCTAATCTTCATAATGTGGAATTAGGCCTCAACTTCCTTAATAAGACTCCTATAGCACAAGAATTAAAACCTAGAATCAATAAATGGGATGGACTCAAACTAAAAAGTTTCTTCTCAGAAAAAAAATCTGTGAAGTGAATGGAGAGCCTACATATTGGGAACAAATTTTTATGCCTCACACATCAGATAGAGCATTAATCTCTAAGGCATATAAAGAACTCAAAAAGCTAAGCACACACACACACACAAAAAAAAAAAAAACTCAGTCAATAAATAGGCCAAGGTTCTGAACAGACACTTCTCAGAAGAGGATATACAATCAATCACAAATATATGAAAAAATGTTCATCATCTTCTAGCAATTAAAGAAATGCACATCAAAACTACTCTAAGATACCATCTCACTCCAGTCAGAATGGCAGCTATGACGAAGACAAACAACAATAAGTGTTGGCGGAGGTTGTGGGAAAAAAGGTCCACTCATATATTGCTGGTGGGACTGCAAATTGGTGCAGCCAATATGGAAAGCAGTATGGAGATTCCTTCGAAAACTGGGAATGTAATCACCATTTGACCCAGGTATCCCTCTACTCTGTCTATACCCAAAGGACTTAAAAATAGCATACTATGGGGACATAGCCACATCAATGTTTACAGCAGCACAAGTCACAATAGCTAAACTGTGGAACCAACCTAGATGTCCTTCAGTAGTTTAATGGATTAAAAAAAAATGTGGCATATAAACAATGGATTTTTACTCAGCAATAAAAGAGAATAAAATCATGGAATTGCAGGTAAATGGATGGAGTTGGAGAATAGAATGCTAATTAAAGTTAGCCAATTCCAAAAAATCAAATGCTGAATGTTTTTTTCTGATATAAGGTGATTAATTCATAATGGGGTAGGGAGGAGGAACATGGGAGGAATAGACGAACTCTAGATAGGACAGAGGGATTGGGGGGGAAGAAAGGGGGCAGTGGTTTAGCAGTGATGGTGAAATGTGATGGACATCATTATCCAAAGTACCTGTATGAAGACATAAATTGGTGTGAACATACTTTATATACAGACATATAAAAAATTGTGATCCATATGTGTAATAGAAATTGTAATGCAAACTGCTGTCATGTGTTTAAAAACTAAAATCAATTAAAATTTTTAAAAAAGGCCATACTACCAATAACAATGTAGAAATTCCATGCAAACTCATTAGAATACCAAAGACACTCTTCACAGAACTAGAATAAATAATCCGAAAAAAAAAATCATTTGGAAGACTAAAAGACCCAGAATAGACAAAGCAATTTTGGGGAGGGAGGTTGGTTCAGGGATTTAACCCACAGGTGCTTAACCACTGAGCTACATCCCAGTCATTTTCATATATTTTATTTAGAGACAGGGTCTCACTAATTTTCTTAGGGCCTCCTTAAGTTGCTGAGGCTAGCTTTGAATGCATGATTTTCCTGCCTCAGCCTCCTAAGTTAAAGTTCAGTGGGGCTTGGGATGTGGCTCAAGCAGTAGCGCGCTTGCCTGGCATGCGTGCAGCCCGGGTTCGATCCTCAGCACCACATACAAAAACAAACATGTTGTGTCCGCCAAGAACTAAAAATAAATAAATAAATATTAAAATTCTCTCTCTCTTTAAAAAAAACAAATAATAATAATAATAAAGTTCAATGCATCAAAACATTTTTTAAGCCAAAAAAGTAATGCTGGAGGCATCATAATACCTGTCTTCAAATTATACTACAGAGCTATGATAACAAAATTGTCATGGTACTGGTATAAAAACAGACACATAAACCAATGGTACAGAACAGAAGACACAGGGACAAACCTGCACATCTAGAGTCATGTGATCCTTGACAAAACATATTTTAGTAAAAAGATAGCCTTTTAAGCAAATGGTGCTGAGACAACTGGTTATCCATATGTAGAAGAATGAAACTAGACCCCATATCTTTCATCCTGCCCAAAAAGCAACTCAAAATGGATTAAAGATCTGGGAATTAGACCAGAAATTATGCACCTCCTAGAAGAAAACGTTGGGTCAATACTACAGCTTTTAGCCTCAGGCAACAACTTTCTCAATAGGACCCCTAAAGCTCAGGAAATAGTGCCAAGAGTTAATAAATGGAATGGCATTAAATTAAGAAGCCTTACACAGCCAAGGAAACAATTATAAATGTGAAGAGAGAACCCACAGAATGGAAGAAAATCTTTGCTAGCTACTCTTCTGACAGAGAATTTATATCTAGAATATATAAATAGCTCAAAAAAGCTTTATATATATATATATTTTTTTTTTTGAAGGAAGATGGCGGCGAGGGGAGTGCTGCTTCACTGTGTGGGAGTATGACAAGTCAGGACGGCTAAAGGATATCTTGTTAGGAATTTCCAGCAATAGTGGGGTGCTCCGGAACCTGGAGGAAGGATTTCCATCACACGAGGATCGGCTACGGGGACTCAAACACGAGAGGTTTGTCGCACGGAGGGTAACACTGCTTATTCAGCAAATCGCCCCGCGGCTAGAGTCTGCAGCACGCGCTGGGATAGAGACGCAGGGTTACAGTGCTGCAGTTTCTGTCAGCCGCGCAAGCACCGTACTCAGGGCTGAATTCTGGGTTCGAGACGGGGGAAGGAAGCGGTCCATCTCGGTTCTCCACACCGGTCAGACCACAGAGGAGGCCAGCAGCCACCATGTTGGTAAACTGACGTCACCT
>NW_026000243.1:11745851-11763669 GCF_001458135.2 Marmota marmota marmota | reverse complement strand
ATGGCAATTTGTAAATCAATGGATGTGTAACTGATGTGATTCTGCAATCTATGTATGGGGTGAAGGTGGGAGTTCATAACCCACTTGAATCAAAGTGTCGAATATGATATGTCAAGAAATTTGTAATGTTTTGAACAGCCCACAATAAAAAATTAAAAAATAAAAAAAAAAGAAAATGAAATTGTAACACATAGGCACAGTCTAAAAAGCATATAGGAAGAATTTCTCAAGGTCGCCATAGCTACCAATACTGACAACTATCAGAGATGATAATTTAAATACCAGCTATGTCTGTTAATTCAAATTTTTAATTTGGCAGAAAAAAAAAGCTTTATATCAAAAAATCAAATAACACAATTAAGAAATTGGCAAATGACAGATCTCAAAAGAAAAAATACAAATGGGCAACAAATACATGAAAAAATGTTCCACATCATTAGCAGTGAAGGTAAATGCAAATCAAAATTACACTGAGATTTCATCTCATATCAGTTAGAATGGCACTCATCAAGACTACAAGTAATAATAAATGCTGAAGAGAATGTGGAGAAAAATGAAACAATTTAACAATGTTGGTAGGGCTGTAAATTAGTACAACCACTATGGATATCAGTATAAAGTTCCTCAAAAAATTAGGCATGGAACCACAATATGACCCAGCTCTACCATTTCTTGATATTTAGCCTGAAAATTTAAATTTATCTTACTAACATGATACATGCATACCCATGTTTATAGCAGCATAATTCACAATACCAAACTTTGGAGTCAGCCTAAGTGCCCATCAACAGAAGAATGGATAAAGAAAATGTGGTACATGTACACAAGGGAGTTTTATTCAGACATAGCTAAAATTAAATTATGGCATTTGCTGGAAAATGGATGGAACTAGAGCCCATCATATTAAGTGAAATGAGTCAAACTCAGAAGATTAAGGGCCATGTGTTTTCTCTTATATGTAGAAGATAGGAAAAAGGAAAACGAAGGTGCAGGTGGATTTCCTAAAAATCAAAGGGAGATCAGTAGAGGAAAGGGACCAAGGGGTGGGAAATGGGGAGGGGTGGGGAAAATGCTGAATTCTGTCAAATTATATGTTATAGTGTGCGCATGTAAAAATATGTAACAACAAATCCCATCAATATATACAACTATATTGCACCCATAAAATGTGGAAAAAAAATAAAAGAATCTGAACAGATATTTCTTAAGACATACGAATGGCAAACAAATGCTAAATGTGTTTAATCATCAAGAAAATGCAAATTAAAATTACAATGAGATATTACTCACACCTGTTAAAATGGCTATTATCAAAAAAATTGACAAGTGTTGATGAGGATGTGGAAATAGGAGAACTCTTGTACATGGCTGGTAGGACTAAGAAAGCCTAGTGCAGTCACTAAATGCCTGGCTGAATGTTAGAAGCCTGCCCTAGGTTGCACACAAAACATACTGACAAAGGAGATTTACCAGTTTAGGTATTTAAGAAAGTCTCTGTTCAATCATCAGGAGATCATGAAGATAAGTGAACAGAGACTTTAGTGGACACACACTACAAAGAATATAGATTTTAAAGAATAAATTCACCAGTCTTTAACCTAACTACCCTTAATGTAGTTACAAGTTTTGAAATCATGCCAACTTTTTTTCAAAAAAAAAAAAAAATTAAATAAATAAAAGTATAAAATTACTAATCAATGACAGAAAAAAAACTAAATAAACATTGATAAATAAAATTAAACAATACACTCTACACTTTTAGCTAACTAATAAGAATCACAAGAGATATTAGAAAATAATTTGAGATGGATACATTAAAAAAAATAAAAATGGTCTAATATCAAACAAAATGATTAGAGAGAAGTTTAAAGCTATACATATAGTTGTTGTTTTTTAAATAAACATCCCAGATCAGTAACCTAACTCTTCATCTCTAGAAATAGGAGCAAACTAAATTCAAATAAAGCAGAAGGAAAGAAACAATAAAAACTGACAACATAAGTAAGTTAATTAGAATGTAGAAAACAATAGAGAAAATCAATAAAACCAGACGTTGGTTTTTTGAAAAGCCTAACAAAATTAACTAATGTTTAACAAAATTGATTAAATAATAAATACAGAACACAAATTACTAAAATCAAGAATGAAACAGAAGATAATGTTGCCAAAAATGGAACAGTAGAGAACAAAGAGTCTTCTACAAAATTCTAACAAACCAAGTCCAGCAATATATAAAAAATTTTATGTACCATGACAAAGCGGAATTTATTCCAGAGACGTAGGTTGGTTCAGTGTACAAAATCAATCAATCTAATTCACTGTGTTAATGTAATGAAAGACAAAATCTGCAACATTGCTTTAATAGGTTCTGGGGTCGGGTGATATTTGGCAAACAACACCCTTCCATTATGAACACACTAAAAATAAACACAAAAAATTAAGTAAGACGGGTAAACTATGAATAATATAAAAAATTAAATGTCGAATGTTTTCTTCTAATATAAGGAGGCTGACTCATAGTGGGGTAGGGAGGGGGAGCATGGGAGGAATAGATGGATTCTAGATAGAATGGGAGGGAAAGGGAGGGGGCAGAGGATTAGCAAGGATGGTGGAATGTGATAGACATCATTATCCAAAGTACATGTATGAAGACATGAATTGGTGTCAACATACTTTATATACAACCAGAGATATGAAAAATCATGATGTATATGTGTAATAAGAATTGTAATGCATTCTGCTGTCATTTATTTTTTTAAAAAAAAATCAATCAATAAATTAAATAATAGAAAAAAGAGGGAAGGAAAAGGAATTGAGATCAAATTCCTGCTATTTTGTCCAAATGAACCAAAATACTATGTATAATTTTGATGCTCTAACAAAAGAAAAAACGTGTGCGCCACCCCCTCAAAAAATAGAAAGGAATATAATTCAATTTTTAAAGATTCACAAAACACCTGAGACTTCTTCAAATATATACTTATGCATAGCTAGTAACACATAAAAAATCCAATATTATTAGCCACCAGAAAAGTTTAAAAAGACACAGCATTTCACCACACACTGGGATAGTGATAATCAAAAAGAGAAATAGCAATAAATTTGGAGAGGATTAAAGGAATTAGAACCTTATACATTGCTATGCTGGTCAGATTATAAAATGGTGCAATTTATTAGAGAACATATTGGCAGTTCCTCATAAGTTTATACATAGAGTTACCATACTCAGTAATTCCACTTAGGTGTATGTTCAAGAAAATTAAAATATATATTTATACAGATACTCATTTATGAATGTTCAAACCAAGATTGTTCATAAGACCTGAAATGTGGGAGCAATGTAAATGTTTAACAAGTGATGCACCATGTATACCACATGGTGTATCCAAACAAATTTTTATTCAGCAATATTAAATGGAACACTGACACAACCATGCTACAACCAGTGTTAACCTTGTAAATATGCTAAATGAAGAAAATCACTCATAAATGCACATAATGTAATATTCCATTTATATGAAATTTCCAAAGTAGGAAAATCCATACAGACAGCATATTGATTTATGGCTGCCAGGGGCTGGGAGAGAGAAAAATACCCAATTACTATGAAAGACAATGTTGTTTGTTTTTTTTAATCTAATGAAAATTTTAGAAAATTAGATAATAGTGATTATTTCTTAATTCTGTAGATATACTATAAACTGAAAATTTCCACACTTTAAGAGTGAATTTTTTATATATGACTTGTATCTCAGTAAGATGGCAGTAAAGTTTTTATTTATTTATTTATTTGATACCAGAGATTGGATAGTATATTCTTAGAACAACTATTTTTTTTATTTAAAATTTATCATCAGACTTCCCTGTAAACTTGTACTCTCCCACAGATATTCTTAAGTAGTGAAGATGAAGTTTTCTAGTCCTCACCTACTTGTATTATTATCCTTAACAATATTATTGCTTTACAAATATTAATTTGATTATTTCAACATTGTATTTTGAGTACTTACATAGGACTATTCTAAAGTTAATGCCTCTCACATTATTGTGGTAAAGCAGATTTTTTCTCTAATCTATTGTGAACTAATACTTTTGTTAAAAAAAAAAAGAAAGAAGAATAAAAATAATTCATTTATTCTATTATTAGATTTAATAGGCATAATATTAATCTCTCAAATAACTACATAATATTATCTTTCAATTATGTGAGCACTATTCTTAATTTCTGTATTTATTTTTGACAGGTTATATAAATTCATGGATCACCAATAGTCTATGTGCCCCACTTTGAGAAGCTTTGCTCTAAGTATTCATTCATGCATTAATTCAGCATCATCATGTTATATCTCAATTATGTGTGAAGTGATAAATAACACAAAATTTTATCTGCTTTTATGAAGCCAATGTTCTACTGAGAAAGAAGAACATTAAATGAATTGATTAAATATATTACTTTATAATTAAGACAGTCACAAAATTGAGGTTTGTAAGACACAGTCAGCCAATGTCAATGTGGTTTGGTCAGCACATAAAAAAAGAGAAAAACACTGTATGAGACAAAATTAAGACGCTGACTGGTCAGATAACCCAGAAGTTGTCTCTTACTGTGGGCTGATTTTAAGGGTAATGGACATCTTATAAGAGTTTTAATCTATGAAGTAAGAACCCTGTAATTGAATTTTGATAATATTGTTAGGGAGAAAGCATGAGCTGATAGAAGAAAATAAATCTTAAAGATGTTGTACCTAGGAGAAGTGGTGGGGGCTTGGACTAAAAACAGCAGTGGGGATGGAGAGAGAGAATGAGATTCAAAAATGGCAGGACTTGGTGATAGATTGTGAATGGAGATGAGTAGATGAAACTGGAAGCATAAAAAATGACTTCAACTTTTTTGTACAGCCAGATAGGTGAAGCAGTCAGCATGGAATACTGGTGTGGAGAGACACAGTTGTATAGTCAGGAGGCAACCTAAGAGTAAGAGCCACAGAAAAAAATATTCCAAAGAGAGAAGTTTCAGAAGGGATAAAAAGAGAACCCAGTATAGGGAAAATCCAGAATCTTCTGGTTTCTGTATAGAAGGACAGCTCATCCAACATTAGTTCATACAAAGGGAGCTTTGGCTGGTCAATGCCTTTGATGTTCAGGTCATTTGAGGGACATTTTAAATGTCTGAGAGTTTATTGGGAACTATGATCTGGAGTAGTTTGCATGAGATCTACTCAATTTTAATCCAATTGAGTGATTTTTTACTTCATGTTCCCCAAAAAGCAGAGTCTGAGGTAAGGGTACAATTGCTTATTGGTGACAGCAATTGCAAGGATAAGGGGAGTGAAGCAGGGAAGGAGGCAGAATCACATGTGTCACTGAACTGCAACCCTATTTGACTGAAGTGTGACCCTGGGAGACATCCTTGACAAGCCATACTGACTGCATCTCAAACTAACTTCCAGTGGAGAAAAGGGTGTGACTGTTTATTTCTCCTTCTGTCTCCAGGAAATCTTACCCAGGACACACATTCCTCTCTCATACTTACAGATGTCCTCTGTGTGGGCAACACATTGGTCTCAGGTATTTCCACCTCTTTTCAATGCAGAAACCTCAGGGTTGGCCAGTAAGACTAGGTGCCATCAGGTCATGTCATCCTTAAGGTGGTCCATATGATTGCAATGTCGGCCCCCATTGCCAGAACTGAGCCTGGGACAAATGGTAAATAGGGACTGGAGACAAATAAGGAAAGAGAATATAGCATGAGCCTGAGTTGGGCATTGCTGTGCTGAAAGGATTAAGCCCCACTGGGCTGAATTCTGCCTCTGAATTCTGACCTCTGGCCAGATCAGGCCTTGGTATCAAGAATACTCTTGTTGTACCTGGCCACCGTGGGAGAAAGGATACATGCCTTTCACATAAAGTCAACAATCAGTCTCTTGCATGCTAAGAAGAATGATAAAGTTTTGAAAATCTCTAAGGGAGCAGAAGATTCAAAATAATTTAAATGTGAATTCCAAGGACCAAGAAATCTTCCTCCCTGCAGATCTACTTCACTCTGGTGTTCACAGCATTTGAATATTAGAAGAACTATTGGGATTTAACAGTCAATGATGTCCAGAATATAGCAAAGGGTTAATAATTATCTGTGGGTGCTGATAATCCCAGTGGTTTGGGAGGCTGAGGCAGGAGGACCCCAAGTTTAAAGTCATACTCAGTGACTTAGTGAGGCTCCAAGCAGCTTAGCAAGACCCTGTCTCAAAATTAAATAAATTAAATAAATAAATAGGGTTGAAGATTTGGTTCAATGATTAAGTACCCCTGCCTTCAATCTCTGGAACAACAACAACAACAAAAATTACCTGTGGGTGAAAAAAATGTAATATAGGAGATGATCTTAGAATTGGACTTAGGATTCACCATTTTGCATGTGCTCCTGAAGAAGCAGAACTTAAGAATCTATGAGAGATCCAGCCTCCCTCTTGCTGCCAGAGCCAAAAGGGTATTGCTTACTGGTGATAGCAATTGAAGGGCAGGCTAAGAAGATGATCTTGAAGGGCAGCTCTTTCAACTGGCCATATGAGCATGGGAGACTTTTGTGCAGCTACTCTCCTGAGCTCCAGCAAGCTCAACATTGGCCCCATTCTAATTTAGTTTTTGTCTATATTGCAGAAAATTTAACCTCTTTTTTGTGGTAAGGGGGCTCACTGATTCACTGAGACTAATAGCTTTCCGTTGAAATCTCAGCCTCCAAGGTTTACAGAAGTTGTTTCACCCCAGCCTCCCTTGAAGGAAGTCTGACTGACTTCATTATTCTCACAGCATGAAGTTGGTCTGGCTCCTTTATTATTAAGCACTTCTGAATGTAATATACCTGTTTGCTAACACTATCACACTGAAAGGAATTATAGCACCCATTTTACATATGAGAAAATGGAGTCTCAGAAGTGTTAACAGTCTGCCCAGTGGCCAAAGTGCCAAGACAAGATGGAAACAAGATGTGTGATCAGAAGCAGAACTCACATCCATGGGGTCTTCCTGAATGTTAGTGGAAACAACAGAAATTATTGCATCCTAAAGATAGGATTTAACAAGATTTGCATCTGAAAAGGGACTGTCCAATTGTTTATCTGTTCTTCATAAAAATACTCACCCACAGTTAGAAGAGAGAGGCTTTGTGTTCTTTCTTTTTATTCAGCTTTAAAGAGCCACAAAATGATTGAACTCAAGGTAACTCAGGGCAAATGCATCATTAGTGAGAGTGCAGCTACAGAAGCTTCATGGTATGTTTGTGATATATATATAAGCAAAATGTGATTTTTAATTTTTCATCTGAACATATCCAGTATCAGCTGGTCTGCTCCCTGCTTGTGCTCAGCTCAATTGCTCAGCCTCAGGGCTCCTGTAAACTTTCAGGAAGGTGGACAAGGAACATCCCAGTTCAAACAACAGCTATAAGAACTTTCAGATGCTTCTATTCAGCCTGCTTTGAAACTGCTCAGTATTGGCTGTAATTTTCTCTTTATAGCTTGTGGTGTTGGTGTGCATGCATATGTGAGTGTGTGTGTGTGTATGTATGGGAGGGTGTGTGTTTGTGAGAAAGAAAGAGAACTTTATTCTCCTTTGAATGATTCATATTAGGAAAATATGAATATGCCTGGTGACCTTAGATGAGAATAGGTGGTGATCTATTTATCTTCTCCTCACTTCTCACCAGCCTTTCTCTAAGCATTTTGGCAATCACATCCTTTCTATGATGTAAAGGAAATCCCTACATCTCTACCACTGTCAAACTGCAATTTGATATTTAAATATATCTTTGCCATGGTTGCTTGTACTCCAACCCCTAGCCCTGAGATTTTTAACCTCTGTGGACATACTACTGAGCCTCAGTGTAGCAGATGACATGATGGGATGAAAACATCAGAATTCAAAGGCTCTTTGGAGATAATAAGTCTATACCAGCTTTGAACCGGGAAAGAGATATTCTTGTAAGAAAACTAGGTCAAGAAGTCTTAAAGTGTTGCATCCTAGTTATTCTTGTTTTTTCATTACTGACTTGTCCCCCATGCCACCCTACAAGTGAGGCATAAGTGAACCTGCGGGTGAGGGAGGCAGAACTGAGCAGGTGAGTCCTCATCCGACTCAGATTCCAGGCTGACAGAGAGCTTAGGACACATGAAGAAGACCCTGTTACTCCCCCACACCCATGAGTTACTAAAGTTCAGAAGCAGAATGAAAGGAAGAACTCATGTTATACCCCTTACCTTATAAAGATGGAATTAATGCATGTTTCCACAGCTCCAAACTCAGACAGTGCTTCACACATGGGAGTGGTTGGGGAAAAAAAAGAAAAAGAAAGAAAAAAATTGGTTTGCAATATGTGCAGAGTCTGACTTGAAAATACATAAGTTCTTAAAGATACATTAGCCTCAGGTAGGAACTTGTGATTTGTACACTCTAGATCTAGATGCAGTGTTCCCACACTCAAGGCTCCCAGTAGATCATGTGGTCAAAGGCCACCCTTCCCAGCTCCTCCACTGATGTCAATGTGTCCACTGATTCAGGGCCAGTTCACATTCTCCCCCTGTTCTCATCTTACTCCCCCAAGTCTCAGACTATCCCAGAGGCAGAAATATTTTCTCCTTTTCCTTTTCTTTATCCCTTCATCTACACTCCAGGAACCACCACACACAGAGCAAGGCCTAGTGGTACCCGATTTTTTCCACCTTCTCAGCTAGCTCATAATCTAACTATGCCCTTCTCAGTGGCTTTCGAACCCATGTCTCCCACATACTCAGCCTACCTGCAACTGACTGCTCCTGCAGGGTCAATATGTCAAGAAGAGCCAGCCTTATCCTGCTCGAGGCTCTCACATTCTCTGCCCTATGTGGCATATCAGCCCCAGGATTGAACTTCAGAAACTTTGGCAGCCATAACTCATGACAGTGGTGGGGGTCATTATCATATGAGAAGGAAGAACAGGTGGGTAGGGTTAGAGGAGAAAGGACACTCCAAGGAGGATATGTGAAGGTTATACTGTGCCTCTTTTATCATTCTGATGCAGATCCATCCCTGCCCACTGCCCCCACCCCTCGTGGATTCTTGTTCAGTTGTCCCAAAATCCAAACACCTGGCATCCAGCAGACAGAATTTCTCTCTTTTCTGCTCTCAATTCCTCTGGGTTCAATTCTAGAAGCCAGTTCCAAGTTCCTGAGTTTACAATCTACTCATTCACTGAAGCACTAAGCAAAGCAGTATCACATTAAATCAACATCCCTGAATATATTCCTATTTGTTTATTTACCTCTGAGCAATGCACAAAACACATTTATTAATTCTTCCTCTATCCCCTCAGGCTAAGCTTAGTATGCCATTATAGAAGCTGGAAAGCACAGCATGAATCACCAGGTAGTTTCTGATCTGCTCTGGCACTGGTTCTGGCTCTCAGCTAATCTGTCTTGGAGGATAATTGTAGGGTCCATCATCAATGCCCCATGTGAGCACAGTACCCCCTTTAGAGAGCTAGGACCATGAAGATCACCTGCAGGGCCCTAGGGGGAAAGCAGTGTCCAGATTCAGAAGAGCTACCAAAGTGCAGTCCCCACTAATTCAAGAGAAACTATATGACTACTTAAAACAGTAGTGTCTCCTGGCTTTAGCACAGATCCACTTTAATCACATTGTGTACTCTGCCAGGAATCACTATCCCCGTAGTGTAACAACAGAGACTACTGCCATATAACAATGCTGTCCACCTTGTAAGGTACCAGAAAGAGCTCTGCCTCCCACAGGGAAAGCCCATCCTTTCTCAGTTCAGCTATTGAAGTTGCCTTTGCTCCCAGCCATATGGAAAGCTTGCAAATCAATGCCAAGTGTTTCACAACCTGCTCACATTGAACTTCTACCAGGACACTGCTCAGGAGTATTAACAGTATTAATTAAACTACATTATCTAATCCTCACAACCACTCTGGTATATGCATATCATAACCCTCATGTTACAGATGGAAATGCAGACTTACAGGAGTTATGTCACAGGTCTAGTGAGAGGCAGTGTTATGACTTGAACTCAGTCCCATCTAATAATCAGAATTTTTTCTTTTTATGTGACTTCATAATATGTTAAAAGAGTGATATATGCTTATGTTCCTAACTCTATTACATCCCAACCTACCTGCTTATCTATAGTTATCATTCCATCACTGAGAGTGTTAAGACAGAAAGCAAAAGTATGTAGTCATTAAATATCATTCCTGCCCATTGTAAAAGACTCTATCCATTAAAAAAATTACTAAATTTCTTGATCAGGAAGAAAGAAAGTGATATTTAAGAGAAAAAAATGTAGATGAGAAGAAACGGAGGTCAGAAGAGAAATATGAAGCCCTGTGGGCAATCACAGCCCCATCCAAGTCTCTAGGGCCAGCTACAGGGGTTAAGATATGTAAGGGGACAGGCAAAGAACAGAGACATGACTCTCAGCACCAGTATTCCCAGCCCTATAAAGACCCCAGAACTGACACAGTTATTTGAAAGCCCCCAGACTTGGAAGAGCTACATACCTGCTCTTTCTGGAGAGAACACTAAAATCTGTTGACCAGCATCTAGAACACCTTCCCCAGGCTCTGGCATGATCTATCCCTTGGGAACTGTGTCCAACTGGGAGGATTCATGATAATGAGTGAGATTAGAATCTCAAATAACACTCCATCCAATAAAAACAATTCCAAGCAACACAGTAGAATAGAACTGGTAGCAAAAGCTTAGATTAGTTAAAGAAACAAATAAAAATGTCATGTTTTGTCATTGTAGTACAGGGTTCATACTTGCTAGTTTATTCTCAATAGAAAGTACCTTTTATCCAAAGTACATGTATAAAGACACGAATTGGTGTCAACATACTTTATATACAACCAGAGATATAAAAAATTGTGCTGTAGATGTGTAATAAGAATTATAATGCATTCTGCTGTCATTTATTTTTTTAAAAAATCAATTAAAAATAATTGATTAAAAAACAAGAAAGTACCTTTTATGTGCTATCCCAGCCTCACCTGTAGTGTTCTTGAGCACCTTTATGCTGTTTTGGTTAATCTTCCCTTACTAGATCATACATGGATCAAGAGTTTGCCTGTTTTACATCTATGCCTCATGCTCATTGTGTTAAGATGGACAAATGAGGAAGGTACTGTGTGGGTAGAGCTGCTCTGAGCTAACAAGAAGGTAGGTGGGAAGTGCAATGTGAGCTAGGCAAGAGGGCATTAGATAGGTTGCCCTTCATAGGTACCTAATGCCTGACACAAAATAGACATTATCAGAACGCAAGTGACACATATCAGGTTACCATTTGCCTTGCTCTAAAGCTAAAACTTTGTGATAAAACTAAGTTGGAATATTATATGCATTCTGTGATAAAAATAAAGCAGAGTTAACACTATTAATTTTTTTTAATATTTATTTTTTGGTTGTAACTGGACACAATATCTTTATTTTATTTACTTATTTTTATGTGGTGCTAAGGATCAAACCCAGGGCCTCCCACGTGCTAGGCGAGCACTCTACTGCTGAGCCACAATCCCAGCCCTGAACATTAATAATTTTAATAAAAGTTTACCTAATCATCTCAGTGTCTACTTTGTTCCTACATTTTTCAAGGATAGACAAATTCATGATTTCTCTCTAGGTTATTTGTAGTGCATGCAACCCTACTATTATAGGTTGTTTAGCAGTACCACTGTTGCTTTTTCTAAATTCTGGATGAAATAAATGTGCAATTATCATGTTTTCTGTTATCAGGAGTACAACACAGCAATGAAAATGCCTAAATAAAAAGCAGTGAGTACAAGTTTAGGAATAACACACAGGAGTCAGAGGTAATGAAGTAGGTATACTCTCAGAAAAAAGAGCAATGTTGAGATAAGAAGGAAAAAACAAAAAGAGCAAGAAACTAAAAATTATCCACAGAACCGTGCTATTTTTAGGAATATGAACAATAAATAAAGAATTGACTGTCAGAAAATAGATTCAGAAGGTCTGCACCTTATTCCCCAACAAAATCAAATACCATGAGAAATAACTTCATAGGAGCTCTGAAAATCATGAGACTAATGTTAAATCCAAAGAAACAAACAGGTTGAAAATGAAAAGATGGAAAAAGTTTATGCAAATACCAACCAAAATAGAACAATATACTAATATCAGACAAAACTAAAATCAAAATTTGTTATAAAAACAAAAAAGTAATATTATATAAAGATCTTTTAAAAGTAATATTATATAAAGATCTTAATTCAATTCATCAAAACAAATATTTACAAGTATATATGTACCAAACATCACATTTCCTAAATATATGAAGCAAAAATTGGCATAACTGAAGAGAGAAATAGACAACTCTACTATAGTAGGTGATAAAAATACTTCCTTTGACCAATGGATATAATAACTAGACAAAGGTCAATAAGGAAATAGAAGACTTGAAAAATACTATAGACCAATTGGACCTAGCAGATCCATAAACAGCACTATACCAAACAATAGAATATGCAGTTTTCTCAAGAGTACATTGAACATGCTCCAGGATAAGCTATACACTAGGCTATAAAATAAGTCTTAACAAATTTTTAAGAGTTTAAAATCCTATTAGATGGTCTTTCCCAGTGTTTTTTTTTTTTTTAACCAAGATGTGTTAGATTAAAGATGGCTGGAAATCATTTTATTGTTTTATCTTGAGAGATAACAACCGAATTTTTGAATCTAGTTTTAGTTATCTGCTTAATGGTTTGTCTAGTCAACTTTCCATCACTGTGACCAAAATATCTAAGTATGAACAACTTAGAGAAGAAAAAGTTTTCTTTTGATTCATAGTTCCAGAGGACTTAGGTTGGCTAGCTGGAAGGCAGAATCATGGCTAGAAAGGCATGACAAAGGAAAACTGTTCAGCTCATGGTCCAGGAATCAGAGAGGGAGAGATGAGCCAGGGACCAAGTACAGTCCACAAGGGCATGTCCCCAGTGACCTATTTCCTGCATTAATGTTCTATTTGTTTACAGTTACTACCTAGTAGTCCATTCAAATTTTTAATCTATCAATTGGATTAATCCATTGATGAGGTTATAGCCCTCATGAGACAATGATTGCCTAAAAGGCTCCATCTCTGAACCTTGTTGCATTGTAGACCATGATTTCCATAAATGAGTTTTCAGGGACATTTCAGATCCAAACCATAACACTTGACAATTAGAATGTGGTTAAATAATATTTGGGGGCACCCAAAGTACAACATAAGACAACCTATAGCTGTCACCTGAGTCTCTAGAACAATTACTTATTCTAGGTAAATATAGACAGAAAAAAACTATTCAACTCTAGAGTTGAGTAGTTTGTAATTTGTAATTTTATGCCTGAGAGAGGCCATATGTTGGTTTCCAGGTCAATGATCCTAAGTGAGTGCAGCCTTCCAGCCATCCCTGCATAAGTTTCACAAAGTAAGAATGAAGTTATTAGAACCCTCCATCTCTGCCCACCTACAAGCTGAGGACCACTGAGTTACCTCAGCCTCTGCCATGAAGAGCAGAATAACCCCGCTGACTCTTTAGCTGAGATATAATCAAATGGTTGTTATTTTGTCATTAAGTCTTGTAGTGATGGGGCATTGCTACTGAGTTAATAGAAATTAAAAAAAAAAAAAAAACATAAGAGAGTGCTATGAACTATTATATGCCAACAAGTGGATAATTTAGATGAAAACACAAATTTCAGAAATATGTACTCTATTAAGACTTAATTATAAATACATGAAAATTCTAAATAGACCTATAAACTAGTAATGAGATTGAATCAGTAAGCAACATTATCCCAACAACAACAAAAATCTAGACTCAGATGGTGCTTTCTACCAAACATTTAAAGAAGAATTTTATAACTTATAATATAAAAATAGATTAACATACAAAATTTGTAATTTTATGCCTGAGTTAATGGTAGTATGACAAAATTTTAAAACATATTGCATTTTATTTAGGATGTGTAGCAAGAAGAAGCTATATGGTTCTCAGGAAGACTATTAGTGAGAGATTAGTAAAAGAAGGAAAGGGAGAAAATTTAATTGTATTCAGGATGAAAGAAAACCCTTGTTATGTGGTGTTAAAATTTGGAAATATTTGCCTTCAGTACTGTGGAACAAAGAATACAAACCTAATAAACTGGTAAGTTTAGCAAAGGAGATTTCCAGGCATAATGTTGTAAGTGCCAAGTGATGTTTTCATAGCAGCACATAAGATTTGAATAATAATTTGGCTAATAATTTATTAAGTTCCTTCAGGAGTCTTTGCACTCCTTAATGTTTCTTGTATTCAGTAGAAATATAATTGTTTTCCCAAAGAGGGAGAATTTGAATATTATTTAACATTATCCTTACAACAAATTGTCAAGGAAATCAGTCAATTACAATACCCTGCTTAAGTGATGATGCTCCTTATTTTACCTTTAAAAACCTCTGCTTTCCTTTGGGAACTGTTATTGTGATAAGAGTCTCACTTAATTCATCCTCTGTGGCTGCTCAAACAAATATTCAAGTTCCTAGAGCAGAGAAAAGTGTCTTTCTGGTACAGGAAAATCACCATAAGGTCAGTCAGCAATTATGTGTACAGCAATTATTTTTTTTTAAGTAGCTCAAAGAAATCTTTTCTCAGTAGTGTCAGTGAAGGCTGGGTTTTCCAAGAGTAAGTAAAGGAGGAAAGACTATAGGGAAGGTAGAAGGAAACTGCCATTTCCTCTTCCCCAATCCTCTCTTTACTCTCCAGCTCTCAGAGCTCTGTTGGGACCCTGGCCTGCATGGCTGCCAAAATTTCCTAAGGGTAAAGATAAAAAGGCCTCAGGACAAAGGTTCCTCTGCAGGGTGAGTCACCTTTCCAGGTAGAAGCATCAGTAAGGATAACACCAATGAATCCTTTTAACAACATGCTTGTGCACAAGTGGACATTTTAATGAGTCTTCCTGGATTTGAGGCTGACAACTGCAAAGGGAGAGAGAGAATGATTAAGAGGCCCCTGTCATAGGAACAGGGAGGAATCATGTACATGGCTAGAAGGGCGGCCAGTTCAACTGGACTATAAACTTCTCAGAGGGAATCCACTGCCTCTTGGGAACAGCAAAGTGATTGGCAGGTGCTGTGGGTGAAGAGTAGAGGGAAAGGAGAGGGAATGTGCAAAGATGGAATGTCCCATACCTCAGCTCTACAGATGGTCCACATTCATTTTGTTAGCCTGACATTGCCCTCTGTGACTTCTATATGATCTGAATACCTGACCTATTGTGGTAAGAGAAAGGAAAGGTGATGTATTTTCAATCTCAAGAAGATGCAGCAGGAAAGAAATTCACCTGACCCCTGAAAAATCTATTCTAGTAGCTATTAAATAGCAAAAATCCTTGCCAAATGAATATATCCAGCAGTACAGATTGCATTCCGAGTAGATGAAATATTATTACAGTTCTTAGTGTGATGTTTCTTTATGTACATCCAGATTTGTTACTTGGAGTTTATCTGCCAGGGAAGGAGTATAAATTGAAAAACCTTGCTTTTATTAGCCTTTCTCTACATGTGGTACGTCTACTTTCTGTTCTGTGTAAAGGGAATGTGACAGTTATGCATAGCAGAATGTGTGTGGAAATTTATAGTGAGAGGTGGTTGGGCAAGATGGAGAATATATGAGCTTGAGTACAAATGGGCAACCTGTGTTGAGTACCACTCTCACTGTGTAGCTTCATATAACCATGTAGCCTCCTGGACTCCAGTTTCAATATAGGTAAAATATTAAGAAACCCATCAACAGTAGCAGAATAGAAAAAAAAATGTGTTATTTTTCTCCCACAGGCATTAAACTTTGATGAGCAGGGATAATCCACAACTACACCCATCCATATGAATGAATTTCAGAAACATTACACTGAAGGAAAGAAATCAGACCTAAACGAGTACATAGAATGTCATGCAATTCATAAAACACAAAATAAGTGAAAACAGTGCACATTAGATTATTAGACTGTTACTGTGGGAGGAATATGGCTAGAACAGGTCCAAGAGTGCTTCTGGGGTATTGATCATGTTTAGTTTCTTATTCTAAGTGCTGACTACATGGCTATGTTCAGTTTATGAAAACTTACTAAGCTGTATGTTTGATATGTGCATCTTTCTGTATTTATAATATAAGCAAATAAAAGTCAGAAAAGGAGGAAATAAGAGAGTCAATTGAATGACTTCTGGGATTTCATCTAGCACTAGCAGCCGTTCTAGTCTGTCAATCATTCCAGCTTACAGTTTCTCTCTCTCTTTTATTTTAAATGCTTCCTTTGCTTCTTTTGGCTATTTTTTTTTAAATTAGTAGGAAGTTGAGTGGTGGTTTGGGCAGTAAAAGTGAGGAGGGAGGTGACTTAGTGCCTTCACTTGGTTTCCTGTAAGCAGTTTGACATCAGGCTGAATGTGGAAGGGGGCTGAGCTTGCTTTTATCAATAAATGTCAGTGATTGTCATTTCTAGTAGAGATTTCTCAATCTAATCCTTATCTCTGGGTAGAAAAATTGAACTGTTCTAGGTTTTAGGAGTTTGTAAAAATCATTTTGTAAAAAGCAATTTTTATTTTCTGTGAACAAATATGATAAACTATATATCTCATTGCCTTCTTCATTTTGATGCCCCCACATTCATGGTGGGGATATAAAGTTTTTTTTTTTTCCTTGATTAGGATGTGTTATTTTAAGATGCTGTATTGGGTATGGACTTATGTAGCTCTCAATGCTTTCTCCCCTTGTTTTCTTTGTGAAATAGTGAAGCAGAAGTCTGAGCTAAAATCTAGGGTCTCAAAATAGTGAATAGAGATATGGTTTGCACAGAAAGTAGAGAAACAGCAGTGTTGATCTTTCTTCACCAAACCCAATCACCACCAAACACTTATAACATTTGATCTAGAAAAGTAAAAGGCAGCTGGACTCCTGAGTTGTGGGAACTCAAAGTCTGAGATTTTAAGCTAGGTGTAAGTTAGTCACCTGTCAAGTATGATATAAATAAGGTATGCCTATTACTTAGAAGTTAGGATGAAATATTCAAAATAGGCCAAAACCAGAAAAAAAAAAGATTATTCTTGGCTTGATACTTAGACAAAGTAGATAAAGTAGTTCAAAGCCTAAAGAGCTATTTGGAAACCTAAGGACAGGTCCTAACAGATCAAGTAGGGAAGGCAGGAGCACAAAGAGAAGGGGAAACACATAGGGGATTTCATTCAGGAGAAAATTCCATTCTAACCAGAGACTGGAAGCTACCATAGATGTGGAACCATCATAGACGAGCAACTGAAGGACATGGTAACAGAAAGTGCTGAGAGCAAAAAGCCAACCACACAGATAGTGTCAAGGTACCATCTCAAAAATGGCAGATTCTGTCAGTGGTGCCTCAGTGGTTCATGTCCAGCTTACCTAAGTTAACCTGAGGCCCTATTGCCTGCAAGTACTAGGCTTAACTGGAGGCACTGAAAGCACCAAAGTGAGTTGTCTCTGCCACAAAGGGACCCAAGATTCTAGTTCTGAAAAGCTGACAAAGTAAAAAAACTGACCCGTTGCCTTAAGTCTCTGGGGAGACTGGTATAAATACTTCCTCACCTCTTGGCATTCCACTTCTCACCTGGAGTTTCAGACCACTGGTTTTTCTATCAGGATATTTAAGGATCTTCAGGTTGTGAGCTGGTTACTAACCATAAATTAGTCAATGACTTTTAAAAAACATTGCCTCATAGCTTCACGTGGTGTCTAGAAAGTAGAATATGCTTAATATATATATATAT
>NW_026000243.1:11652713-11745846 GCF_001458135.2 Marmota marmota marmota | reverse complement strand
TATATATATAAATGATCTGGGGCCCTAGATGTGTAACTCAGTGGTATAGCACTTGCTTAGCATATGTAAAGTCCAAGGTTTGATCCCCAGCACTGTAAAAAATACGTAAATTAGTTAATAAATATTGGATTGGTAATTGAGCAAGTGAATTTTATTGCTGGCTTGACTCTTTCCTGGGTTTCTTGAATGGGTTTCTAGATCTTACCTTAATTTATCTTGTCCCTATTCATGAGAAGTCCAGTTTTGGTGTCAGGAGTCTAGTTCTTCTGGCACTTCCTTCTTTTCATATTCCTATGTAACAAAGTCAAAGTTTTTTGTCTCTATGACCTGCCAACTGCTTTCTTGGATCTTGATCCCATGCATATGGAGTGAATCTCTACCTGTGCTTTCCCAAGAGAAGTGATGTTATTCTGATTAGTGATTACCAGGTTCCCCAATTAAGTCATGATTGATAATGCATGGGATTTGTGTGCATATGAAAAGTAACTCTCTCTCCTCTCTCCATTAGAGAACAAGCTCTCCATACTCTTTTCTAGTCTCATACTTGCTTACATGTATTCTGGTGTCACTCTAACCACTCCAGGTACTGAGACCACAGGGAAGAAATAAAACCGACAAGCAGCTGCTTCTGTGGAAGAGATGGACAGTAGATAACCAAAAACAACAACAACAACAAAAATCTCCATGTGACAAGTACAGCAAAAGAAATAATAAGCAGCCATGATCAGATAAATAGTAGAGAATACCAAGATCAACTTTCTAAGAAAGGATCTTTGATCTGAATTCTGAAGGATAATGCTAAGAAGTTAAAAAGTAACATGGGGAAAAGTTCCCCAGAGCAACATAGTCTACAGCTTTGAGGGAGGAGCTGGGGGAAAGGTCAGTGGGGTTGGATCTAGAAGTTCAGGTTCTGGAGTGACACCCAGCTGCTCTGATTATATACACACAATTATATACGCACTATTCAGAAAATAGCTTCCCACAATTTATATATAGTATTGAAACAACAGAAGGGGAAAGAGTAAATGGTGGAGATCAACTCTTCAGGATGTACAACCTCATATAAACCCCATTCACTCTTTGCTGCCCATTTTTACCATTTCTCCTAAATCTAAATCTGGATCTTTATCAGTACCCTGTCAGACTGACCAGTGTCTCCATTTCATCTCTCTATGCCTTGATTTTTCTACATTTCTGTTCATGAATATACTCCCAAGTCATTTCTGCTTTCCTGAAATCTATTAAAAATCATTCATTGCTTATGTGTTCTTTGTATTTATCATCTTATATTTCTTTAAATGTATCGTTTAATATTTTTTTAAAAAGAGAGAGAGAGAGAATTTTTTAATTCTTATTTTTTAGTTTTCGGTGGACACATCTTTGTTTGTATGTGGTGCTGAGGATCCAACCCAGGCCGCACTCATGCTAGGCAAGCACGCTACCGCTTGAGCCACATCCCCAGCCCTTGTTTAATATTCTAACAGATCCTTAGATAGGAGAGGAGATGCATGAAGCTGATTAGCCTATCTTGATTATAAAAGTTAAGGGATTTGGATTTTTTGTTGGGTTGTTTGCTTTTAGATGAGGACTACTTGATCAAGTTTGAACACTCATTAGTATGATTCAGTGTAGAAGGAAAAATAATATATAAGATGTGGAATCACAAAGAAAAGTCCCGGAGAAACTAAAGCAGGAAATCAGGTTGAGATCCAGAGCACCTGGGCAGGGAGGTCCAAGGTCAAGAATTGGAGCTGTGGTGCCAGATTTTCTAGCTCCTGATCCTGGCTTGGCTACTTAATTCTTGTACAACCTTGTGGAAATTATTGAAATTCTTATGTCTCAATTTTATTACCTGGGGGAAAAAAAGCAAGAATAATATTGATGCCCCTTATCATAGGTTTGTTGAAATAATTAAATTAGATAGTAGGCATGCAGTGACTGATAATAAAAAAGATTCATAAACATTAACAATTTTATGAAAGGAAGAAAGCTATTTTTATGTTTTAATAAGGGAAGAAGATAGAAGATATTTGCAAAAAAAAATAGTATGTTTTTTGGAAGAGAGAGTTAACTTTGAGTGAGTTCCTCTGACTAGGGTATGAAGTGAAGCAGTATCATACCTGTGAGAGTGAGAGACATTCAGAGAAGTGAATAAAATGTAAAATGTGTAGAAGAGTTAGTGAAGGAAGAGGTAGAGTATATTTGAAAGCATGGTAGTTTACCCATGCTAAGGTTCATAAATATAAGTGATATGGGTCAAGCGGGTCATAATGGCACATACCTGTAATCCCAGAGATTCAGGAGGTTGAAGCAAAAGGATTGAAAATTCAAGGCCAGGCTCAGCAATCTAGTGAAGCTCTAAACAACTTAGAGAGGGCTTGTCTCAAAATAAAAATAAAAATTAAAAAAATAAATAAATAAAATAGAAATAAAAAGGCCTGGGGGATGTAGCTCTGTGGTTAATCACCTGGATTCAATCCCCAGTACAAAAAAAAAAAAGGCATAGGTCAACCTGGCATTATTATTTTATTTTTTCTCAACAAAGCTCTGTTAGCCTGTGTTAGACATGAAGACAGTCTGGTGTCTTCCAAGTTTTGGGAAAATAATTGCAGAAAAATAAACATATTTAAGGGTATATTAAATGTTTTTTTAAGATAGAAAACTGAAGAAAGGTATTCAAGTGGTCTGGGATGGGTAGACAAAAGTGGAGGGATGAATTAGAGATTTTAATAGGGCAAAGTATTGACTCAGTCAGTGGACTTGGGCACTTACTTAGTGCCTGGTAGATTAAAGACTGACATCAGAGTAGGCCATTTGAATTCATTTTTCTCTGGTTCTTAAGGGTAACAATTCCCAGGATAAAGGCACTTTATGTCTGCCGTGATGAGGAAAGGTCACTGGAGTTGAGGGAAGGGTTAGAGGTACAGATGGAATGTAAGGAAGTATGGGCACCATCTACAAATTGAAAAGAGACCAGTTGTCTGGTGACAAGGAGAAAGCAGAGCAATAACTTCTAGATGTCTAATAAGAAGAGCCTCAGAGCATCAGTGGAATGTGTATGACTATGTATATGTGTGTGCAAGCATGTGTGAGAGTGTGCTCATGCATGTGTGCATACATAAAGAGGGATTATCACACTAAAGGAATGACAATGGTTTCCTCTGGTTCCCCAACATCTGCCTTTCCTACACAGCCTTGTTTGTGCTTGGTGTTTATTGCACTTTGGACTCATTTCAAGATAACTTCAGGAAACACTCTCAATTAATAAAATGTAAATGTATTCAGGTTGCTGTCTCATTTTACAAATATAATTTTCTCATTGATGTTTAATTGCCTTAAAATTCTTTCAAGGTTAAAAGGTAACTATCTCTAGAACATTAGTTATTAAATTATGTGTCACTGATTCATTTGTTTGCTGCATTGATTTGAGCTTTCTGACATTTTTTATTGATTGTTTGAAATCAAACTTCCAATTACCAAAGGAACAGACAATATCAGCTCAAAATTCCTCTGAGTGTAGAAGGAAGCAAGCAGCCTGATAGTTTAAAGATCTCAGGTTTCTTGAGACCAAACGTGACTTGAGCCCCAATGTAGGAATCAACTAAAAAAAGCATTTTTTAATGTGAAGTTTTTTAAAAATCCAGGACCTAATTTTCAAGGCTGCTGTGGTGTTGCTACTTTGGCAGATGAGCATCTCACTTGCATCTGGGAGGCCAGTGCACTGAACATGGTCTGTTATGTTTAGACTGGAGATAAAGAACCACATTTGGCAGACATCCTAGCCCAGATCCTACTTTTTGCAAGGACACTCGATTTCAGACTCCCAGAGAAGAATAAATAGTAGCTGAAATAAGGGCTTGAGGTTTAGCCTTCTTATCTCAATGTCTAGGGCATAAGAATAAGAATACTATAATTTATTGAAAATTTTATGTGCAAACATTATGTGCAAGCTGTTGATAGTGGCACACAACTGTAATCTCAGAGACTCAGGGATTACTCATAATGTCTGCACATATAATATATGACTATCTTCATAATATATAAATGTTTACATACTTAAATATATATCATAGATATTGATATAGCTATAGGTACCTACATCTATGTGTGTGGCTATTTAGGTAGATACTATGATTTTACCAACTATTTTGGCAGGTTGGTAGATAGAGAACTAGCTAGTTAACTAGCTAGCTGGATGATAGATCATAAATTGATAGATAGATAGATAGATAGATAAATATCAATGTATCTCCAACTTCAACTCTCCCAACAATTCCCTGATTTAGGTATAATACCTAATTATTATAAATGTTCCAATTTTAAAGATTAGAAAACAAGCAAAAATAAAGATTCCTTTGTTTAAAACACACATCTAGTAAAGGTTGGCAGATCCAAAATTGGACCAGGTAGTCTGATTCTCGAAATAAAACCACTTGGACTTGACCTTAGACCTTCTGGTTTCAAGATCAGCATTCAAATGATGACATGAGTGTGCAAAGTAAGTGCTAAGATGCCATGTCATGCTGACCCCACCATGGATTTTTCTTCATTTGTCTGCCTGATGATAGTTAAAGCTCAGGCCTGTGACTCTTACTTCCTGATACAGAAGGAAAAGTGGGGTCTTATCTGTGTTTCTTGGCAATAAACCCATGGGAAGGCCACCTGACTTACTTTATCACAGACCTTTTACTCTAACAATCTCCCAGATAAATACATTGATTGCACTTTGGTTGATCCCCATAAGAGTCAAAAGAAGTCCAGTCTATACATCCCACTTGTATTGCTAACAATATGTCTTTGTTGATGCTGTTCCTCTGGCTGATTACTCTTTTCCATTTTCCTTCTACCTGTTCAAATTCTACCAATATTTCAAAGCACAACTCAACTCCAACCTTACCTTATGATCATTCATTCATTTATTCAAAAAATATTTACTGAGTAACTTTTATGTGCCAGATATTTTTCTTGGCTGCCTGGGAGGGATGGAATATAGCAATGGACCAAAATAACTCAGCTTTTGTTTACACTGAGTTTATACTGTTGTGAAAGCATTTATGACCAAGTGAAAAGAAAATTTTAGTTTAGGTCAAGTAACCTAAAGGAAAATTAATACGCTGTTAAGACGGACAATTACCAGGTAAATATGCTAGTTGGCTTTCCATTCCAGTGACAAAAATATTTGAATAAATCAACTTACACAGAGGAAAAGATCATTTTGACTCATGATTTTAGAGGTTTTAATCCGTGATCAGATGGCTCATTTCTTTTGGGCATGTGATGAGGCATGGATTGAATAGTGAAACAAAATTGTTTACAGTAGCTGGGCAGCACAGAAAAAAACAGCAAAGGGCTGGGACCCAAAATTCTTTCCCAGGGCATACCCACAATGACCTAACTTATTTCCATTACACTCCACCTCCTAAAAGTTGCACCATCTCCCAATAGTGTCAAAAGGCTGTGACCAAATCTTCCATGCCTTGGCCTTCAGGGTACACTTCAGATGCAAACTATAGCAGCAAGGGATAACTGCTACTGGAGAGGAGATATTTGTCTGAAACCTAAAATAAAAGAATGAGTCAAATATGTGATGAACAGGAGGAAGAGGATTCCAAATACATCTGTTCTTCAACTTCTTATGAAGATGTCTTAATAAACCCTTCATAACCTACTGAGAATTCTTGCTTAGCAATATGGTATACTGCAGAGTATCAGTTCTTTCCCCTGGTGAATGCTCAAATGAATCAATTAGACCTTGACCATTCTACATATTTCTGGAAAAACAATGGCTAGTAGAAAGATATAAAGAACTTGAGGGCTATAAGTTTCTGGGGAAAGATCCAGCTTAACAGTGAGAGAGAGAGAGAGAGAGAGAGAGAGAGAGAGAGGAAACAGGGAGGAGATGAGAGATCCCATATTAAGGGTCTGAAAGACCAAGAAATAAAGAATTACCACAAAAGAGGGAAGATGTCAAAAAAAAATTCTTAATATGTGCTCCCAGGAACCTATTCAAAGAGGCAGCAGGAGCTGCCAGATAGGTATCAGGTTAAGAACGATCTTGGTCACTCACAACATGACAAACATTAAAGTAAATGTCTGGCAACCTATTCATTGCTGTACTTTCCAAGGCATTCGGGGTAGAGGTATATAAATAACTCTCTCTGGGATCGTCACCTTCTCCAGAATCCTGGGGAGACTGGAACATGGTTGCAACAGTTGGGAGCTCAAGAAAACGGCAGAGCATCTCATCATGACTCTCAGATGACTTCTGGTTCCTGAATTGTAGAGACAGAAAAATATGACTCTAGATTTGATTGGCTTTGGTTTCATTTTTGAAAAAAAAAAGTTTTGGCCCTTTTTTTCTATAGTTCTAGCACCTTACCACAGCCAAAGTCTTAAATAATCCAGGTTAGTATGTGTCTTTACTATCAGAAAGTTCTTGGTTCAATAGTGTCGAGAGATACATTTAGTACTTGATTTGAATTCTTAGACTACTTTTTAATTATGATATCTTGGACAAGTTTTTTATGTATTATGTACCTCAGTTTCTTTATTTATTAAAACAGAGACTATTATAATATCTATCAAATACAGTGGTTATAAGATAACAAGAATGAATATGATATACTTAGAAGAGGATATGGCAAATTATATATACTCTTGTAATGGTAATGATGATGATGATGACAATTATGATGATGATATTACCTTGGATAATCACTTAACCTCTGTTAATTTTTCTCTTTCTACCTCTAAGATGATGATAGTCAGCCCTTACATGGTGAATACTATAATGCATTACCAAATTCTCCTCCAATGAGGACACAACTCATTGTGTTTTGGACACAACTTTTAGCTATTAATCCCTTAAAGGAGTTTGACTACAGAGAAACAGTTCCCTGAGATTCACCTCCCACTTCTCATTGACCCATATCAATGACTGATTGAAATGAAAGTATAAAGTCCTAACCAATTAGCCCAACTTGGGCAACTCTGGATGACCATCATTTCTCTAGGGATCCAATTAGAGCCAGCCAAAGCTCTTGTTGGACCTACATTATGGTCCCAATACTTCTATCCACTTTTTCTTCTTTTCCTTTTTTTTTCTATTGGTCTTGTTTCCCAAAGACACTTTTTTGTTGTTGTTTCTGAGTAATGGAGATTGAATCCAGGGTTTCAGGCATGCAAGGAAAGTACTATACAATTGAGCCATACTCCCAACCCCCTAAAATGGAAGAAAACTTGAAGTAGTATATAGGCATTATCACTAGTATTAAAAAAAGTTTATGCAGTTTATACAGTACATATATATTCATTTAACAAAGCAGTTGGAAACTTTAGAAATTTGTCAATGGAAGATATTTAGAAAATAGGAAAAAAGGTAGGAAAGTATCTATGCTCCTATCATAGTGAGAGCATTAATTCTGGACTCATTACGAAACTTAAATTCTAAGAATATTTTTCAAGGATATAATATACATAAGTGCTTATTGAAGAGGCACCAGATATACTCTATTCTTAATTTTTTTAATTTAAGAATAATTACTTATACATGACAGTAAAGTGCATTTTGAAACATCATACATAAATGGAGTATAACTTCTCATTCTTTTGGTTGTACATGATATAAAATCACACCAGTCATATAGACATATATGCACACCGTGTAAATAATGTCTGATTCATTCTACTATCCTTCCTACCTCCATACCTCTCCTTTCCCAAAGATACTTCTTAATAAGCATTCCGCTTTCAAAACACTTCAGAGTCAGATTCTAAGATAATCCATTCTCTGGTATCTTACCTTAAAAAATTGCTGCCAGAATAAAAACAAATAAAATATATAGTATTTTGCACAGTTGTTGGACAATTTGTTATCTATCCCTCCCTCCTCTGTACATCACAAGCTAAATTTTTTATAGGACTCCAAATATATCCAGTGCCTTCCATCTGAAGCCTCTGTGACTAATACAAATCAAAACTCTCTTTCTGAGACAAACCAAAATTTACTATATTGTAGTTCAGGGTAGAGTTTGATAGTTGGCCCCAAATGATAAGAGGAGTTGATTTTAGTTAGTTTAATGGAATCTTCTTAAACCTCACCCATCACAAATATCAGGCCACAGGCCAAAGTGAAGGCCATGAATCTTTAGATAAGATCCCTTCCATGCATCAGAGAGTTTCTTTACCTGTTTCAGTTTATTTATCCTCCAAACTGCATGTATAAGTTTATCCAAGAATCCAATTGTTGCCTTCCCAGAAATCATGCTTAATGGCATTAAACAAGTGTTAATTTGCATAGAAACTACCAAGGCCCTTTTCAAAGTAAAGGAATGTGCATTGTTAAACAGTTACTATAACATCGACTGCAACCATGAAAACAATTTTACAGCAGATTAAACACACTTAGTGAAAGAAGCCCAGTGCAAAAGCAATCTCGACACTAAATTAGAGTTTAGTCAGTGGCTTAACAGAGAGCTGAGTAGACAATGACCAGATACAACATCCCCACTGCCCCACAGGGTTATTTTCTTTAAGTGAATGGGAGTTCTGCAGTTTAGTTAAGATTCCTGCCTGAGATGAGTGATCATACTACAGAGAGAAAGAGAAAGGAGAGAATGCTAAGCCAAGGTGCCGCAGGAGTTGGAGGAAAAGCATAGCTTGTCACATCTGTACAAACCACTGAGAAACTTGTGCCAACAAGTAGAAAATGGGAGATGACAGAATAATAGGGAAAAAATGATTTTATTATACACTGCTAACAGGTCTGAAAATAATGGACTCACAATAAAAAACTGCTCAGATATTAAGGAAAGAAGAAAATAATCAGAATTGTTGATTAAAAAAAATTTGGGTTTATCTAATTCATCTTTCCCCATCCAGATTTATTTTGTATACTGTGTTAGTTTTTCATTGCTAGGACAAAATAACTGAGAAAAACAATTTAGAGAATGAAAGTTTTGTTTTGTTTTATTTTGTTTTGTTTTGCCCATTATTTCAGAAATTTCAGTCTCTGGTTGACTGACTCCATTGATTTGGGTCTGAGTCAAGGCAAGACACAATGTCAGAAGGGTATCATGGAGGAAAGCTGCTTACCTCCCATGGAAATTGGAAAGGAAAGAGGGAGAGGGAAACAAGGAAAGGGCTGGGGACAAGATAAATCCTTCTATGGCACACTTCTAGTAACCTGCTTTCCCCAACCCGGCCCCGCCTCCTATAGTTTCTACCACCTCCCAAAATAATGACATCAAATAATGAATCTGTCAATGAACTAATCCACTGATGAGGTCCTTCATGATTTCATTTACCAGAAGCTCCTCTTAATCTGTGTCTCTCAACACTTAGTCCCACCAATTGCTGTCAAGTGCTGAAAATGGCTATTTACATGATAGTAAGCAAACTCTTCTTATGTGAGTAGCTGGGGAAAATTCATCCAATGAATCTTGCTCTTAACTTCACACTTTCTTTTCTCTGTGGCAAAAATTCAGGGAATTTAGACACCTATAAATAGTAAAAATAAATGATATTGGAAAAAGGCAAGGCCATCAACATCATTTAAAATCTCACCATTCTGGTCTGACTAATAATCACAGTACCTGAATTAGGGAATATTACTCTTGAAAGAAAAGACAAAGTAATGGATTACATTGGAATTCCTCACCACGAGCATTGAATAGATAAAAGAGTTTTGCTTGAGTGAATATTCCTCTGGTCAGATTAAGCCCTTGGAAATTGCAAAGCACATGCGCCCTTTATGTCTCATGTTTTATTTATCATCTGTCAAAAAGTCTGGTATTTTCTGGATTAAATAATCTATAGAAAGACAAATACTACTGAGAAAATAAAGTTATAATCCTATTCTACTTAAACATAAAAACACAGGAATGACCGTGATAAGACAAAACTGCAATACCTACCTTAAACACAAAGTTTTGATGGAAGTATGATGCAGAAGTCACTAAACAAGAGATAAAGAAAAATTTGTAAATGGGTATTTTGAGTTAAATTATGTTTCCCAAAGGAAGAAATGCTGAATACCTAAGCTACTGTACCTCAGAATGTGGCCTTCTATGGAAATAGTCTGTGCAGATTTAACCAAATAAAGATGAATTCATTAGGGTGGATCCTAATTTAATACTATCTGTGTCCTCATATAAGGGGGGATTTAGACACAAATATGCAAAGGAAAGATGATATAAATGATGATATAAATAGATATAGATAGATATAGATATAGATATAGATATAGATAGATAGATAGATAGATAGATAGATAGATGATAGATCCACCTAGAGTAGAAAGAACACTAATAGCTACCAGAAGCTGGGAGAGAGACCTAGGAATTAAACCGGAGACCCTACATCTAATAGAAGAAAAAGTAGGCCCAAATATTCATTATGTTGGATTAAGCCCTGAATTTCTTAACAAGACTCCTATAGCACAAGAAATAAAATAAAGAATCAATAAATGGGATGGATTAAAACTAAAAAGCTCTTCTCAGCCAAAGAAACAATCAGTGAGATGAATAGAGAGCCTACATCTTGGGAGCAAATTTTTACCACATACACATCAGATAGAGGACTAATCTCTAGGATATATAAAGAACACAAAAATCTTGACACCAAAAAAACAAATAACCCAATCAATAAATGGGCCAAGGAACTGAACAGACACTTCTCAAAAGATTATATATAATCAATCAATAAACATATAAAAAAAAGTTCAACATCTCTAGCAATTAGAGAAATGCAAATCAAAACTCTAAGACTTCAACTCACTCCAGTCAAAATGGCGACTATTAATAACACCACAGAGACCAATCCACAAAATTACAACTATCTTATATTAGACAAAGGTGACAAAAGCATGCAATGGAGAAAGGATAGCATCTTCAACAAATGGTGCTGGGAGAACTGGAAATCCATATGCAACAAAAAGAAATTGAATCCCTTTCTCTCACCTTGCACAAAAGTTAACTCAAAATGGATCAAGGAGCTAGGAATCAAACCAAAAACTTTGCGTCTAATAGAAGAAAAAGTTGGCCCTAATCTCCATCTAGTGGGGTCGGGCTCCAAATTCCTTAATAGGACACCTATAGCACAAGAGTTAAAATCAAGAATCAACAAATGGGACATACTCAAACTAAAAAATTTTTTCTCAGCAAGAGAAACAATAAGAGAGGTAAATAGGGAGCCTTCATCTTGGGAACAAATATTTACCCCTCACACTTTAGATAGAGCTCTAATCTCCAGAGTATACAAAGAACTCAAAAAATTAAACAACAAGAAAACAGATAACCCAATCAACAAATGGGCCAAGGATCTGAGCAGACACTTCTCAGAGGAGGACATACAATCAATCAACAAATACACGAAAAAATGCTCACCATCTCTAGCAATCAGAGAAATGCAAATTAAAACCACTCTAAGATACCATCTCACTCCAGTAAGAATGGCAGCCATTATGAAGTCAAACAATAACAAGTGTTGGCGAGGGTATGGGGAAAAGGGTACACTTGTACATTGCTGGTGGGACTGCAAATTGGTTCAGCCAATTTGGAAAGCAGTATGGAGATTCCTTGGAAAGCTGGGAATGGAACCACCATTTGACCCAGCTATTCCCCTTCTCAGACTATACCCAAAAGACCTAAAAAGAGCATACAACAGGGACACAGCTACATCAATGTTCATAGCAGCACAATTCACAATAGCTAGACTGTGGAACCAACCCAGATGCCCTTCAATAGATGAATGGATAAAAGAAAATGTGGCATTTATACACAATGGAATATTACTCAGCACTAAAAAACAACAAAATCATGGCATTTGCAGGGAAATGGATGGTATTAGAGCAGATTATGCTAAGTGAAGTTAGCCAACCCCCAAAAAAACAAATGCCAAATGTCTTCTTTGATATAAGGCGACTCAAAACAGAGCAGGGAGGAAGAGCATGAGAAGAAGATTACCATTAAATAGGGACGAGAGGTGCGTGGAAATGGGAGAGAGAAGGGGAACTGCATGGAAGATGGTAGAAGACCCTCATTGTTATGCAAAATTACATATAAGATGGTGTGAGGGGGAAGAAAAAAGAGAGAGAGAGAAACGTGTCACAGTAGATTGGGTAGAAAGAGGGGAGGGGAGAAGAGGGGGGATAGAAGGGCAGCACAATACAATAGAAACTAGTATGGCCCTATGTATAAACGTGGCTGTATAACCAATGTGATCCTGCAATCTGTACACGTGGAAAAATAAGATTATGTACCCCATTTGAATCAAATGTATGATATGTCAAGATCATTGTAAAGTTTTGATCAACTAATAAAAAAAATTTAAAAAAAAAGAATACAAACAATAAGTGTTGGGAGAAAAGGCATGCTTGTACATTGTTGGTGGGATTGCAAATTGAGCAAATGGAAAGCTGTATGGAGATTTTTTTTGGAAAACTTGGAATGGAACCACCATTTGACCCACCTATCCCACTCCTTGGTTTATACCCAAAGGACTTAAAAACAGCATACTACAGTGAGGCAGCTACATCAATGTTTATAGCAGCTAGATACACAATAGCTGAATTGTGGAACCAACCTAGATGCCCTATAGTAGATGAATAGAGAAAGAAAATGTGTTATATATACACAATGGAATATCACTCTGCATTAAAAAAAGAAAAAAATCATGGCATTTGCAGGTAAATGGATGGAGCTGGAGAATATTATGCTAAGTGAAGTAAGCAGATCCCCAAAAAACTGAATGCCGAATGTTTTCTCTGATATGTGGATGCTGATCTATAATGTGGATGGTTGGTGGCGAGCATTAAAGAAACAGAGAACACTTATACAGGGCAAAGTTGAGGGATTGGAAGGGAGGAGGCAAGCAGGTAGGAAAGAAGGTGGAATGAGATGGACATCATTTCCCTAAGCACAGGTATGAAGACACAAATTTCATGGCTCTACTTTGTGTACAACCAAGAGACATGAGAAATTGTGCTCTGTATGTGTACTTTGAATTGAAATTCATTCTGCTGTTATGTATAACAAATTAGAATAAATACATAAATCTAAAAAGTTAACTTTCCCCCAAAACAGAGACAATATGGAGGGGTTAAGACACTGACAATGATCCAGTACTTAGATGCTGTCATGACTGACACAATTTCCTAATATCTGTTGGTTTCTTCTTCATGTGATTATAATAAAGACTATAATTTCATACATTACATCCAGAATCAAGGCAGGAAGAAGAGGAAATTGTAGCATTAATTTTAACTGTTTCTTTGTTGCGGAAAGGCAAATCCTTCCCAGGAACTCCTAACATTATGTATATTTTGTTGATTAGCCACCCCTAATAATCAATCTAGTGAAAAAATAGACATCAAAATTTTCATCCTCTACAGTAGGGACATAGAAGAAAATAGTGTGGTCATACCTGTTTTGTTAGCCAGCAGTGAGTCCCAGAGCAGACAAGTGAGAGCATGAACACTGTCCCCTGACTATGAATGCCATACTCTTTTCTTTATTCACCTTCTATGGTGAATCCATAAGAAGATGTCTTTGCAGACATATCTTCTGCTTTATTAAAACTAGATCTTTTGAATAAATTTGTCTTTCATCTTAGGCTTTTACAGTGTACAGGTCTAACTTTCCTGCATATAAATAACATAATGAGTACTCTACCAGAAGGCAGTTGATTTGGATTCTAGTTTCATTTTTGCCATAAATTTCTGAATATTTCCCTTTATACATTGGATTAAAATTGAAACTATTAAGCTCAATGTCTTCTATCCCCCATAGTTTTGTGATGTACTTGAAAATGATTTGAAAGTGTCCATGTGAGGTTTGGATGGATTAATACTATATCACACACTACGATTACTAATATTTGCCAAGTGCTTTGTAGGTTAAAATTGCTTTCAAAATGTGCATTATCTCATTTGAGACTCATAATAGCCACTGTCAAGTGAGCAGAGTGAAAATCATCTTAGAATAAAAGTTGCACATGTAACCAAATTTCTATTGCCCTGAAATAATGGAAATGAATCCTGCAGAGCTTTCCAGCATTCTGAAAATATTTTCTATGTGCATTAAAAACAATGACCTATATCTTATATGTTGCACCCTTACAAAATTTCTACTTATGTTGTCTCCCCTCTGTGATTCTTCCTCGACATCTAGCCATAATTCTTAAGGTCACCATTGTTTGGATCCTCCCTTTCCATGATCCTTCTCTAACTCCAACCAACAGACTCAATTCAGAGAAACCTGTCTTCAAGCTGACAGGATAAACAGCAGTGAGCCAAAGTGGCCCCATGCTTATTCCTATGAAGGCTGAGTTTGAGACTTAGTTTATGAGTTGTGTTGAAGAGCTGCTCTAACTTTTTCTCATCAGGGTCATTATTTTTGCTGAATTTGGGGGGAAAATATCTGAATCTAGAAGATAATCCAGGGGTCCCAGGCTGAGTTTTCTTTGATTGTAATGTGCTGGGAGTGTAGCCCATTGGTATAAGACATACTTCGCATGTTTGAAGCCCTGAGTTCAATCCCAAACACTCCCCTACAAAAAATGTGTCACCTAAATCCAGGCAATAGAGTGAAACTCATTAAAACTGATATTTGTTCCCCCTAGGGAAGTGGCTTTTGTCTCATTTGTAGTAACAAAAAAAATAACCAACAAAAGATGGTCAACCTACTGATGTGATTCTGCAATCTGTATATGGGGTAAAATGGGAGCTCATAACCCACTTGAATCAAAGTGTGAAATATGATATATCAAGAACTATGTAATGTTTTGAACAACCAACAATAAAAAATTAAAAAAAAAAAAGATGGTCAACCTGTTTAGAATATCTTTGGGGATGGAAATTTCTCAAATAGTGGAGTGGGGTGAGAAGAGGGCTACTAAGAGAAATAGAGCAAACTTTTCATCTTCTCAGGTCCCTTTCTATCTTTATTTTGCCCAGGGTAATGCTTAGTTAGAAGGCAATGTTTGTGAAACAGGGACTGTGCTTCCTTGCATGGGGCCTGGAAAATCATTTCATTGCTATGGGAACGTGGCGCTATTTTGGTTACTGCCAAAATGGCTATGAAATTAATCAAATCACAAGATCTAATATTGGATATGGTGAAAGAGGCCTCTAAGAATCACCCTCTTTCTCGTCATTCTTCCCTTCAGAACCAACATCAGTTAGTATGGTGCACCCATTCAGAGAGAGCATTTTAATGAGGACCTCTATGTTCAGAGGGAGAGATGGAGAAACAATTAGTCTGGAAGACTGAATAAGCTATAGAAAAGGATTTGTGTAAAAAGAACTACAGAAAGGTACTGAGGCTATTTATTCACTCTTAAATATCTTCTGTAATAAGGAGGTGAGATGAAAGGAAAGTGACTGGATCAACAATTGCAGTATTACCCATTATACCCTCAGAATATCCCTATGGGACCAATAGTGAAAGGGATGACATGTTCGCTGTGAACAGTTTCTATGCCTGAGATCATAGTCGTTGGCAACTAGGAGAATTCCCCACCCTCCTTAGAGTTTGAACTCCATTTTTTTTCTCCAAATTCTTTGTATATCTTGTCATTTTGCTTTCTCTTCTGAGATTCCCAAAAGCTGGAGTGACAGCTGCCTGAGTACCTGCAAGGCTGTATAAGGTCAAGCAGAGCTGTTCCTTATCCAAGGCTGGTTTTTGCAGGCAGTTACCAGAAGTGCTACATTTGGGAGTAGAGTCTAGAATACCAATGAAAACACTATGGAATGGTCCAAGTACATGCCGTGTCACTTTCTTGAGCACTCAGAGAAGAAAGGAAGAAATTTAGATTATTTTTGTATCATAAAATGTTTTGAAAAGGGCCAATGATATAATTGTTTTGGATAAATCAGTCTTTTATGAAATATGTTATCCTCCAAACCAATTAAAAACTAAAATGAGCCAGAAGAGAAAGTCTCCCTACTCTTAATAAACATATCCACAGAAATGAAAGTGTAAGTAACATAAAACAAATGGTCTCTAAGGCCATAACAATGTTTTTGTGAGAAAAAAATAATATTTCAGATTTTAGGGTCACTAAACATATACAAGTGTGTCTCAAATAAACACTTTGATAATGAGTCTCAGAGAAATGTTCTAATCCTGGCATAGCTGCTTTACTGTGTTACAGAGTAGGGGAGCTACAACATGCTGACACAGGAATATCGGGACCTTTCTTTTACAACCGGATTCTGACATGGCCTAGCATAGAAACCTCATTTGAATATACTAATGTGACCCATGGCCTGAGATGGTCTCTTTTTATCAGGGCAAATACCTAGAGTTAGTCTCTTGAAGGTCAAGAAGAAGAAAGACCTATGAGGTAGGTTTCCCAGCCCCATGCCCTGAATTTTTTGTGCATTTGTAGGTAGTCAGTTTCCTAAGTTGTTATAAAATATATGCCTCGTGTGTAAGTTTTTCTCTGTCCCCCCTCTCTATCTTCCTTTCCCCCTTCCCTTGCTTTCTTCATCTCTCCATTTCACACTCTCCCAACCCTCCTGTTACTTATGGTCTCACTTCATGTCTTTCTTTGGCCTTATAACAGAGCTGGCCATGACATCTGTGTTTTCCTCTCATTTTTCAGGCCTATGTTTGAAGATAATGAGGAAACTGCTAGAGTTTGAAATGCTTCAAGGGTAAGAAAAGGTTAGAAACAAAATTCAAGAGGTTGATTCTGTCAAGACCTTCTGGGATTCCCTAGGCTGGCAGACTCATTATTTTGTGAGATGACAACTGATTGTATCTGAAGGCACATCAGAGTGATTTAGATCTCTCGTCTAATCCCTGCCAACGAACCGTATCTCAGGCAGCATCTTGAGAGGAAACAATGAAACTACACCACAGGTAATTACCCAGCTTGCCATTTCATCATGGTAGGAAAGAACTTAATGGCTGACTTTGGACAATGTTTCTCACTGAACACCATATTTTCCCTTATTCAGGCCATAATTTATCTTAATTATTGTGTGAATTTTGATGATTGCATATACTCATAAAAACACAATAAAAACACGATGCAGAGTATTCCCATCGCTCCCCAGAAACTTGTTTTTACTCTTTCATTTAACCTTCCTCCCTCGCATTGAGCAACCAATATTCTGAAGTTTGATTATTCTTCCACTCCATATAAGTGGAGTCATATAGGATTTAGTCTTTTGTGTATGGCTTAATTCACTCAGAATAATTTTTTTGAGATTCAGCCATATTGTTCCATCTATCAGAAGTTAATTTGCTTTTATTGCTAAGTAATATTCTGTTCTGTGTATATGCCTGGCTATTCATTCTTTAGTTGATGAATGTCTGTGTTGTTTTTAGTTTTCAGCTGCTGTAAATAAGGCTTCTGTAAATATATTTGCACAATTCCTTTTGTAAACACGTTTTCTTTGGTAAGTAAGAGTAGAACCTTTTAATCATACATAAGCTTGATTTTACAAAAAACTGCTGGTATTTATCAAAATTAATGCTTCACTTCACACACCCTCAGCTATATAAAAAAGTTATACTTACCTTCACATACTTAACCATGTTTGATATTATCAGATCATCTTTATTTTAGTGATTCTTGCATTCCTAATAAATAATGATGCTGAGCATGATTGTTTTTGCTTATTAATAACCCACATATTTTCTTTTGTGAATTGTGTTTGCATTTTTGCTAATTTTTAATTGGGATTTTCATGTATTTATTGGTAAATTACATGCAAAGAATGTGTGTGTGTGTGTATTTTCCAATTGTTACTTGCCTATAAGCAGATATACATAATAAAACAAACTGTATGTTTGTTTGTTTTACTTTTTATTTTGTGGTTAATGCTTTTGTGTCTTTTTTATCCCCTATCATGGATTAAACCCAGGGTCACTTAACCACTGAGCCACATCCCCAGCCCTTTTTTTTTTTTGTATTTCATTTAGAGACAAGGTCTAGCTGAGTTGCTTAGGGCCTTACTAAATTGTTGAGGCTGGCTTAGAACTCACGATTATCCTGCCTCAGCCTCCTGAGCCACTGGAATTATAGGAATGTACCACTACACCTTGCTTTTTTGTGTCTCTTCTAAGGAATATTTTCCTAACTTCAGGGTCACAAGGTCACAAGTACATTATACTGTATTTTGGAAGATGTATAAATTTAGCATTTATATTTTGATTGATAATTCACCTCAAATTATTTTTCACATACTGTAGCAGTCAATATTAATTTTTTGTGAATATGTACTAATTCTAGTACAGTTTTAGAACATTATTTCCTTCCCATTGTGCTGATTTTCTTCTTGATCAAAACTCAACTGAGTATCAATTTGTAAGTCTAATTGCAGACTTTCTGTTCTCTTGTATTGTCTATCCTTATGCCAATTCCAAGACCACACTGCCTTATCTTTGACAGTAAGTCATGAATTCAATGGGTATAATTCTTACAAACCTGACATTTTCATATTTCACATTTTCAAGTTGTTTCAGCAATTCTAGATCTTTTACTTCTCTACATGCATTTTAAGTACTTATTTTTTATTTGTGTGTGTGTGTGTGTGTGTGTACACACTGGATATTGAACCCAGGGTCTTGCATATTCTAAGCAAGCACTCAACCTCTGAGCTACATCCTCAGTTCCACATGCATTTTAGAATTCACTTTTTATTTTTTATTCACATGCTAATGTCCCATCTGACTTCCCAAACATGGATCTATATTCTCTTGGTACCAACCTTGGTTTCCTATAAATAAAGATCTACCCTGAAGGTAAATAACTCTTATCCACTATGTGTTGTGTTGCTAAGCTATGGCATTCTGTAGTCAGTTGTATTAAAGGCATTTCATTTTAGGATATTTTCAACTTATGATGGGTTTATCAGGGTATGATCTGATAATTTGAAGAGTACCTCTGTAGGGATAACACAGTGTATATATTGGGTTCTGTACTATACACAGTTTTGGTCATCCACTGGGGCTCTTGAAATGCAACTTCCATTATTCGGGGGGGTCTACTATGTGTGCTGTCTTGGAGAAGACAGTTACAGAATTGAGTCAGTGAACAGATTAGTGGTTGCTACAAATTCAGGGGATGGAAGGCTGAATACAGGAAGTACTGGGAAGCTTTCATGGCAGTGAATCTGGCCTGATAATCAAATAATAAATATATAACACCATGTATTTGTCAAAATCTGTAGAAAATAATGGAACTGTACAAGCTAACATTATCATTTAGAATTTTAGGCCACCATAGGATTTGCAGACTGGCAAAATGAATCTACCAGTGAATGAAATAATTTCAAATAAGGAGTTTGGAAAAATTGTAGGAGGTAACAAATAATTTAAGTAAATTTGGAAATGGATGAAATCTTTAAGACTAGAGGAACAAAGATTAAGACATAATTATTGTACAATAGTTGATAAGATTTATTTTCATGAATACAGAAACCAGCAGACGTACATACTGGAATTTAACAATTAAGTAAATGGATGATAGATGGTGAATGATCAGGGGGACAAATAGAGTGGGAGTGTATACAAAAGCATAAGGAGGAGGCTATAGTGATGTTTAGTATCAGATTAGAATTGGAATTATTAGTATGAACTCATGTTTAGCTTCATATAGATGCAGATTGATATGGGAGCATGAGTATTAGAATACACTCACCTATTTTTTTCTCTGACTTTGGGAGGGCCCAGAAACAATGACATCACAGGAGAAAGCAACACTCCTAAACTTTCAAATCTAATTCCATTCTCCAAAAAGAATGAGGGGCTAGACCTCCTTTCAGACATGGTTGATACTCAACAGATACACAAACACACACACACACACACACACACTTATGTGCACACATGATAAAATCATGTGGAATTCACACTGGGGTCAAATGAAAGAGCCCCAATGGCCAAATCTAGGATAATTTGAGGAATAAACTAAATTAAGCATTATTGAATTATAATTAAGATATAAAAATAAAACACGTGTTTACGATACAATTTTCAGGGGAAATACCAGGGACATTATGGGGCAGGAAAACTATTTTGCACAATTCGGAAATGTTGGATACATTACATTACATATTTGTCAAAACCCATAGAATCTTATAGCACTTTAATGTCTGAAAATTTTAAACAAATAAATAAGGGAGAAGCTACAAATCTTCCACACACAATGATTTCAAATTATTTATATGCTGTTCTGCCCTCAAGGAGAGAGAAGATAACTTCACACTCTATAAATGTGAGCTGTGCATAATCTCTCTCTTCCAAAGAATCCAATATAGAAAAAGGAAAAATAAGTAGCTGTGTCTCAGAAAAACTTGAGACAAAGATAAAATACTTTATCCTGGCATCAATGCCATCCAAATCAAAGTCACCCAAAACAAGAGAGGTATAAGGAACTACTCCAGGCAAGAGGAGCCTCGAGAGACACAGTAAATGTTATGTGGTATATAGAATAGGATGCTGGAGCAGAAAAAGACATAATTTTAAAAAAAATTTAAATCTGAATAAAGTATAAATTTTAGTTGATATTAATATATCAATATTAATTCATTAGTTGTAGCAAATATACATATCACAAATATTTCAATAATAGAAGAAATCAGATGTGCTATGTATGAAAATGTTTTGGAATATCTTTGCAACTTTTCTGTAAATACAAAGCTATTCTAAAAGTAAATGTTTCTTTAGAAAATACAAAGTACATGAAATTGACCCTAGGAATATTATTCAACAACAAAAAGGATCAAAGAACCAATAGATGCTACAACATACTTTTGCCTAAAAAAAAATAAGCTGAATGAAAGAAATACAAAAATCCATGTTGTATAATTCCATTTATATTTTAAATGCAGAGATAAGTAAAACCTGTGGATGCCAAAACTAGATTAAAAGTTTCACTTATCTTAACCAAGATAAGCAAGTTTTCTAGGCAATCATCCAGTATACTCAATATTTCCCTTCAAAATAGAATCTGATGAAGGATAGTACTTCCCTTCTCTGAAGGCCTCATGACTAAGATTTTTATTAATTGGAAGACTAGAAGTTCAAATGCCAAATCATCAGTAGGCTCACTCTTTTAACATTTCCAATGGGCTTTCCCAAGAGACCAAGATGTGGGACTTGGAAGAGGCCTCTCATCCTCAGGTCCATCTCTACAAACAGAGTCAGTCTTAGTCTCTTTTCTCCTGACTTCTTCACTCAACTCAGCTACCAATACTTCTCCAAGCCTAGTGAGATATTTATCAGGTTCCCCTTAAATAACCAAGGGTGCTTGAGAGACGGTGATGGATTATAAACACAGATCAAGAAAACCTCAGAAGAGTGGGCAGGAACTGTAATAGGAAGAGAAATTGGTTATTGACTTTTCGTTTTCATTAATTTAAGCATGTAGATAACCCAGAGCATGAGGAACCAGCCTGGAGCAGTATCAAGTCACACAAAGATGGGCAGCAGTAACATTGGTTTCCAATTTCTGAGCAACCTATTCCTCCTCCTTAGAGACCGGCTTCCACATTTGTAATAAGTATGTTCCATGGAGCATGGTAGAGATTTTGGGTCTCAGATTTATCTTCTCCTAGAATTCAGGAGTGGGTAAGTTCTTTGACCTTCCTAAGCCCCAGGTTCCTTATCAGTCAAGTGTGGATAATTATATTTATCTTGTGGGGTCACTGTAAAGATAAAAAAAGGGTTGAGGGTTTGGCATAGCAGAGCCTGGTTGCAGTGGGGACTAAGTGCTTCATGTATGCACACAAAGAGGATGCAGCTACAGTCTTGTCAGGTCCCATGGCTGATATACATCAGGAATTACATGGATCCCCAGACATGAGGACTGGGAGCCACCAGAGGACTGGAACATGTGAGGATAAGTCAATTCAGGATATGATGATAAAGTGAATTGTAATAATTCATAATAGTAATAGTAGCACCATGTCCTAGACATGCTCAAAATCCTTAGACTCATCTGATTATCACAATACATCTTAGCATTGCATTACATTCATCTGGTATCAAGTTCAATAGAATCAAACAATGAGACTGAGTTTGGGGTGCAAGCTATATATTAGGAATCAATACCTATAAGTACACAGGAGAAGGAGAACTGAGCAGAAAAGCTCTGTTTATAGTGTATGCCCAGCACAACTTTGGTCAATCTGATGGAGAGATCCAGCCTCAGCTTATCAGAGTCATCAAAGTCATCATGCAGTTGCTTAGATAGACCTTTAAACTCTGACCTGGCTCAGGCTTTCCTTTGGCTGCCTGATCAAAGATATGACCTCAAGACAGACCCTGAATGGGTAAATGCTGTGTGCTAACCATGTTCCCCATGGGTCAACAAGTCCTTCCCTGAAGGAGACCTGGGTAGCACAATGTATTTTCCAGGGGAAGTAATGAAGCCACAAATAAAAGAATATACAAGTGATCAGCAGCAACATTGGGTTCCAAATCCAGACAGTGTATTTCAATAGCTGCACTCAGAGCTGCTGTACTGTACTACTGCTTTACAAATGGTATTTGTATTGTGCTTTACCATTTGGAACGTGCATTCACTCCTATATACTTTGGCCTGTTCACTCTATATTTCCAATGTGGAAACTAAGGGATCAGAATCTTCACAGTCTCTTTTACAGTATTAAAGACAAAGTGACAGAGGCAGGACTTGTACCAGTTATGTCCAAGCTTGACTCCAAAGTCAGGCTTTCATCTCTGAGCCACATTGCCTTCTCTAGGCCTCCCTAGATTCCCAGCTCCTCAGCTACTTTCCTGACTGCTGTGGAGGTCTTAGTGTGATCCAGATGGCTGGGCTTTTCTGGGGCACTAAGTACCACCACATGCTCAGCACCAGGAAACAATCTGTTGAAACATTGGGGAAGCAAATGTCCTTCTTCTCACAGAGGTGGTGAGTGGTGCCAGTCTTGGAGAGATCTAGCACGAGGAGTACACATCGGTCCCCCTGAAAGGAGCTTCTCAGAGGGAGTCCTGATTAATAGAGAGGAGGGAATAAGAGGCTGTCAGCTTGACCTTGGAAGATGGCTTTCGGCCCATCTCTTTCAAAATACCACTTATGGAAGCAGACATGCCTCAGCTCAGGAGCAGAGACACTTGCAGAACAATGCAAATAAGGCAGCAATATCTCTGACATGGAAAGAATAGCAATATTATCCTAATGGCTCTGAAATAAAATACAATCACAGGAGGAAATTTACCCTGAAATCATGTTCATTAGCTTTGCATAGAAGCTTCTCACCTTCCAAGCTTCCCCCTCCCCGCTCACCTTCTACTTGTAAGATGAAGCTGCCACAGCCTTCTTTAATGTCCTTCATGGAGCTGCTCAGGATACAGACCTGGAGCTCAGGACATACCCCTGGAGTTAGAGCCTCCTCCCTCCTCTGCAAATAAGCCACCAACTTAAAGCACTAAAGACATCTGGCAGGCCCTGGCCCCTAATCCTCAGCTGTGATTATTTCCCTCTGTGATAAGCCCTAGTTACCTAGCAGAAGCAAAAGACTGTCCAGCGGTACATTACCCTGACCATAGTCCACAGTGGGGCAGCTTCTGGTGACCACTCATTTCCTGAGAACTCAATTGGAAACTCTGCACCAGGCTCTTATCCTCAGCACACTCTGGGTTCAGCAAGCAGTCCCAGCATTTTTAGGCACTCAGGACTCCAGGGATACTGAAGGGGAATCCAATGATGTCTCTGTCAGTGATTCCTATCCTTCCTCTTCACAGACCAGTGACACAAGTCAAATGTCCCCCACTGCGTCACATTGACCTGGCCTCCTCCCCATCTGGATTAAAGGGCCCTTTGCATACTGTAGCTGTACTCCCTAGAGTGTGACACTGTTGTTCACTGTCTTCCCCTGCTGGGAGTATGAGCCTTCTTCAGACAGGGGCCAACTGAGATTGCTCTGCATCTCCTAACACTCTCAATATCATCATATCACCTTCACATGACCTACATATGGCCTTCGCACAGAACCCCATGCAGAACTCCTTGCAGACCCTCAGGTAGACTCACAAGATGCTCACATGACCCTCAATTGACACTACATAGATTTTCATGAAGACCTTCCTGAGGACTTCCATATGAACCTCATACAGATCCTTATGGGGACCCTCATGGACCTTCACATGCGTCTTACATGGTCCTCACAAGACCCTCATACAAACCCTCATTCAGGGTTTATTAAAGGACAACCTGAAGATGGCCGGCAGTCAGCCTGAACCCAACACCTATCCAATCACTTTTGAGTCCTGCCTGTCTGCCTTGATCTGCTTAAGAATGTAGGACAGAGAATGATGGTAGTCCCAGTGATGGTAAAGATGCTGCTTCCCAGGCTCACTAGTGTGGAGAGTGGTTCTTAGTAACCACAGGCTTCTGACAGGATATCAACCCACTCCTATCTCTCTCTCTCTTTCTCTCTCTCTCTCTCTCTCTCTCTCTCTCTCTCACACACACACACACACACACACACACACACATTTTCTCACTTATATAAATCCTTAAACATGCTTACATACACACACACACACACACACAAATACACATACACACTCACATGTACTCAGAGACTCATGCACTCTCATTCTCTCTTAATCCTTAATCATCTTTCAGGTAAGTTAGGAATATTTTAACTTTTTTGAAATTGAAGGAATTACCATTTATAAATCTACTCCTATAAATTCTGCTTAATTGAAAAGTCCTTTTTCCAGATTGAGTATCTTCATGACAAAGACAGTTAACCCAAGGGTAACATAGAGAGAAAACATCAATTCTGCCTCAAAAGTAAGTTTGGTTCTCTACCACATCCTTCCTCCTCTCAGTTGGTTCAAGCCCTTTCCATAAAATGTTGAAGATGCAAGAGAATCAGTGGGTTCCCTTCTCCCCAATTCAGACCCATCCAGGGCCCAAGACCTCAGATTCAGTGTCAGAGCCCCTGGAGGGTGTCTACTTCCTTCCTTCCAACACAGGTGCAGGTGTCCTAAGGGATGTAACTCTAGCGCAAAATCTGGAGCCCTCTCAGGTCCTAGGTGGCAGTGCTAGGAGAATACTTTCCTTGGAGCTGGTTCAGCAGAGAGGGGACAATAGCTGAGAAGACTATGTGTGATTTTTTGAAAGAGATATCAGTTCCTGTGTTCTTTGCTCCTTCATCCACATCCTCCTCTAGCTTGGAGCATCACATTGGAGAGGGTAATGTTTCCTGACATCTCCCTAGAAGGCAGCCTAATGTCATTTGGGATGTCCATGAAGGTGACCTGAATGGATACCAGAGTCCTACCATGACTCCACCATGCTCTAAATTTCCCTAACTATAAAATGCATATAAAGTGTGAAAATTTGTTTGTTTGTTTGTTTTTTATTCCTGATACAGGCACGGCTGGTCCTTGGCGCTGTAAATTATCTATACTGGTTGGACTTTAAGGAAAAGCCATATAAGGAAAATTCTTCTTTACATGGCCTGACCAAGGGTTCTTATGAGGCTGATGGGGGCCACCAAGACAAGGAGACATCTAGAGCAGACCCTGTTTCTGGACCCATTCCTGAATGATTGTTAATTATCCATTGTGGAGGAAAGATCCTAGATTCTGCCTTTGTTTAGTTGATTCCATCATGTGACCTCTGGCAAGGCTCTGTCCCCATCTGCATCTCCACCTCCTCACATTACATATGAGCGGGTTGGAATAGGTGAGTCCAAGTTCCATTTCTTGTGTAGTGGGTTGTATCAATGGCTTGGATTCTCAGCTGCCCCTGCCATTCTTGCTGTCCCCTGCATTAGAAGTTCTACCCTTCCTGCCTGACTGTCCCTTTAGGACTGCTTCTGATCACCTTCCTGAAAAGCTCTCCTTGCCCACTCCTCCACGTGAAACTTGTCCCTCTTTGTGGGTGTTTCAGTTTTCTGGATCTGCAGGCCTCACCTAGCCTCTGACTTGGGCTGCTCTTTGGAATCTAATTATGTAAGGTGGGTGGCAGCTGAGGAACAGCTGCCCTTCTCTCTATATACTCAGCATAATGTGGAGTAGAGTTAAGAAGCTGTGAAAAGTATATAAAATTTATAAATGTTTTTGGAATTTAGTGAGCAAAAGAGAAGCATAGCCTGGTGCTAGACCTATTTTAGATAGTGTTCAAATTATAATTTTTGTTCCATGAGATTGTCAGAATGGGTTGGAAGGGAAAATTAGAATAGACACAAGGGATCTGGACTAGTAAATGTCACTGTCTCCTGCCTCCTATATATGCCTAAAATATGCTGCACACTAATTTCCAATAGAACTACACAGCATACAGACAATAGCCTTGGGAAAACACAGACGAAATACAACAAATACACCAGATTTTCTAATCTTCTCTCACTCCTCCTCATTCTCACAACAGGCAGAGAGAAGGGTTGTCTGTGGCTCTCATGACATAGGACATCAGGGGTAATTTCTCTTCCCCATAGTCTGCCAAAGTCTGTAGCATGTACCTAATGCATAGAATAGCAAAAGAACCATGGCCATAGGATCACCGTGATGCCTCTTAAGTTGGAAAAGAAAGCCCAGAGTCTCACAGAAAGGGTGAGGTATGGTTTGTTGGGGAGGGGGAAAAATGGATTTTTATGGCATCAACAAAAAAGTCCAGAAACTCTTCCTTTAATAGTGTTATTCTAAAAGAGTAGCCACATGAGGTCGAAAACGTGCATATTCTTAAGTCAGATTTGCCTATTCTTAAGGCAGAGAGACATAGAAAATCTCCCACACAAATGTGATATGAGAATTCCTGATGGGTAACCACAACTTCATTCTGTGCTCTGGAGCTAGAGCTTCCTTAAATAGCCCTGAGCTATAATAAGCTTGCTATGACTGTCAGAATTCAGACCCTTGAGAGAAAGGACCACACAGTCATTCATGGACTGTGAGTAAATCTTTTACAGACACTCATGATGACCTGAGAGGGCCTGTTCATATTGAACTGATAGAGATAGCTCTGGGAGCCCAGAATACCCCCAAAGAGAACGGGTACTTGGGAAGATCAAGCTCAGGTGGTGCTGGGGTATCCTCTTTCTCAAGAAGCACTCCTCAGCTTTCTTAACCCATTCTCAATAGACAGAACAGTCTCCAGCCCTCTGGGAGATTCCCCCTCTAATGTATTGGTTTTCTCTAAGTAACTCAGCTTTTGCTATCAGATTTCTAATCTTCTCCCATTCTTCCTCATCCTCACAACAGGCAGAGAGAGGGGTTGTCTGTGGTGACCAAGGTCTCTCCCTGCTATATTTGGGTTGATCTATTTCTTGCTGTGTATACTTGGTGGAAGAAAAAGGCATCATCTTCAGTAGGATTCATCAAAGAGTAGAAAAGGACCTCTTTGATTCTTTCTGATGTACTGTCTGACAATTAGCAGATATATGAAGTCCAAATCAGAACTATTAAAGACAAACAACAAAAATAGTCCTACAGATTTTTCAAATTTTAAAGTTACTCAAAATTTTTTAAATAATTGTAAAGAAATAAAAAATATAGAGAAAATGAATAAAGAGATTGAAAAGCAGTAAAGAAGTAGACTCTAAAAAATAAAGCCAGATATACATTTTAGAATTTTAATTAAAAAAAATCACTAATAGGACTTATAATCAGACTGGACAAAGAAGAATTAGTCTACTCAGAGCTATTGCAATATTTTTTTTCAACTAAAGTACATGATATAAATGTCAAATAAGAGTTAAAACACATAAGATATAATGAAAAGATCTAATTTATGGTTAATTGGAATCCCTGAAGGAGAAAAATTAGAGAACTGGAAAGAAATAATATTTGATGCATCAATGATAAGGGACATCACAAAATTGATAAAAGACTTTACATATCAATGAAATCTCAAAAGACAGCCAAGTGATTGTTCTCATTATAACAATAAGAATATCAGCCGGAAAAAGAATGACGATTTCAGAAGAAAGTATGCAAACTCAAAGACAAAGAAATTACAGAGTTAAAGAGCTGAAAAGAAAAACTGTCCCTTTACAATTATAATTTAAAAATCCAAATATCTGGACAGGGTGATGCAGGCCTGTTATCCAGCTGAAAGCAGGTGAATGGCAAGCTCTAGTTCAAGAAATACTGACTAAAAATAAATTAAAATAATGTATCTCAGAGGTATAACATTTACATCCCAGTGACCTGGTTTCAATTCTGAATACCAATAAATAAGTAAATAAATGTAAAATAAAGGTATTCTCTGACAAACAAAATTAGAGGAAATTTGTCACCAGCAGTTCCTTACTATAAAAATACCATAGAAAATGCTTGAGAATGAGAGAAAGGGCCCATGTAGAAACATAATTTTGAGGGGGAAAAAAAAACAGAGATCTAAAAAAAAAATAGATCTAGAAAGGGTAAATACTAAATAAGATTGACTATTTAAAGTAACTATAAGAACCATAACTTAAAGGGATATTAAGTATGAAGAAATAAAATATATGACTAATTAGTAAACACAGGAAATGATGGTGAATGCAGTAAAAACTATTGGGAATACTTGAATTGCTGATGAAAGAATAAAGCACTAAATAAAGTTTTATTGAATATGTAAAGGTAGCCACTAAAAAAATGATTGAAAAGTATAACTAGCATTTAAAAGCAGAATCAGATTGAAATATTTTTTATCCAAATAAAAGAAATGGAGGGAAAAGGAAGTAAAAAATATTGAGACAAATGAAAAAACTTAAAATGGTAGATTTAAACCCAGTGTATTAATAATTATTTCAATGGTAATAAAATTTAATGGAAAAAATGTTTTCATCCAACACAATGTTAGAGTAGTTTGAAGAAAACAAAGATATAACTACATGATATTTACAAAAGATGAACTTTAACTGTAAGGACAAAGATTAATTGAAAAGAAGTGTTTGTCGAGAGACATACAATGCAAATACATATGCACACATGCACACCAGAAAAGAAAAAGAGAAAATTGGCGCAGCAAGTTTTTTAGAGATAAAGTTCATTTTTTTTTCTCTCACAGTCTTTACATACCACCAAATTCGCCCTTTTAAAGTGTAAAATTTAATATTTTACATAGAGAAATGTGCAACCATAGGCATAATTAGAACATTTTAAGTATCTCAGAAAGAAATCCAAAAGACTAGTTTACTACCCTTTGCCTCTAGTCTCTCACAATTAATTATGATGTCCCTGTAACTTTTTTGTACATGCCCTTTATCAAATTAAGTTCCTTTTTTTTAGTTTGTGAAATGTTTTTTTGTAATCAAAGAGTGTTGAATTATTTTCAGATGACTTTGGAAATATTGGAGATAACTCTATTTTTTTTATTCTGTTGATATGATGTTGCTTTAGGCAGTTTTACATCACTGTGAATAAAAGACCCGAGAAGAACAACTTAGAGAAGGAAAAGTTTATGTAGGTAGAGGTTCAGTTTGTGGTTGGCCAACTCCATACCACTGGACCTTAGTTTGAGGCAGAACAACATGGCAGAAGAACAAGGTAACCAGGAAACAGACAGCTCTATGTACCAGAAACAAAATATAAACACAAACCCCCAGTGACCTAGTTCCTCTAGCCACACCCTATTGGCCTACAGTTTCCACCCAATTAATCCATATCCATTGACTAATTTGCTGATTAGGTTTTGTGTTCTCATGATCTAATCATGGCTGGAGGGACTGGGTCCCTGGGGGCATGCCTTTGAGTTTTATATTTTGTACTAGTTAAGCAGAGCTCTCTCTGCTTCCTGATCATCAAGTGAGCCTCTCCCTTCCACCACACTCTTGCTCTCTGATGATCTGCCTCTCACCTCCAGCCCCAAGGAATGGAACTGGCCATCTAAAGACTGAGACCTCTGAAACTGTGAGCCCTGAAATAAATTTTTCCCCCTCTCATGTCAGGTCTTTTGGTCACAGCAGCAAAAAAGGTGACTAAAACACAATGTGCCTTTTTTTTTCTTCTTTCCACTTCATTAACTTGGACTTTGATCATTATTCTCTTTCATTATGCATCCTTTAACATCAGTTTTCTCTTTGTTTTAATGTTTTAATAAGAAAGGTTAGATTATTTATTTGAGATCTGTTTAAATAAAAGCTATTGTAGCTTTGACTTTCATTGTAAGCACTGCTTTGGCTGTATCCCTGAATTTTCAGTTTGTTTTTCTATCCATTTTAATTATCTCAGAGTTTTTTCTGATTTCCCTTTGCTTCTTCTTTGACCCATTGGTTATATTGGAGTGTGTTGTTTAATTTCCATACAACTGTGAGAGTCACAATTATTTCCCTTTTATTTATCTCTAATTTCATTTCATTTTAATTGGGGCCATACTTTGCAGGATTTCTATTCTTTACAGTATATTCAAAATTTCATATCCTAATGTATAATGTAATCTGGAGAATGATCCACATTTACTTGAAAAAATTGTAAATATTTCTGCAGTTGGATGGAGTATTTTATGTATGTTTGTTAGGTCTAGTAAGTTTATGATGTTGGTTGAGTTTTCTATTTCCTTGTTGATTTTTGTCTGATTGTTCTAGCCATTATTTAAAGTGAGATTTTTTTTTTTATCTCCAACGAATAGTATTAAACTGTCCATTTCTTTCTTTGTCCCTTATGAACCAAAATGTTGTTACTCTGGTATTAAGTACATATAATTTTTATCTTCCTGGATGTACAGGTCCTTTTATTATTAATAAATATCCCTCTTTGTCTCTAAAATACGTTTTTGTTTAAAGTTTATTTTACAGTTATAAGTGTAGGTAGTTGAGCTTCTATTTGTTGATTGACTTTTCTATTTTATAGTCTTACTTTTGATTTATTTGTATCTTTGAATCTAAAGTATGTTTCCAATAAAGAATATATATAGCTGGATTTTTTTTTATATCCGGTCTCAAAATCCCTGCCCTTTGTTGGGATTATATAAAAAATTTCACATATAATGTTATTGTTGCTAGAGTTGAATTTCTGTCTGCCATTTCATTTTTTGATTACTACACGCCTGTTTTGTTTCTCTATAATGAATAACTAAGACCAATAATCTATTTTTTAAAACCACAGATTTCTCTCTTACAGTTATGAAAACTAAAATTTCCAAGATTAAAGAGTCTACACCTGGTGAAGGCATTTGTACTGCATAGTGGAAGGTGGAAGGGAAACATACACATGCACAAAAAAAGGGTGGAAGGAGGATGAATCTGCTTTTATAACAAACCCACTTTACTTATAACTAATTTTCCACAAGAATGACATTAGTCCATTCATGCAGGCAGAGCGCTCATGACCTAATAACTTCTTGAAGATTTCACCTCATAATACAGCTGCATTGGGGATTGTGGTTTTAGCACATGAACTTTGGGGAGAAACATTCAAACCATAACAATAGCTCGTTTCTTTTTTGCCAGATTCTTTACTGCATTAAGTGAATATATATGTTAAGTGAATGATTTCTAGTAGTATTTTAATTTCTCTAATTTTTTTCACTATACCTTTGGACTTTTTTACAGTGGTTGCTCCAGAGTTTACAATGTCACTTTAAGTTACTGAAATCAGTTCCAGATATATACTAGCTTAATTCCAGTGAAATATGGAAATGTTACTTCTATACAACTCTATTCCCTTTTTCCCCTTTCTGTGGTATTTTTGTTCAAAACATCCACAAATGTTACAAACCATACGATGTGTTGTTAAAATGATTACTTTACCATCTGTAGTTGTTTTCTTAATTCAGTACAATTTTTCTCCTTCCCACTTTGTACTGTTGTTGGCAAGTATATTACATACATGTTTCATATGTTGTACATCCACCATTACATTTTATACAAAATTTTTGTACAATTGCTTTTGTGTGTGTGTGTGTGTGTGTGTGTGTGGTGCTGGGGATTGAACCCAGGGCCTTGTGCATGTGAGGCAAGTACTCTACACACTAAGCTGTATCCCCATCCCTATGCAATTGCTTTTAAAATCAATTATGTGAAGAAAAAATATGTATTTACAGTGGGGTGTGTGTGTGTGTGTGTGTGTGAGTGTGTTTTTACATAATTACTGTTTTTTTCATGTGAATTTGAATTAGCATCTGGTATCACTTATTTTCAGCCTGAAGAACTTACTTTAGTATTTCTCATAAGGCACTCTTAGTTTTTGTTTATCAGCCATCATTTTTTAAAGATACTTTTCCTAGAAGAATTTTTGGTTTATAGTTCTTTTATTTATCTCTCTCTCTCTCTCTTTTTCTCCCTCCCTCCCTCCTTTCCTCTGCCTCTCTCTCTTCTCTCTCTCTCTCTCTTTCTTTCTTTATTTTTCTTTTTCCTTTCTTTGAATGCCAAGTAGTATCTCATGCATCTAGGCTTCCATTATTGCAGTTATCATATAAGTTATCAGTCTTTTGTCTCTTCCCCCTTTCAAACTGTTTCTCTATATTTGAATTTCAGCATTTTTACTAAGATGTGTCTATTTGTTGATCTCTTTCCACTTCAAGTTCACTGAGCTTCCTAGATATGTAAGCCATTGTTTTTCAGTAATTTTGGGAAATTTTATGCCATTATTTTTCTTCTCCTTTCTTTCTTCTTTCCTTTTTACATAAAGCCTATGTCAGTATGTTTTATGATGTCTCATATTCCTCTGAGGTTCTAGTCAGTTTTCTTCATTCTGTTTTCTCTGTGTTGTTAAACTTGAATAATCCCTATACATTTATCTTTAAATTCACTAAATTATTTATTATGTCATTTTAAATATACTATTGATCCCTTATAGTGAAAATATTTTTCAACTATTGCACTTTTTAACTCCATCGTTTCAATTTGATAAATATAATCATTTCTAACTTGACATTTTTAATTTAATTCAACATTGTCATTATATGTTCCTTTGTTTCTTTAACATTGCTCTCCTTTATTCTGTGAACATATTTATAATTGCCATTTTGAAATTATCCTCTATTTAAATTTAACATCTGCTTACCCTCTCAGTCAATTTGTATTGCCTGATTCACCACAACCCCATAGTCCTATTTTTCAGTTTTTTAAGTTCTTTAACTATTTGATTTTTGCTTTTGAGGGTTTTGGGGGGGATTTTTGTTTGTTTGTTTGTTTTCAAGCTTCATCATTTTTTGTTGGGAACTTAATATTTCAGATAATATATTGCACTAACTCTGGACAGTATCCACTTCCCATGAGTCTTATTATCTTCATCATCTTGTTCATTTTTAGTCCCTGTCTGGATTATTATAACTATATCTATCTTGTTATGGTTTGGATCTGAAGTGTCCCCAAAGGTATGTGTATTAAAGATCTAGTCCCTAATGGATTGCACTATTGGGAGCTGGGTGAAACTTTAAGAGGTGAGGCTTGGTGGAAGGAAATTAAGTCACTGGGGTTCTGCCCTCAAAGAGAATACTGCGACTTCAGTCCATCCTCTCTTTACTTCCTGGCTGCCATGAAGTTAGTAGCTCTGCTCTACTATATGCTTCCCAAGTGAGTAGAAACTGGAACCTCTGAAACCATGAGTCGAAATAAATATTTCCTCCTTTTAAGCTGTTTTCTTCAGGTATTTTAGCATTTTATTTTGCCCTTCAGCCAGGCAAAATCTTAGGTTTTGATCAAAGGGGTATGTGTATTGGGCTCATGCACGAATTCTCTCTCTCTCTCTCTCTCTCTCCTCTTTCACTTTCTCTCTTCACATCTAGCTGTGGATATATGAAAATGTTACTAATTGTTTTATGTCCTTGTCTTTCTCAACAATGTCCTGGAGCATACATAGCTCCGCAAATTAATAAATGATAGTCCAGCTCCTCTGAAGGAAGTTTCTGAAGTTCATGTTTAATATTTGATTTGGAGATATCCAAGATTGCGGGTCAGAGGAAGGCAGCATTCTGTGTCACTCTGAGACCTGGGCCTCAAGTACTGAAAATACTGTTTCTTTATGACCAATATTCCTGCTCCCGTGCAGGAATCATGGCCACTATGCCCATGCATGGCTCCAGACCTCAGAGTCAGAATAGGTTTCCCATCTACTCACCCAAGCAGGACTACAGGGTGCCTGAGCAGGACAACCAGCACCCAAGCAGAACTTTTGGCCATCTACCTGAGCCATCTACCTGAAATCCTGGACATCACTCTCATTCAGGACACCCGGCAGCTACCCATGCCAGGAACTCTGACAGCCACTCCTGTGTGGACCCCCAACTACCAATGTGGGGCTCCCCTGGTCACCTCCATCTTGGGGCTCTGCATCAACAGAGATAGTCCCCTCCTTGGGGAAGCCTGCCTATACCCAAGAACTTCACACAGGCTCTGACGACAGCCAAAACCATGCACTGCATGCCACAGAGATCTCTCAGAACACATCATCCATGTCCAACCTGGCTCCCCCCACCCAACTTAACATCCCATCACTGAAAGCAGGCACTTCCATTCTGGGCCAACTTCATCACCATATCTACTGGGTGTTTCCAGTTTGGAACTCTGGCTGTCCAGGTACCCAGTTTCTAACTTGCCCCTCTCCCCAGCAGCCACTAACCCAGCACAATGACTCCCTGGTTACATCATCCTGAGGGTGGAGATACCAGCTGACAACAGACAACCCCACCTATTGGATGAGAAGGGAAGCAGGAAAGATACTGATCTCCAACCACAACAATCCTTGTTTCTTCCTTTGAGATTTATTTATTTGTTCTTCTCCTTCCCTATTCTCCCACCCTCACATCCTCAACATATGTGAAACCAAGTACCTTGCATGAATTAGGATTTTGAGGACTGAGACATCTGAATAGTATTTTATAATTGTGTCATATATTCTTTTTTATTTCCTCTAATTTTTACTATTTTGACCTTTTTATTTTTCTTAGTATATGTGTTTGTTTTATGTACACTTCTGTCTTCCCACTTACTTGTCTACCCAAAATTACTTCCTCTCTATTTTCCTGCTTAAAACTTTCTTCTTTAGATTTCTCTTCCACACTTCCTAAGTTATAATAACTCTATATCCTTACCTCCTACCTCCTCGGCATATCATCCTACATCTCATCTCCAGTTCTTTGTCTACCATCAGAAATTGTAAACCTTTTTATAAACCTATGGATCATATTGTAGATAATAATTGAATTCACCATTTCTGTACATTGCGACCACATGCCAAGATGGAGGTAACCAGGGGACCCCCATGATGTTACTTGGGGGTTCACACAGGAGTGGCTGCTGGAATTCCTGAGAATGAGTAAACATATTAATACCAACTAATTGTTTTTAAGGGTGTATATTGTTTATATTGGAATCTGTTAACATTCTTTCCCTCAAAATAGAAACCCTATAGGGACACTATAAGCATATAAGGTAAAAATGGTAATGCCTTGGGTCCACAGTGCTAGAAGGAAAGACACACAAGCAACATAAAAAGACAAGAGAGGAAAGTTCACCAAACAAATAAACATACCACATTATTAGAATCCATGGCCAGCACAGTAAAAAAAAAAAAACAAAAAAAAACAAAGAGTTCAAGATGTACATAATTTAAGTGTTCTGTGAATTATAGTATGATATAAGAGAGCAAATACAGGAAGCAAAAGATCATTTCAACAAAAAGCTACATAAACAAATACAGAAAGCAAAAGATTACTTCAAAAGGAAGATAGAGGTTCTAAAAACCAACCAAACAGAAATCCTTAAAATGAAAGAAACACTAAACCAAATTAAAAGCTCAATTGAAAGCATAACCAACATATTAGACCACTTGGAAGATAGGACCTCAGATAATGAAGACAAAATATATAATCTTGAAAAGAATGTAGACCACACAGTGAAAATGGTAAGAAATCATAATCAGAGCATTCAAGAAATATGGGAAAGCATAAAAAGACCAAATTTAAAAGTTATTGGAATACAGGAAGTCATTGAGTTTCAAACCAAATGAATGAACAATCTATTCAATAAAATAATATCAGAAAGTTTTCCAAATATGACGAATTAATTGTAAAGCCAAATTCAAGAGGCTTACAGCACATCAAATATACAAATCACAAGAGATTCACACCAAGGCACATTATAATGAAAGTGCCTAACATACAGAATAAGGAGATAATATTAAAAGCCATGAGAGACAGAAATCAGATTACAAATAGGGGAAAACTGATGAGATTATGTGATGATTATTCAAACCAGACCCTGAAAGATAGATTAGCCTGGAACAACATATATCAAGCTCTGAAAGAAACTGCATGCCAGCCAAGAATCTTGCATCCATAAAAATTAAGCTTTAGATTTAATGATGAAATAAAAACCTTCTATGATAAACAAAAGTTAAAAGAGTTTACACCTATAAAACCTTCACTACAGAACACCCTCCACAAAATATTCCATGAAGAGAAAATGAAAAACAACAATGAAAATCAGCAGAGGGAGGTATTACACTAAAGGAAAAACTAATCAAAGGAGAAACCAAGTCAAGTTAAATAACAAAAATGGCTGGGAATACAAATCATGTCTCAATAATAACCCTGAATGTTAATGGCCTAAAATCATCAATAAAAAGACATATATTGGCAGAGATTGGATTTAAAAAAAAAGACCCAACAATATGGTACCTCCAAGAGACCCATCTCATAGGAAAAGACATCCACAGACTGAAGGTGAAAGGTTGGGAAAAATCATACCACTCACATGGATTGTGAAAGCAAGCAAGGGTTTCCATCCTCATATTAAATAAAGTAGACTTCAAGCCAAAGTTAATCAAAAGGGATAAAGAAAGATATTTTATACTGCTTAAGGGAACCATTTATCAACAAGACATAACAATGGAGTGTCTATGTTCATCAAACAAACTCTTCTCAAGTCCAAGAGTCAAATAGACCACAACACAATAATTCTGGGTGACTTTGACACACTTCTTTTGCCACTGGATAGATCGTCCAAACAAAAGCTGAATAAATAAATGATTGAACTCAATAATATATTCAATAACTTAGACTTAACTGACATATATAGAATATTTCAGCCCTCAATGAGTGAATGAATATACTCTCTTCTCAGCAGCACATGGATCCTTCTCTAAAATAGACCATATGTTATGCCACAAAGCAACTCTTAGCAAATACAAAAAGTAGAGATATTACTCTAAATTTTATCAGATCATAATAGAATGAAATTAGAAATAAATGACAAAATAAAAACTACTCCAGCACCTGGAGACTAAATGATATGCTACTGAATGAACAATGAATTGCATAGGACATCAGGAGGAGGTTAAAAAATTCTTAGAGATAAATGAGAACAATGATACAACATTATCAAAATCTCTGGGACACTACAAAGTCATTACTAAGAGAAAAGTTAATTGCATGGAGTTTATTCCTTAAAAAAAGAAAAAGTCAACAAATAAATGACCTAACATTACATCTCAAAGCCCCAGAAAAAGAATAAATCAAAACCAAAAACAATAGAAGACAGGAAATAATTAAAATCAGAGCTGAAATGAATGAAATCAAAACAAAAGAAACAATTGAAAAAATTGACAAAACAAAAAGTTGGTTCTTTGAAAAATAAATAAAATTGACAAATGCTTAGCCATGCTAACAAAGAGAAGGAGAGGTAAATCTCAAATCACTAAAATATGTGATGAAAAAGGTAATATCACAACAGACAATACAGAAATACAAAAGATAATTAAAAATTATTTTGAAAACTTGTACTCAAAAAAAAAATAGAAAGTATTGAGGACACCAACAAATTTCTAGAGTCATATGATTTTCCCAAATTGAATTGGGATGATATATACAATTTAAATAGATCAATTTCAAGCAATGAAATAGAAGACACCATCAGAAGCCTACCAAACAAGAAAAGCCTAGGACCAGATGGATACACAGTTGAGTTCTACAAGACCTTTAAAGAAGAACTAATACCAAAACTGTTCAATTTATTTCAGAAAATAGAAAAAGAGGGAGCATTTCGAAACTCATTCTATAGGCCAATATCATCTTGATTCTAAAACCAGGCAAAGACACATCAAAAAAAATTTTTTTTGGACCAATATCTCTAATGAACATAGATGCAAAAGTTCTCACTAAAATTCTGGCAAATCAAATACAAAAACATATTAAAAAGATAGTGCACCATGATCAAGTGGGATTCAGACAAGGGATGCAAGGTTGGTTCAACATAGAGAAATCAATAAATGTATTTCAGCACATCACTAGACTTAAAAATAAGAACCATATGTTTATCTCCTAGATGCAGAAAAAGCATTCAACACAATGCAGCACCCATACATGTTCAAAACACTAGAAAAATTAGGAGTATATCTCAACAATGTAAAAGCTATCTATGCTAAGCCACAGGCCAACATCATTTAAAATGGAGAAAAATTGAAAGCATGCCCTCTAAAAACTGGAACAAGAGAGGGATTCCCTCTTTCACCACTTTGTTTTAACGTAGTTCTTGAAACATTGGCCAGAGCAATTAGATGAAAGAAATTAAAAGGATACAGATAGGAAAAGAAGAACTCAAATTAGCACTATTTGCCAATGATATGATTCAATTCCTAGAAGACACAAAAAATTCCACCAGAAAACTTTTAGAAGTAGTAAATGAATCCAGCAAAGTAGCAGGTTATAAAATCAATACCCATAAATCAAATGCATTTCTGTATATTACTGATAAATCCTCTGAAAGGAAAACTACCCCATTTATAATAGCCTCAAAAAAATAAAATATACTTGGGAATCAACCTAACGAAAGAGGTGAAAGACCTATACAATAAAAATTACAGAATGTTAAAGAGAGAAATCAAAGAAGATCTTAGAAGATGGAAAGATCTACCTTGCTCTTGGATAGGTAGAATTACTATTGTCAAAATTACCATACTACCAAAAGCACCATACAGATTTAATGCAATTCCAATCAAAACCCACTGACATTTCTCATAGAAATAGAAAAAGCAGACATGAAATTCATCTGGAAAAATAAGAGACCCAGAATAGCTAAAGCAATCCTTAGCAATAAGAGTGATGCAGGTGGCATCACTATATCAGACCTTAAACTATACTACAGAGCAATAGTAACAACAACAACATGGTATTGTCACCAAACTTGCCTAGTAGACCAATGGTGTCTGGGCTCTCTCTCATCCAGCAAGGAGATCTACAGAACAGGGTAGAGGAGAGTATGGCTGCAGAGTCACTAATCAAGACCTCCAGAGACCAAGCAGGAAGTAGGTCAGATTTTATTGCACAGTTACCATGTATATATGTTCAGGCAGTAGCTAAGCAGATTACAGGCAGCCACCAATGTAATTTCTGCTAACTGTTCTTGCAACGACCAATTGAGGAGTGGGTCATGGAGCAAGCGCAGGGACTACAACCCATGGCCTCATGCCCAGGGCTGTGCTTACAGAGAAAGCAGCCTGCCACTCACTCACCTAGCATGAGGGGAGTGGCCTGTCACTCAGACACCCTTAATGTATGCCATGTATGCAATACTCCATGCACTTGTCCACCCACAATGGTACAGAATAGAGGACACAGAGACTAACCCGCATAATTATAGTTATATTAGACAAAGGCACCAAAAACATACATTGGAGATAAGATAGCCTATTCAACAGATGGTGCTGAGAAAACTGGAAATCCACATGCAACAAAATGAAATTAAACCCCTATCTCTCACCATGCACAAAACTCAACTCAAAGTGGATCAAGGACCTAGTAATTAAACCAGAAACCCTGCGTCTAATAGTAGAAAATGTAAGCCCAAATCTCCATCATGCTGGATTAGGCCCCAACTTCCTTAATAAAACTCCTCTAGTTCAAGAATTAAAATCAAGAATCAATAAGTAAGATGGATTCAAACTACAAAGCTTCTTCTCAGCAAAAGAAACAATCATAGAGGTGAATAGAGAGCCTACATCTTGGGAGCAAATTTTTATCACTCACACATCAGATAGAGCACTAATCTCTAATGTATATAAGAACTCAAAAATCTTAACACCAAAAAAAAAAAATAACCCAATCAATAAATGGCCCAAGAAACTGAATAGACAATTCTTTGAAGATGATATACAATTAATCTACAAATATATGAAAAAATATTCAACATCTCTAGTCATTAGAGAAACGCAAATCAAAACTACCTTAAGATTTCATCTTACTCCAGTCAGAATGGCAGCTATTAAGAATAGAAAAAACAATAAGTATTGGCAAGATGCGGGGTGAAAAGGCATACTCATACATTGCTGGTGGGACCACAAATTGGTGCAACCAATATGAAAAGCAGTATGGAGAGTCCTCAGAAAACTGGGAATGAAACCACCATTTGACCCAGCTATCCCGCTCCTCACTCTATACCCAAAGGACTTAAAAATAGCATACTACAGTGGCACAGCTACATCAATGTTTAAAGCAGCACAATTCACAATAACTAAACTATGGAACCAACCTAGATGCCCTTCAGGGGTGAATGGATAAAGAAAATGTGGTGTACATACACAATAGTATATTACTCAGCAATAAAAGAGAATAAAATCATGGAATTTGCAGGTAATGGAAGAAGATGGAGAATATAATGCTAAGTAAATTTAGGCAATTCCCAAAAAAACAAATGCCAAATGTTTTGTCTGATAAAAGGAGGCTGATTCATAATGGGATTGGGAAGGGGAGTATGGAAGGATTAGAGGAACTCTAGATAGGGCAAAGGGGTGGGAGGGGAAGAGAGAGGGTATGGGGGTAGAAATGATGGTGGAATGAGATGGACATCATCATCCTAAGTACATGTTAGAAGACACAAAAAGTGTGAATATGCTTTGTATACAGAGATATGAGAAATTGTGCTCTATATGTATAATATGAATTGTAATGCATTCTGCTGTCATATATAACAAATTAGAAAAAAAACACTTAAAAATAAAATTTAAAAAATTTTGATCTGACCAAAGAAAGACTCTTTCCAGCTTCAAACTAGCTGGTCCACTATTGAGGTTGTACCTTCAGTAAATAATCAAAACTCCTTTCAATTGCCATTCATTATGACCTCAAGAGTTTCTGAGGAAACCTTGGAGTTTTATGTATGAATGGTCTGCTAAAGTGAGCTCAATTCCCTTGGGAAAAAAATTAGGAACTATTAACTTTATGGCCTGCTTTTCCTCACAGGCAAAATTATTGTTTTCTGAGCTAAGAAGGGGATAAGAGCAAGCTACTCTCTGAGTAACACTCCCACATTAGAGGATAAGTGCTTGGTAGTAAGTGGGGGACAGCACAATGAAACTGGAATTCAATAACAAAAAGATAACTAGAAAATAACTAACTGCAGAAAACATTAAGGTAAGCTAAAGGAAAACAAAATCAAAACAGAAATTACAGAAAATTCTGACATGAATGGAAATTGAGATGCAATATATCAAAATTATTAGATGCAGTTAAGTCAACTCTTAGGGAATAAATGATGTCCATAAATTCATATATTTAAAAGAACATGAAAAGCTGTTATTCAACCCTAATCTTCAGAAAGTAGAAAGTAAATAAAACTTTAAAAAGTAAAGATAAGAAAATGATAAAAATAAGTAAATATTGATGAAATCAAAGAAGAAGAAAGAATATAAATAACTATACAGTATCAGAAATAAAAAGGAGACATGCAAATCTTGTAAGATATCTGTAGATATCATTAAATAAGAAAATAAATATTAATAAATTTATACTGTGAAATAAAATTTTCATGAATTTATTACAATACTCTTTAAAAATATTCCACTAAGACACAGAAGAGAGAATACAGAATCTGAATGACATAATGCAAATATAAGAAGTTAAATCAGTAATTATGAACAATCCATCAAAATCCCTCAATCTTTATGGCTTCACTGGTGATCTTTAAAGCTAGAGGAAATAGGCAATGCTAATTTTACACAATTCTTCAGAAAATAAAGAGAAGCATTTCCAATTGCTTTCATGTGGTCAGTAAATACTAGATAGCACAAGAAATGAAAAGTTAACTTACAGAGAAATGGTTCTTATAAACAAAAAATGTAAACTCCTAAGTAAAATTTTGATTAAAAAAGTAAATTCTGAGCAATAAAGAAGAAGTGGGATACCACACCCTTAATGTGATGAAACAGGATCGCTAATATTCTCTCTCTCTCTCTCTCTCTCTCTCTCTCTCTCTCTCTCTCTCTCTCTCCTTTTCTTTTTTGTGGATCTGGGTTGAACCCAGGGCTTCTCACATGTTAGGCAAGCAAGCATTCTACAACCAAGGTACATCCCCAGCCTACTAAAGTCTTCTTTTTTGTTTAATACTTAATTAAATTTCTAGTCAATTCAATTAAGAAATAAATAGACAGATGAATATAACAAAGTTTAAAAAGGAAAGTAGAAAACTAATTTTTTCCTGTTGTTTGGGTATGTATAACAGTTAAACAATCTACATCTTACTAGAATTAATGATGAATTTAATTAAGTCATTGCATATAAGGTTAAAACACAAAAACACAGTCATATTTCTATATAGTATTAATAAATAAAACAAGTTTTTAAATGTTATTGATAATCATCTCAGAAAATTTCAAATTATTATGATTTATGTATGTGCTATATGTGTGGTCTTCTTTGAAAGCCATAATAGAATCATTAAGAGAGATTCAAAGATCTAAATAACAGATGGAGTATATTAGTATACTCCATGATGGATTTCAGTTCTCCCTGAAGTTTTCATAATTCAATACAACACAATCCACATCAAATCCCAGCAGGGTGTGTGTGTGTGTGTGTGTGTGTGTGCGTGTGTGTGTGTTATATGTAGATTCATCACTCACCAAAATATAAATGCTAAAATTAAACAAAGGGTCAATTATGTGCATGGCATCACAGAAGGAGGTGGAAAAAGACAGAAGGGATGGGGAGGAGAACAAGGACACACAGTAGAAAAGGGAGGGAAAAAGAGGAGCAGAACAAGGAGAAGATTAGAAAAACTGGGGCTGGCCCAATTCTCTGGGGACATAAAGCCAGGCTGGAAAGTTTGAAGTAGTTACAGGTTGTCTAAGAGTCCAAAGGGCCAAGGAATAGTGAGTTCATCCTGGAACTGGAAAGGCTAATCTAGATAGGCATGCAATCTAGTCAACATACCACACATAAAAATTTGGATAAACACAAACCTCACAAACATAATTTTGAATAAAATGAGTTGGAATCAAGAGGGAACATACTACATGATTCATTTATAGGAAGTTCAAACATAATCAAAATTGATCATTCCTATTGGAAATTGTTTTTATTGCTGTGAACAAAAGTCCTGACAAGAACAATTTGAAGAGGATGGATTTTTTTTCAACATTTTTATTGTGCATTATAGCTGCACATACTGATAGAATTTGTTGTTACATGCACACAATACACAAATAGCAATATAATTTGGCCAACATCACTCCTCAGCACTTCCTACCTCCCACTCCTTGGTCCCTTTCTTCTACCCATCTCCCTTTGATTTTCATGGGATACACCCCCATCTTTCTTTTCCTTTTCCTCTCTAGTTTCCATATATGAAAAAAAAAAACATATGACCCTTACCTTCTGGGTTTGATTTATCTTGCTTAACAGGATGGTCTCTAGCTTCATCCATTTTCCAGTAGCTGGCATAATTTCATTTTTCTTTATGGTTGAAAAAACTCCACTGTGTATATATACCTATTTCCTTTATCCATTCATCTGTTGATGGACACCTAGGCTGGTCCATATTTTGGCTATTGTACTGCTATAAAAATTGGTATGCGTGTTTCACTGTAGTATGATGACTTTAATTCTTCAGGATAAATAATGAGGGATGGTATAAACTAGGTATATGGTGGTTCCATGCCTAATCTTTTGGGGAACCTACAAGCTGATTTCCATAGTGCTTATACGAATTTACAATAGCATCAACAGTGTAAAAATGTTCCTTTTTCTCCACATCCTCTTCAACATTTATTATTATTTGTATTCTAGATGACTGCCATTTTGAGTGGTCTGAGATGAATCAGTGTAATTCTGATTTTCATTTCCCTAACTGCTAATGGTGCTGAGGATGTTTTTGTGTACTTCTTGGCCATTTGTTTTTATTCTTTTGAAATGTATCTGTTCAGTTTAATTGCCCATTTCTTGAGTTATTTATTTTTTGGTGTAAAGTTTTTTTGAATTTCTTTATATATTCTAGATATTAATCCTCTGTCAGAAGAATGGCTACAAAGATTTTTGTCCTATTCTGTGGGTTCATTCTTCATATTCCTAATTGTTTTCTTTGCTGTGAAAAAGCTTTTTATTTTTTTTCTGATCTATAAATTTTCTCATTGTTTTTTTTTAATTTTTATTATTGGTTGTTCAAAACATTACATAGCTCTTGACATATCATATTTCATACATTTGATTCAAGTGGGTTATGAACTCCCATTTTTACCCCGTATACAGATTGCAGAATCACATCGGTTATACATCCACGTTTTTACATACTGCCATACTAGTGTCTGTTGTGTTCTGTTGCCTTTCCTATCCTCTACTATCCCCCCTCCCCTCTACTCCCCTCCCATCTTCTCTCTCTACCCCATCTACTGTAATTCATTTCTCCCCCTTGTTTTTTTTTCCCTTTCCCCTCACTTCCTCTGCAGAAGCTTTATAATTTGATGTCAGCCCATTTGTTAACTGTTGTCATTATTTCCTGAGTTTAGGGATACTATTGAGAAAGTTGTTGCCTGAGGCCAAACCTAGAGTCTTAACCCTATGTTTTCTTCTAGGAGTTGCATAATTTCTGGTCTAATTCCTTGGTCTTTGATTCATTATGAGTTGATGTTTGTGCAGGCTGACAAGTATGGGGTCTGGTTTCATTCTTTTACATATGGATAACCACTTTTCCCAGCATCATTTGTTTAAAAGGCTCTCTTTTCTTCAATGTACTTTTTTTGGCACCTTTGTCAAGGACTGTAGATGTATGGGTTTGTCCCTGTGTCTTTTATTCTGTACGATTGGCCTATGTGTCTTTTTTAATGCTAGTACCATGCTGCTTTTGTTACAATAGCTCTATAGAATAATTTTAAGTCAGGTATTGTAAAACCTCCAGCATTGCTTTTTTAGTTTAAAAGTGCTTTGACTATTCTGAGTTTTCTATTCTTTCAAATGAATTTTAAGATTGTTTTTTTCCAGTTCTGTGGAGAATGTCATTGGCATTTTAATGGGGATTGTGTTGAATCTATATATTGCTTTTGGTAGTATGGCCATTTTAACAATATTAATTCTGTCTATTTATGAACATGGGTAGTCTTTCCATCAATTTCTTTCTCCAGTGTTCTAGTTTTCATTGTACAGATTTTTCACTTCCTTGGTTAGATTATTCCTAGTTGTTTTTTTTTATTATTATTATTATATTGTGAATAGAATTGTTTCTCAGCAGATTCATTGTTGTCATATAGAAAAGCTATTAATTTTTATGTTGATTTTTTAAACTGCTACTTTGCCACATTTGTTTATTAACTCTATCAGTCTTTTGGTGGAGTTTTTTGTATCTTCTAGGTATAGAATCATATCATTTGCAAACAGTGATAATTTGATTTTTTCCCTTTCTCTAGGAGGAAGCATTTATTTTGGCTCATATACTGTTTCAGAGGTCTTACTGCAGAGACAGCTAATTACATAGTTCTGGGCCCAAGGTAAGGTAGAACATTATGGCAGAAGAGCATGGAAAAGGAAAGCACCTCAAGACATAGCAACAATAAGCAGAAGTTCACTCACCAGGGACAAAATATAAATCCCAAAGGCATGCTTGCAGTGATCTATCTCTTCCAGTCATAACCTATCTGCCTACAGTTACCACCCAGTTAAGCTATATCATAATCCAATAACTTCACCTCTAAAGTTTCTTCCATTATCTTATGTATGAACTTTTGGGACTACTTCATATCTAAACCATAACAGAAATCAAGGTAGGTGTTAGCCCTTACTAGAGGCTATAGTAGTAAGAGAAGACCTTGTAAAATCCTGGTCATGCTGTTTTCTTGAACAAAGTGTTGTTTTACATATATGGTTCCAAATTCCAATGAATACTTGTTAATTAAGCATTCCCTGCATCCCACCCATGAACTGGGAGGAAACCTAAGTCACAAGGAGGTTAAGCAGCTTTCTCAGAGTCACACAATGCTTAATGTCACATTGCTGTGTAGTGCTGTGCTGAAGAACCAGATACACAGATTCTAACTGACTGCTCTGGATTCTCCCCACATGCAGATTTTTAATTGTCATTATTCCCTAAGTAATGCAATATGACTGTAACAGGGACTAGACAGGCTGCCTTTGCTGAAAGCAGTAACTCTACCTATACCTGCAGAGCCCTGTGAGTAATTGGAAGCAAGATACAATATGGTGACTCTGCCTTTATTTAGATCTGTCTCCTTTATTATCTTACTCCCTGCTCAGCTTTGCACATAGGTATGTTAATCATTTAAGGAATGCCCATCCAAAAGCTAGCAATACACAGTTTATTAAAACTAAGTTGACTTAACCTATCTTGTTGATTTGCAGGGAGATTTGTAGCATTCTGTTTCTGAGCACTGGAGCGGTGTTTAGAAGTCTTGAATCCTTGTCCTATAACTTCCAATAACAACATGGAATTATATCCTTCCAGAATCACATGTCTGATGGACTAGCATTCTAATCAGCAAGTGGAAATTGCCACTCATAAGAAGTTCTCAAGAAAGCCACCTCATATAATCAGAACTGAGAGAATGATCAGCCAGACCACAGTTTGACCAAGATTGTTTGATTATGTGTACCTCTTTTACCCTATCCCAAATCTTTCTCTACTTAAACCTAAAGTTCATTTCAGCATCCTAAAGACAGGACTGAGCTCTCTTTGCCTTCCCAATATGGTCATGTGGATTAAAGTTTCTTTTCCTGCTTTTTACTATTGCCTTTTCTGTTCAACTTTTTTGGGATGAGTGGATGGAGCTGGTTTATTGAGACTTCCAGAGTCAGGCCTCAGGCCTAGGGCTCCAGTAACATGACAAGTATTCATGTAGTATTTACATTGAATGGGGTATTATAATCTGTAGATGCTTTAAAGTTTACAGAAGGATGTGCATAAGTCATGTGTAAATACTAAACCATTTTACATAAGAGATTGAGTATCCATACATTTTTGGTATCCGCAGAGAGTTCTAGACCCAACTCTCAGGATAATTGAATACAAGAAAACAAGAAGATGAGTGTCAAAAAAGTCAGAAAAATATCTGGTAATCTGGGCCCATATTTCCTCCCCAACTTCACCACCTTCTGGGTCCATCTTCTGAAGCAAAGCAGAAATGTTTGTGAGAATATAGGGACATGAGGCAACCACACAGTATCAGTGAGGAAGGGTAGGTTACTGAAGAAGGGCTGAGATTGTGTTCTGCATGCATCCTGAGCTGTTGAGATAGAAGTGACTGAGCATCGTCGTCATCCCTATTCCACAAATCACTGGGAGTCCAACCTGGGCACCAGAACAGGCACCTTGACTGTGTTGAAAATATCAACAAAGTGTTTCTGGTCAAAGAAAGCTACCAGGCTTCTGATTTCCTTATCTAATTTTAATTTTTTGTTCCTCTGTCAGTTGGACATTTCCCTGTACTCAGCAAACTGGGAATCAAGAAACACAAGTAAAATACAGAAAAAAAAAAAAAGTGGAAAAAGCCCTGGGCAGCCAGTCAGGTGGCCTAAATTCTGACCCCAAACACTCTCTAGCATACACTGGTCTCCTCCTGACCAGCGGGAGAAGTGGGAAAAGCACTCTCCGACCAGGAGGAGCCAAGAAAGGTAAAAAAGATAAAGGTCGACTCGCCGCCCATCCAAGCCCTCCCTTTCGGGAGGACAATCAGACTTGCCAGGGAGAACAGTCAAAGCAGGATATCGTTTAATAAGGAAGTACACACAGCTTATATACTGCACAGGAGCCAATCAGAATAAAGGTCAGAGGGGTGGAGCAAGTTCATGTGTACACCCACCCCATAGTCTGTAAGGGAAGGCACAAGCTGTCCACGAGGGGGGAAGAGTCCTGGACCAATCCTGAGGTGGTCCACCTCTTCCGTCACCACCCACAGCACTGCCTCCTGGCTTATCGCCAGGAGCCATCCCAGCCACCTATGCAGCCTGAAGACCAGGAAGCAGGCAGCCACGCCCTACAAAGAAACACAAGTAAAATACAGAAAAGAAAAAAAAAAAGTGAAAAAAGCCCTGGGCAGCCAGTCAGGTGGCCTAAATTCTGACCCCAAACACTCTCTAGCATACACAGCCTGCTATGTGACCTTGGGCAAGTCCTTTACCTTTTCTGGGTTTCACATCCTTGCAAATTATTTTATTCTGCTGGCTGATATAACAGAAAACCATAGACTGGGTAGCTTAAACAACAGGTATTCTATTCTCATAGTACTGAAGGTTGGGAAGTTTAAGATTGAGATGCCAAAAGATTCAGTTATTAGTGAAGGCTCTTTTCCTGGCTGTCAGGTGGCCTACCTCTCACTGAGACTTTGCTTAGCAGGAAGAGGGAACTCTCATCTCTTTTCCTCTTCTTACAAGTCACGAGTATCAATATGAGGACATCACCTTCACATCCTCATCTGAGCCCCCGCTGAAAACCTTCCTTATACCATTACAGTGCAGTTAGGGCTCTAATATATGAATTTGTGAGACACATTCAGTCTATACATTTACAAAACAAGGGGAATGGCATGGGCATTCTCACAACTCTACAATATCAAACCATTGTTTTCCTCATGAAGCTTACATTCCAGCTGTAACCTGAATGCCAAACACTAAAGTGTTAAACTATTCAACTCTCATTTTCACAGCTTACAAATACTAGCCACCCAATTTTCCTACTCAAGTCAGCTGCATTACTGTTTTCAGAGCACCAAGCCCATCCAGGATTGGGAGAGCCAGCTTGGGGCCTCATCTCAGATCCCTATTATCTCAGCCCAAAAAACAGCCTGTAAATGCCATGATGCCCTGTAACATGTGGCTGTGAGTACCTGTTGTCACCAGATGAGTATCAAAAGCAGATAATCAATCTCAGCCTGATTCTCATTTTGCATTTGGAGGAGCTGCCAGTTCATCCACATGAGATGAAAGACAGATGCTTTCGCCACCCCATAGGATGAGGTAGCTGTATCATCTCCCCATGGCTAGCTGTGAGTACCGGCTGTTCACAGAATATAACATGTTCCAGAAACACCAGCTAATGAGGTCCCCAAGCAGCACAGCAGGCTAGTTTGGGTTTCTTAGGCCTGATCATTCATGTCCTGACTCACCACCTGCAGCTGATAAAACTAAAAGACATGAAATTTTAGCTTCTTTCCCAGGTATAGGAACTCTTATCTGCTCTGTAGATTTCAATAGGGTTGTGTCCAGAGATGAGCAGGTTGGCTAGTCTGATGGTCACTAAAATGCTTCCTCTCAACACAGCCCATCTTCCCAGGCTAGTCTTCAACCCAAGGAGTCATCACACACTGCATCAAAACCCTCCATATCTCAAGGGCAGTTGAAGCTACACTAAGCCAAGATCATCATCTCTGCTTTCTATTGGGGGAAGAAAGAGGGAATAGAATGGCAGGGCAGAACAGTGTAGCATAGTGGTAAGAGCATGGCCTCAGGATGCGCTAGTTGTAGGTTCAAATCTTACTCTGTGCACTAACCAGATATGTGATCCAAGGAAGGTCTTTCAGGGTCACTGAAACTCATCTTTCTCAGCTGTAAAATGAAGTATTAGTTCTTCTTTAAAGAATTTTCACGATATAAAAATTAATTATTATAGTCAAAATATCTCAGAGAGTGTCTGGCACATAAATGATATTTAAAAATGAAGTTTATGATTGCCATAATTTTCTCATTAGGGAGTTGGGATACTAATGTGAGCATATACCTCTGAGAAAGAATGTAAACTCAACAAGGAGACATGTAACTCAATGAGAATGTAAACTCAATGAGGATACAAAGGGCTATTTGAGCTGGGGCACTTCTCTCTTATTTCTTATTATAATTAGTCATATGGCAGCACAAAGATCAGAGGTCTTAGACAAAGAGAAGATATGTATTTGATGTTTGAGTATTGCTACCAATCATCTATCTGTATTATCAGTAGCCAGGCACTAGACCTCAGTAAAATTGTGAAAATTAAAGAAGGAGTCTGAATGTTGGCATTCAATAATATTTGCTTCTTTTCTCTTATGATTGTGACCTTTTTCTGGACTGAGGAAGGAGATAGAGGCTGTGGTGATCCTGCAGATGGGGAGGTAACTTTGATTCTGAGCTTTTTACAGTTCTCATACTCTTGTAAATGCTAGAGCAAAAAGAGGAGTACTGCCAACCCCTCCCCTCTCTCATACCTTCAGGAAGTACATGAGACCCAACAACACTGAAAACAAGTGGGGTTCAGTGCTATGTAGCTAACTCAATGGTTCCTGCATTGGAGATTTAGACAGCTTACTTATCCACAGATAAATGGCTTATCTATAGCCAGGGCTTCCTGTCTTCCCTCACATTCTAGAGCCCAGAGGCCCTATCACCATCTCCCTGGAGCTCTGGCCCTTCCCCACACTGCTAGCAGAACTACCCCTAGCTAAAGGCACACATTGCTTCCCCCGGACTAAAGAGTTAGGTTGTTTTTTCTCAGCCTCAGAAGTCAAAACTGTCAGCATGTGCCCTCGATCTTACTGCACTTGGCTCTGGGCAGCAGATCCTGGTCCATGATCCTCAGTGCCATCATACATAGGTACCACGTCTTTTTCCATAACCCTTACAAGAGACAAGACACACCCCAACTCCTTGGGAGCTCAAAGTCCCTTGCAAACAGCCCTGGCCTGAATGAGCTAAGCCACTCCCAGCTGCTTCCACTTCCCCTGAATGGAGCCCTGAATGCTTAGGAGTGCACCCTTCTGCTTCAGGAACACACCCATGCCTCCTCCACTTTCTGTGACACTCTTCACCTATTTCAGAGATCTTTTCTTAGTCCTTTGCCATCATGGTGGAAATCAGTCAATAAAAAAGGCAAAAAGCTTTCTTCCTTTCGAACCATCATGGTCTGGAGAAGTGTGCACATCTCTGAATGTGTCTGTGACTGGAAAACAAAATAATCCCCCAACAAAACACAACTCCAAGGACATAAACATAAGTCTCTTCCACATAGCCTCAACCATGGTTTCATTAGGCCTAAATGGACCATTTTTGGTTACCTTTAGGTAGCCATTTGTGGGTTACCTTTAGCTCTCTCTGTGATCATCTATAAAATGGGTATTGAGCTGATTGAGGTCAGCAGTGAGGAAAGGAGACTGTGCAGAATGGTTGTTTTTATTCTCTGAGTCAGAGAGACTTGATCTGGAAAATTTATCAGGACTTCTGCTCCCACATCTTTCTTCCTACTGATACCCCTGATCCCCAGGACCTAAAGCTGCATGGTCAGAAGTCTCTATTCAGGCAATGTTTAGTCTCCTTGTGGGTCCCAGGTTGTTCCTGACTCTGGTTGGCCATCTCAGTAGACCCAGACCAACTGTGCATCCCCACAGAGGTGTGTGCTGTGCAGGAACAGCCATGGGGATGTAGTCTCAGGGTGCAGAACAAAAGGTACCCTGGGGTTGGTGTCTGAAAAGCTGTACATTTCTGTACCTGTACCAGACCTGAGATTACCTCCTGGGCTAGGGTTAGTGTTTGGAGAGGTTTCACCCATGACAGTTGATGTCTTCTCAAATGTAAACCAGATGACCAGAACATAGATTTCAGAATGTAGTCTCTAAGGCCAACTTTTAGGATGTGGAAATAGACCATAAAGTTGTGAATCACACCTTTTCTACAATGAATATTAATAAAGCATTGGAATAATATCTTTGAATAAAAAATTTAAAAAACTGAAAAGAAATGCAAAATCTTGATATAGCAAGGCAACCGTTCATCTTATGAACTGTTAAAATCAGAATTCAGTTTCCCTATTACAGCAAAATGCTGAATTCACATACCACCCCTTCTTAGAATCAAGCCTCTGGGAATACATCTTGAACTCATATTTGAATAATTTGACACCCAGACAGCCTTCATAAAAAGTTTTTCTCTGGTCTTTCCAATAAAGTCTTTAAGTACGGGCGTACAACTTGCCAGAATTGATGTATCAGGCTGTTTTCAACCTCTCCAATTAATTCTTACAACTCTCTCCACTTTTGTTTGCATGAGCAAAAACTGGCTTTCTGCTTCATGAGGTCTTAAGCCAAAAATAAAATGTTTGCTGCCAGCCATTCCTATACTCCATAATCAGAATGCAGGTCCTCCTGTGAAACAGTCTCTGAAGTCAGAGAGTTTCCATCTCAACATAGAAACCAAATTCATCTGTCAATTTAAAAAGTAGTATGACATGAGATGAACCAAATTTGTTAATTTGAATTCAGTTAAGCTATATTTGAATTAGTGCAGGCATTTTCTCCAAATATAAGTTAAGTTAATGCAGAGAACCAAAATAGGTAAATCCTGAGCTTTTTCCTGCCTTTACTCCAAATTGCTGCACCTCTAGATTCCTTTTTTTTTTTTTTGGCACATAGCCACATACAGCATTACTGATCATTTCTTGTTCCATTAAATCCCTCTAGTGTACTTTGCCTCTGACATTTATTTGACAGATCCATGGTATTAGAGATGACTGGACTGTGGGTGACAGAGACATAGAACCATCTGGAGAGACAGTGTGGCTGCAGTTTGAGGCATCATGGTGTGGTATTGCAATTGGAGGGAATTAGATGACAAATGTAGATCTCAGTCTTGGGGCACTATAGTCTTCTGTGGAGAATTACAAAATTATATCCTTGGCCCTAACCTGAAAGATTCTGACTCATAGGTGAGAAATGGTATTCATATTCAACAAGAGGTTTATCAATGTGTTGTGGAGGATGAAAAACACCAGCTGAGATCATGGGAATAGTTAATTATAACAATACAATAAACTACTTCCTGGGAACATAGGGATGGACAGCGTGATATCTGAGTTTGTTTAATTGTACAGTTTTTTCCCTTGTTGATATCCAATGTTACTTGAAGCAGGATTAAACTTAAGATACCCAAAATGTGAATCACCCACTTTAGTTCATGTCATTTCAGACAAAAATCTTAGTCATAGAAACTCAGAGAATGGTAACTGCTCCCCATTCAATTCATGAATGTCATCTCCAATATCTCTTTCAATTCATCTTCCACTCTTCACTTGAATTGCTTAAATGAAATATTTGATCATCAGTAAATTGCACCTCACTTTGTGAAAAAAAAAAATTGTAGACTCCACAGTAGAACCCACAGCTTCTATCTTTTCCATGTGAGCCAGAAATTTGCCACTAATGACATTCTTCCAGTATTCAGTATCTACAGCATCAGTATCAAAACTGGAATTTGTTCTGTGAGTCTATTGCAGTCTAGAATGGACTAAATTTTGACCTTTATACTTTTTAGGGATATGACCTATGAATATCCTCTCCAAATGTGCTGCAGCAAAAAGTAAGAAGCCCAGTAGCTATGGGACCATAGTGAGGAGATCATCTCAGGACACCATTATTCTGACCCACCTGAGTCTTGGTGTTGCAGAGCAAGAACCCACCCACGGCAGTGGTGAGGCAGCCTAGTAGTCCTTGATTGCTGGTTCTATAATCATGCCAGAAAGATTTCAGATATGTTGCTCAGAGTAACAGGCCTGAGTTTATTAGGAAAAAAAATAGGTGGAAAGGAGGTCACTCTAAAGGTATATGCATCTTCATTCCTACCTTCCAGCTCTATTAGGGCTCTATTAGTCCCAAGAAAGTTTCCACACAATCCTACCCAGATCCACCTCTTGATTTTTGACTGATAGCAAGATAGCGTCAGACTTCCAAATCCCCATGTGCATGGTTTTACACCACGGAAGGGAGATATGACATGTTAAAGATTCAAGGCAACTCTGGGTCACTTTGGCTTATACTGACTGGCTCTAATTATCATATTTATCTGAATTTTGGATCTGATCTGAGTAAAGTTCACAAAAGTCATCATCCCCCTCTACAAGGGATCTTGTGTGTTCTTATCAGCAGGGCCCTGCATTTCTTCTGTAGATAACAGGTTGTTTGAAGAATGTAACATCCTATTGACTTAAGCCAGTCAGGGCTTCGGGAAAATTGCTTTTTAAAAGCATGTGGGATCAGCACAGTGGGCCTATTTATAGAATTCTACCCTTAACATCATGTCTCCACTGCTCACATCTGTCTGTTACTTATTATTAGAACAGGATTCAGAGGTGGAGATATATAACAATTACCAGGAATATTCTTGATTCCTAAGCCTTAGGAAATCTTCCCAAGAGCTATGGTTTCCATAAAAATACTTTGGAACAATTTATCATAGGCTCCCATTCTGCACCTCAGTTTCCAAGAAAGAATTATATAGCAGGAGAGAGCAGAACAATAGTGGGTCAGGAGCTCCTGCCTATATGGTGCTGAGACCAAGCCTGTCCAAATTTTTGTCCCCAGAGAATCATAGGTCATAGATCTATATGTGCTAATCAGTTTTATACTACTTTTTTTCCCCCTCTCCTAGTTGAAACCAAAAATTCCTTTCAAATAGACATAGTGCTGACCTTCTTTCATAAAATTAATTGAAATAAGCTTTGTTAAGTGTCATGTGTTTTCTGAATATCCTGTTTGCTGTGGGTAGGAGGTGGCCCTTGGTCTCTCCTCCCATCTCTATAGAGAAATTACTTTGTATTTCATATGAATATTCTTTAAGGGAAGAAACTTCACAAACTTCTTTGATCAGCCCCCCTGGTGCTTTGGTCAGCCCTTATTTAAGATAATTTATTTATTATCCAAACAAAATATATTTTACTGAAAATAAATTCAGTTTTCTCCCTTAAGCTTCATATACTATTCAGTCTGAAAATAGAAGTTGAGCATCTGCTTCTGAGATAGGAATTTGGTAATAAATGGAGAAAAACTACATCAAAGGAAGCACCCATGAACCATGGAAATGCAGGAAAGACCCATGAACCATTGGAATACAGAAAGTGTGCATAAGAAGTTATAACCCCTGAGTCCACAACTTTGGCCCACACACTTGACTCATGCCCTTGTCTATAAAATTATCATGAAGGCAGTGAGCAAACTTAGGGAAAAACTGGCACAAAACTATGTAACTCATCCCTGTCTCCACCTCTAGTCCAGCCCCTAGCACTGGTCCACATTTACAGGTTGCTGTCTCTATCTCTGAAGATAAACTGTATTCTGCCTTAAATGTGTATTCCTTATTTTACCCCCAAAGATATCTCTCTTGAGATTGCCCCCATTCTCCTGTGAATATGCATCTACATTCCTAAATAAACCTCTATTTATGCTTTTTACTTGAAAGTGCTGAATTTATTTTCTATCACATATGACAAGAATCCCTCTGGTTTTGAGTCAAGTCTCCCTTTTCTCCAGGAATTCCTTGTATATTTCTTCAGAGACTTATTTTATTGTGATACTTCCTTATTCTCTTCTTCAAAATGTCTCATTAATCATTCCCTGGCCCTCTCCCCAGGCCCTACCTCACCCTTTAAAATAATAGTTTCCAAATACATGTGGGATCTGGAATAGGACCCTAAGACCAAAAAAGAAACAGTGAGGAAAAAACTGATGATAACTAAATAAAGTCTAGAGTTTGGTTTCTAGTGATGAACTAAAGTTAACTGTGAGTTTTGACAAATGTACTACAGTTATCCAAAATATTAGCATCAGGAGAAATTGAGTGAAGGAAATATGGGCATTTTCTGTACTATCGTTTTGACTTTTCTGTAAATCCAAAATTATTTTTACAAATTGTTTAAAATAACATTAAATGAAAAGATGTATTTCTTAGGTTCAGAAATAGCTGAGAAGAAAGTTTCCAATCTTCTCAAATCTGAGAGTTTGAGAAAGTTGTTATTAAAAGTGAGAATTTAGATTTATTCTTGTATTTAGATTGGTACTATTCAGAAAATGTCAGAAGCACTTTTGCATTTATATCATTTGGTCAACAAGAAAGTTGATGGAGAAGGCAGGTATTGGGATTCTCGTTTTATCATGGAGAAACCTGGGACTAAGATTGGCAAAATATTTTGCCCTGTGTTGCACAGCAGATGGATCTGAGACACTAGTGCAGGTGATTTGACTCTAGTGCATCTGCTAACTCCACCCAAGAAAGCAGTCCCCACCCATGGCCTCCAGGACCTAAACTATATGTATGGCTACATGTATGGCTGAGTCCTCACCATCCTCAGCTGTTTATCAAGTCCTTCAGTCTTGTAAAGGGGGCTCATAGGGGATCTTAAGGTACAAATATGGGTGTTAGAGTCTGTAAACAAGTCAAAATAACACCTGGCATTTTGCCAGGGGAATGTTAGAGTTGTAAACAAGTCTGGATGGTGCCTGGCAAAATGCCAGAGGGAGTGGTTTGAGAAGTAACAAAAGCGAGCCATTAAGTGTGGAGATTCCTTATTGGTTGACTGATGTATCTAGTTTATGCTAATTAGATAAGCTGTGTGGAATGTATAAATACTGCTCCTGTCCTGCAATAAACGGCTCCTACTCCTGCTGTATCAACCTACACAAGTTATTCGTCACCCCCCGATTATTTTGCTGCAGCCGGACTGCGGCATATGGGAATACAGTAAAAGGGAAGAAATACTGGGTCTTAAAGAATATGCTCATAAATTATTGAAATACAGAAATGAATGGTGAGTGCTGAAATTCTTTTCCATCACATATGCCAAGAATCTTCCAAGATCTGAGTTTAATTCCTCCTTCTCTTCCAGGACTCCTCACATCCTTCTTCAGAGACAACTCTTCTCCTGTGACAGAATAACCTCACACCACCTCCATCTATACACTTGGACTGACCAGCTCACATCTCCTCTCCTCCACAGTGAATCCCTGCATCCCCGATCATATTCCAGAGCTCAATGTTCACAATCTGGTGCAACACACAGCCCAGGCCATCTCTACCCCAAGGTCCTATCATGTATCTAGTATGAAACCTTGAGGAGCTGGGGACACTGATACTACAGCCTTCCACAGAGTAGAAAGTAGATTATAGGGCCAGCCTTGTTTTCACAATGTTGCCCACCATGACAGGCTGATTTCTCTGCATGGCTGTTTCTGCCTCCTCCTGCAGGACCCACATAGTGAGGCCTCTGCATTGGCCCTGAATGCCAGTTAGTCCTGCTTAGCCACTGCCTAGGTCCATGTAGGGCAGGTGTTAAAAGTCCCTAATTCCCTAGGGCCCTCTTGCAATGCTCTATGAGCTTCATCAAAGACACAAAGTGCTTGGTAATTGTTGAGTTGGTGCTCAGCTGGCTAGAGCATTAAGTGACCTTGGCTGCAACCTAAGGAGGCAGCTTGCCAGAGAAAGTGCATCAGCTGACAGCAATATCCTAAAGGGGACCTTCTACCTTTTATTTATATGCACGTGGAAGCCAGAGGCCAAATGCACATCACTTCTTCCTTCTTCTCTCTCCTCTCCTCTCCTCTCCTCTCCTTTTCTCTTCTTGTTTCTTTCTCTCTGTCTCCTTCTCTCTCTTGTCTTCTGGGGTTTGCTCAGAAATCATCTCTCAGAACAAGAAGCTTCTTTCATCTCAGCAGAAGCCCAGAGAGATGAACCAGTCTCCTCCTTCTCAATTAGAAAAGAGCTCCTACTTCTGAGGGGCCTATTTAGAGCCCCACATGTGGGAGATTCTCTCAGCACCTGCCTATTCCTCCAATTCCAGAGAGGGCAAGCATTGCTATGAGAGTGTATAAAGCCAGACTCAACTGCAGGATCTAGCAGCATCCAAAGACTGTGTAAAATCTCGTACTTAAGTTCCAAAAGTTTGATTACATCACATTCTTGGGGGTGGGCTCCTGCATGGAAGATTAGTATAAAAGTCAGAACAAATCACAAAAACCTTTCAAAATGCTAGGGGATTTTTTTGAATTTGCAAAACCACGCACCCACATTCTTATAAGAATGATGCATATCAAGATGTATGATTCTGATTAAGATGTATAATCCTTTCACATCAAGATATATAATCTTTTATATTCTGGGTGAACTATGGGATATTCTGGAATAAGTTTTTATGGGCTATTTATGACAGAGAAGTAAAAGACAACCTACATCCAGAGACAGGAAAGGTCTTGGAGCCCAAAGGCAGGTCTGCAGAACCAAAGGGCCCTGGCAATCTAGAAGTGGCACAAGCCTTATCAGGAGGATGGGAGAAGCTACACCAGAATCTTGTCACAGCACAAGGAAAATGAGGCCTGGCCAATACCCTGGGGGCTCCAATTTTGGCAGTATCAGGATTTAAACCAATGGAGTTTCTTGGTATTCAAGAATGAATCAAGGTTATTCTACCCAAAATGAAGTATATTTCTTTTATCAAGAATGGTGAGGAGATTCGGAACACATTCTGGAGCAGGATAGAGTGTACTGAACCACCCCCAAGATGTAAGCAGAGAGAAAAATGTCCTCATTGTTAACTACTTGAGTTTGTCAATGAGTATTTGGTTTGAAAAGAAGGAAAGAAGGGGGATAGAGAGGGAAGTAGGAAAAGAGGAAGAAGGAGATGAGTAAAAGAAAAGAGAGAAAGTGATGTAGAGAAGGAAGAAATAAATCTACTCTATAATCTCTTCTTTAAAACTTTCTAAGAGCTTCCCTGATGGGCAAGATGATAGTAATTCCAGGCCCCAGGGCCAGTCAATTTGTCTTGTATAAAGAGGAAAGGGAAAATGTAGCCAGTGGCCACCACCTTCAGGATCTGTATTTCATGGTTTTGTGGTTTACAGAATAGACTTCCAAGGGCACTCACACTACCAAGGGCTCGCCATTGCTCATATGCCTGCCCAAACTGGGAGTCCCCAGCCTGGCCTCCTCACCGTATAAATTAGGCAATACCATAAGCCTTGTCTATAAATTTTGTCCCCAAATAAATGAGAGTCTATTAGCCATTGGGTCAAAATTACTAGTTGATATTATACTTTTCTAAACAGCATGGAGTTACATCCACCTTTCTTCTACCCTTTAAGATCTGTTTTCTGCCATGCCACTCAAGTATTCCATATTCCCATAGTTCTCAGTGATGTTTTAAAAAATGCAATTTCACTGAAAAATCCCTCATCATTAATACTTGTTGCAGTTTCTTCTTCATCCACATTCTCAACTATTCTAAAGCCCTCTCACTATGACATTCTTTCTTGTCTCAGTGAAGAAAGTTTCCTGCTGCCCTTTGGAGAAAAAATTATCAGAAGAGGTATTCCCAGCCCTTTATCAATACTATTCCAAGGAAGCTCCAACATCATCTTATTTATTACACACCATTGCAGCTTCCAGTCTTCAAAGTCCTGAAACATCTTTTGGAAAACTACCACAATTATTTCCCAATTTCCTACTGGTATTTAATAGCCAAGTCCTGCAATTAATTGGCAGTTGGTTATTGCCACTCATAGCAAGAACCATACTTCCCTGCCTAAGAGATAAATATCAAAAAGATATATAATTTCATCTTGACAGGCTATGTGCTTTTTCTTTTCTTTTCTTTTTTTTTTTTTTTTGGTCAAAGCTTCAAATACCATAGTAAATATCAGCAATAATACATTTTTATACTTATCATTCCATACATATGAATCAAGCACTAACACTATTCATATCCCAAAGCTTCAACTTATAATTTAATTTCCGGCCAATATAAAAGCCTTGGAAATTTTATGCCAATATTGCCAGAGATTATCACCACCACACTCACTAGAAGTAATATGTTTTCTGACACTTTGGACTGACCAGTAGCTGTTCAACTAAAAAAAAAAAATCTCATTCTGAGAACTTAATTTTCAGGGCTAATTCTGGTAACTAGTGTCAAATTTGGACACTTTCAATTATGTGGTAGAAGACTTTCACTTCCGGGAAGATGGAGAAGAAATACTTTTTTCCTATTCTTCCTACTAAGTACAACCAAAGCCTCCAAAGAACATATTTTTATAAATGTACAAAGAGACTGAAAGGCAGAAAGAAGCCAGATCAATTAGGGAAGTTAGGATAAGAGAAACAACACTACAATGAGTTCTCTTGGTTTTATTTTTATAACCGGCATCCTAGAATTGGATATCAAGAAACCAGGAAACCTAGAAACACCAACAGAAGGAGATGAAAAGGAAAAAAAGAAAGCCTGGACATAAGCCTTATCTAGACCAACATCCAGGACAAGGACAGCAGAGAAAGACTAAGTTTAGATAATAACTATTGTACTCCAGACAAACACCACAGATAAAGCTGTGCTCCCACCTCATCCAAGTCAGCAAAGGTTGATCAGGGCACCTTAACTTCTACCCTTTGCTGTGCTGAGATAAGGTACATAGCCCTACTCACATCCCACTAGGGTAGTATCAGGGTGGTGTCAGGTTGAGTCAGGAACAGAGACTTTTATCCCTGCTGGACAGTAGTGTCAATGGAGAACACCTGGGAGATCTGTCCTTCCACTCCTACCTAGCAGTAACTGGGTAACCTTTCCCACCCCACTGAGTAGTATTAAAGGAGGCAAGTGTAAAGACAGGATTTCCACCAGCATTCATAGTAACAAGACCATCCCATGATGTTAGTGGAGGCTATGGGAGGAACCAATACCCACCTTTCACCATCAGGATCAAGGAGCATCTCCACACTTTAAGGGTCAATGGATAACAAGACCATTCAATGTCACCTCCAATTCTACAATGTCTGACATAAAAATAAAACCAAAGAACTCATGGCAGTGTTGTTTTTCTTATCCTATCCTCCCTAATTGGTCTGGATTCTTTCTGCCTTTCAGGGTCTTTTTACATTTTTTAAAATACATTGTTGGAGGCTTCAGTTGTACTTAGTAAGAATGGATATCACCTTCATGAGATAGCAGTGAGACAGTGAAAACAAAAGACTTAAATAAGATTTAGAAGCTCATAATATAATATCCAATATCTAGGTCTAACTTAAAATCATTTGTCATGACAAGAAAGAAGAAAATGTCCACTTGAATAAAAAAAATTGATTAGATGTCACTACTGAGATAACAGAAGCACTAGAATTATTCAGTAATTATTTTATATCAGCCATTGCCAAAATGCTTCAATGAGCAATAATGAACATGTTTGAAACAAATTAAAATATAGAAAGTTTCAGCAGAGAAAAGGAAAGTCTCAGCAAAGAAACAAGATAAGGAATATCAAATGGAAAGTATAGAACTGAAAGACACAATAAAGGACACTTAAAAAGTCAATATATAGGCTTGACCTCAGTCAGAATGAAAAACAGCAAAGAAGAATTTTTTTTCAAAAAAATTTAAGATTTATGACCAATATAATTCTGCAACCTGTACACTCAGAAAAATGAGAAATTATATCCCATCTGATTCAAATGTATGATATGTCAAGACCATTGTACTGTCATGTGTAACTAATTAAAACTAATAAAAAATTTTAAAAATCAAAAAAGAATTTAAGATTTACAACAGAAATTACCCAATATTAACAAGAAGATAAAAGTAGACTGGGGATAAAAGTCATGGAATTGTGGGACTAGACATAATACCTTTTTGTGTGTCACCAGAGTCCCAGAAGAGAAAATGGTTGGTGCTGAAAAAGTATCCAAAGAAACAAAGTAATAGTAATAAAAAATTTCCTAAATTAAGGTATACACACACACACACACACACACATTAAAAAAAAAGAAACTCTAAACAAGATAAACTCAAAAGACATCAGTGTTAAGACATATCAGGGTTAAATTTCTGAAAACTAAATTCATCTTGCTTATATGGGGAAAACAACACAAATGAAAGTATATTTCTCATCAGAAACCATAAAGTGAAGAAAATACTGACTCAATATTTTTCAAGTGCAGAACTTTCAACCCAGAATGTTATATCCAGCAAAAAATATCCAGCAGGAAAGAAGTATAAGGACACACTCAAATGAAGAAAACTAAGAAAATGTGCTACCAGCAGGTGTACCTTAAAAGCATGCACAAGAAATGTAATACATCACATCAATTGTATTAAAGACAAGAATCATGCGATCATCTCAACAGATGATGGAAAAGCATTAGATAAAATACAGCACCTTTTTATGTTCAAAGCACTAGAAAAACTAGGGATAATAGGATCATACCTGAACATTGCAAAAGCTCTCTATGCTAAACCCAAGGCTAACATCATTCTAAATGGAGAAAAATTGGAAGCATTCTCTCTAAAAACTGGAACAAGACAGGGATGCCCTCTTTCACCACTTCTATTCAACATAGTCCTTGAAATTCTAGCCAGAGCAATCAGACAAACAAAAGAAATTAAAGGGATATTCAAAGGAAAAGAAGAACTCAAACTATCACTATTTGCCGACAACATGATTCTATACCTAGAGGATCCAAAATATTTTACCAGAAAATTTTTAGAACTAATAAATGAATTCAGCAAAGTAGCAGAATATACAATCAATACCCATAAATCAAATGCATTTCTATACATAAGTAATGAATCCACTGAAAGAGAAATTAGGAAAACTACCCATTCGAAATAGCCTCAAAAATATAAAAAATACTTGGGAATCAATCTAACAAAAGAGGTGAAAGACCTCTACTATGAAAACTACAGTATACTAAAGAAGGAAATTGAAGAAAACTTTAGAAAATGTGCCGCAGTCTGGCTGGGCACAATTCAGGAGCCACTTGTCAAAAGAAACGAACTTTATTTTTAGAACCACACACGCCAAACAAAACAGCTCCTCAGAAAAATCCCTCAGAGCCCAACTGCCACCACCGGCTTCCCACAAGCCTCTCAACCTCCCCCACTCCTCCTGCTCTTGAGGCCGATTGGCTGGGTCGCATGGGCGGAGCCAAAAAAGTCCCCCAATGAGCAGCTCCGTGGTCTGAAAGGGCAGGGAAACAGCCCAATGAGCATCACCGCAGAGGAGCCAATCAGCTAGAAGTTGCTGGGGCCACTGTGAGCCAATCATCAGCTGGCAGTCTGAAAGTTTGCTGGGGCCCCTTTGGCTGTGGCTCTCAACAAAAATGGAAAGATCTCCCATGCTTTTGGACAGGCAGAGTTAATATTGTCAAAATGACCATCCTACCAAAAGTGTTATACAGATTTAATGCAATTCCTGTTAAAATCCCAATGACATTTTTCATAGAACTAGAAAAAGCAATCATGAAATAAGAGACCCAGAATAGCCAAAGCAATCCTTAGCAAGAAGAGTGAAACAGGAGGCATCACAAGACAAGATCATAAACTATACTACAGAGCCAAAAAAACTAAAGACCAAATGTTTTCTCTGATTAGTGGATGCTGATATATGCTGGGGGCAGGGGATGGGAAGAATGGAGGAACTTTGGATTGGGCAAAGAGGGGGATGGGGAGGGGTTATGAGGGTAGGAAAGATGATGGAATGAGATGGACCTCATTATCCTAGGTACATGTGTGATTGCATGAATGGTGTATCTCTACACAGGGTACAACCAGAGAATTTAAATGTTGCACTCCTTTTATGTATGATGAATTGGAATGCATTCTGCTGTCATGTACAACTAAGTAGAACAAATAAAAAATATATAAAATTTTTAAAAGCAGACACAAGGATGCTCAGAAAGAAAATGATAAAAGAAGAAATCTTGGAAGACATGGAAAGGAAAACAATGGCAAATGAATAAATAAATAACAGGGCCTGTGAAGAGAATAAAAAGATAAGCTACCTTTGAGGAAACAGATATTTTCAAACTTCTTATCTAATAAGGATTAATCTCAGGAATGTATAATGAACTCCCCAAAACCAATCAATCCCATTGGAAAACAGGCAAAATATTCACTATAAAAGAATATGCAGGTAGTAAATAATCACATGAAAACATCACCAGCATTATTAGTCATTAAGAAATTCAAAGTAATGCCACAATATGATATCACCAAACACCTCAGAATACTTTTTTTAAAAAAGTGACAATGTGAAATTCTGACAAGGATGCAGAAAAACTGGGTCATTCATACATGGAAATGTAAATCGTTACATCCTCTCTTGGAATCAGTTTGCCAGTATCTTAATAAACTGAGCATGTAATCCACACACTATCCAGAAATTGTAGCCCTGGGCAGTTTTTACAGAGGACAAAAATATAGATTATATATATAGATACAGAAATATAGATATAGATGGATGCACAAAAACCTGCAAACAAATGTTCATAGAAACCTTATTCATAAGAGTCAGAAAGTGGGAAGAGGCCAAATGTTCTTCAGCAGGTGAATGGTTAAATAAACTGTGGCATTTTTGCACAAGATAGTACATAGCCATTAAAAGCAACAAGCTGGGGGTTGGAGTTGTGGCTCAGTGGTAGAGTGCTTGTGTAGCATGTGTGAGGCACTGGGTTCAATTCTCAGTACCACATAAAAAATAAATAAATCTATTATGTCCATCTACAGCAAAGAAGAAGAAGAAGGAGAAGGAGAAGGAGAAGGAGAAGGAGAAGGAGAAGGAGAAGGAGAAGAAGAAGAAGAAGAAGAAGAAGAAGAAGAAGAAGAAGAAGAAGAAGAAAAAGAAGAAGAAGAAGAAGAAAACAAGCTAGGCTGGCATGTTGCTCAGTGTTTGAGACCTTGCCTCAATGGGAGCAGCCCTATGTTTCATCCCCAGCACCACAGGAAAAAAAAGGAAGATATTAATACACACACAACAGTACAGATGAATCTTCAGGGAATTATGGCTAAAAATGCAAATCCCAGTTGGTTACACACTATTTGATTCCATTTTTCATTGATGTAACATCTTGAAATGATAAAATAATAAAAATGGAGAAGAGATTAATGGTTGCCAAGAGAGGTGGAGGATGAACCAGAGGAAAGGGAGTGAACTTGTAGAAAGGCAATATAACATATTCTTGAGATAAAGGATTAGAACTGGCAATGCACTTTATCTGGGTAAGCTGCAAGGATCTCTCTGTATTAATTCTTTTTAATGTATTAATTTCATATGAATCTATAATTATCTCGAAACAAACATTAAAAAAACAAAATGATGACATGGTAACATTTCATTGGCATGTGAATTCTGGATAGGCAAACGTGGTTAAATCAGGAAAGGGAACAGGGAGTGTGGGAGACATTATATTTTGGATCTTATGGGTTCCTGGAAGGTCCATGTATTAAAGTGTTGGTCCCAAGAGTGGCACTATTGGGAGGTGGTGGAAATCTTTAGAAGGGGGACCTACTAGGAGGTCTTTAGATTATTGAATGAATATCTTTGAAAAGGATTAATATGCTAGTCTCTTTATCACTCTCTTTTTGTCCTGGTCATGAGGTGAGAAGTTTTGCTCCTACATGTTCTCACTATGATGTGTTGCTTTGTACAGGCCTAAAGCCTAATCAAACTAATCATGGACTAGAACTTCCAAAACTGTGAGCCCAAATAATTTTTTTTTCTCTTTATAAGCAGATTATCTCAGGTATTTTGTTATGGTAATGGAAGCTGAATAACTCATCATATCACCAAGTCAGAGATTTTATGAATTGCTCCATCTTGAGAACAAGACAAATTATTTGCCCACCTTCGTTCCCTTCTCCCTTGTTCTGTAACCTCATAAGGAATTAACTTTCAGCACTTCTGAATTCTATCACATCCTGGAGAAAGCTATTATGGACCCCAATGGACCAGAACATGACGTCTTGAAGTACATGTGATCTCAACTAAATGAGATAATAAACAACCAGTGGGTAGGTAACCACACTGATGTTTTTACAAACTAACCCCAAGCACTAAGTATAAAAAGATAATGGAAATTACACATCAGATTTGTTGTGAGTCTTAATTGCACACATCGTTCCCTTTCATACTCAAAGCAACTGGATGTGGGTGCAAGAAGCAAGATCACACACCTCAGAATGACACAATATAATATAATACAGAGATTCTGCAGTACATAAAAAAAACATTCTTTTATATTTCTTTCCTTTTGTACACATGTGCACACACACACACACACACACAATAGAGCCTATGATCTCTCAATGCTAAAACTTTCACCAAATCCTAAACATTTTAGGATTGGTCTATCCTCTAACAGGTGTTTCAAGTTCTTGAGACTAAGACAAGGAATGTCCTGCTGCTGAGGGCCATTGCTAAGTAAGAATGACGCATGGCATGACCCAGGTCATTTGCAGTGTCATTGCATGTAAGGTGACCTTGCTCAAGGACCAGGGTGGATCTGGGTTTAGGGCGGATCAGGGTTTAGGGCGTTCCTGGTTTAGGACAATCCGGGTTTAGGGCGGTTCCAGGTTTAAGGTGTACCCTGCTGGGAATAGGGCGTATCCTGCTGCCTCAGGCGTACCTACTCATTGAGTTCCCGTTGAGTTCTCCTTGAGTTCTCCTGGGATTCAGAGAGTATTTTGGGATTTTGCCCAGAACGTGATTTGGACCCAGAACGTGAATTCCCCCAGAACGTGTGTGTAAAGTGCCGGTGACAGTTCGAGAATAAAGAGTTGCTGTTTGAATCTACAAAGCTGTGAGTGGCTCGTGATTTTGTGCCCAGCCAGACTGCGGCATCCTGCCTTTTCTACAAAGAATAAAAATTCCTAGGGAATTAATGGGCAGTCAAGAATCATGTGGCAAGATAAGACCTTGGAAGAATCCAGAATGTGGGACAAAATGGCCTCCTGGATGGTGGGATAGGGATGTCGAACTGGAGAGACCTGCGAGGGGGAAGGATGAGTGTGTAGTACAAGGCCAAGCACAATCTATCTGCATGACGTGTTGGTGTTAGAAACACGCTACAAAAAACAACCTGATTCTGTTTTGATTTCCCATTTTTTATGCATGTGGCCAGAGGGAAAACCATAAAACCTCCTATCTCTACTCATTATCATCTTCACTCTGAGTTTTCTTTGCCTATTCTCTATAAATTCCTCTCCTCATCACACAGGTGACTCAATAAACTTCCCTCCCCTTCCCTCCCCACATCTCTCACCACAGTCCCACTCTTTCCTATTTGCAGCTGGAGCCTGAAGATCCAGGTTGACAATGAATCTCTCATGGAAGAATCCCAGCTCCTTCTTGTCCTTGTTTCCTACAGTCCCAGCTCCCCATGGCCCGGAAGCCCACCACAGGGCCTGCAGCTATCCATTGGACTGCTGAGCCATAGTGCAGAACAGGCAGGTGCAAGGGCTCTCTGTGCAGCCTCCTCTCTAGGGAAGCCAGAGCTGCACTAGGCAGTAGGAGAGGGTTCAAACTGGACTCCACCTGAGAGGTCTAGGTGGATCTTGGTGGACTGAGACATGATTTTACTGCCTCATGTCCCCTTTTCCCCCAGATGAGCACTCGAAACCTGGAGGAAACTGCTCAGCCAGCACATTTAAGATTGTTACATTTAGCATGACTGAAAGCCCCATTTTTACAGTTAAGGCAAATTTGTTTAGATTCATGCATGGTCTTTAATTAGGACAAATAGCTTCAGATGTACAATAAAATAAAAAAATTGATGATTCAGTGACAGTTAATCTCTTGCAAGAAACAACAGATGCCCTTACAATGAGAATATATTTTATGGGTTTTTTTTTCCTCGAGCACATTTAACTAACTGAATAATACATTGTAATGATCATGCTGATTTTTCTAAATATGTTTTTAAAGAATTTATAATAAAACGAGCCTTCTGAGGATGCCAATTTACTTGATTAGTGATAAAATTAACATAGGCCTGGGTTTAAGCTTTATACACATCCCCACTACCACTGGCTTCAAGAGTTCAGTAGAGGAAGATATCTGTGGGGTCTAGAAGTGAGGAGCAGGGTTACTGTGAGATGGACACAGACCATAGAGACACACTGTGGGTGGTGACTCAAAGCACATGAGATCAATGATAGGTGATCTGGAGGTGGGGAATGCATATTTATCCTTTAAACCCTGGAGGAATGAACAAGAGGGTATTAGGCACAAGCTGTGGATAAAGAGAAAGTGCCCTTGCATTTCAGAGCTGAGGGGCACAACCCTGACAACATGAGGTCTAGCTGGACAAGGAGGTCTGAAACCAGGACCTGTCAGACTATAAGGCATTACTCTGCTGGTTTCCACTGCCTTGTTTTTGGTTTTTGATTGTTTTGTTTTTTAAGATGATATCTTACTATTTTGCCAATGTTGGTCTTAAACTACTATACTCCTCCTGCCTCAGCCTCCTGAGTATCTACAACTACAGGTGCATTGCCACTGCATCTGACTCTCTGTTGTCTTAAAAACTGATGCAGATACAATTTTGTTAGTTTTACAATGAACTCAATCGTAACTAATTAAAAACAGGAGTTCAGTAATTCTGGTCATTGATAAAAGGAATCAGATTCTATTAGTCTTCAACATCTTTCCATTTCTTTTAATATAAACCAAGATCTTTACTATCATATTTTGAATATGGGATAAGTATATCCCATAAGGGTTCTTAGGTTGAAATGTAAGATTTAAGAAGGTAACAATTTCATCTGACTACAGTGTTTAAAGTTGGAACTTTTATGAAGTAATTATAATGAGATAAGTTCTTTGAAGTGGAGTCCCATGATTAAATCCTGGTGATTTTAAAATAGGAGAGGGAGACCAGAAAAGATACATACACACTCCTGTCTCTTACCATATGATGTCCTGCACCGTATAAGGACATTGCCAGCAAGAAGGCTACCAATAGATGTGGCCTCTTCACCTTAGACTAGAACCATGAGCCAAAATAAACCTCTTTACTTTATAAATTATTCAGTCAGTAGTATTGAGTCATTGGCAACAAAACAGATTAATAACTCTTACCTTTCCCTACAAAGTCCAAGGCCATCCTTCCTGGGCCCCTTCTCTTGTTTGTCCACAGTCTGTTGTCAGTCTGTGATGACACTGTACCTATTGTCATGCCTGTCCCTCATTCCATGGAGGTGGTTGGGTCTGAATTTGCAGAAGGTCACATGTGGCTCCTTTGATTTATTTCTTCCTGGAGCTGGAGACAGCTGGTGAAACACTCTTGGGATCAGAATTAACAGATTCTTGAAGGAAGATATAAAGTTGGCTCAGATTTCTCATTTCTATGCCCAGATAGAAAATTTGCATAGCCAATGACTCTTGAATTTATATGGAACTACTTCTTGACACTGAAAGATATATTTTTTGTTGATGTCTCAAAGCCATGATTCACAGAGAGATGCACAAGAAGGAGGGAGTGCTTGGCCCTAAGCTGTATTTCATACGCCAAAGACTCCATTCCTGCCTGAGGTATATTATGAGTACCCCTTGTTCAGATTCACAAAGTGCTTGCTTCTCATAAGCCAGTGACGGTTTATTAAACCAGGAGAAAACTCGAACTGGGAAGGAAGGAAAATTAGTGTGTCCTGAGTACTCCTTGTGCACCAGGGATAAATAGGGATCTAATAATCACTTTCCCCAGTTTTGAGATGAGACTCTTGAGATTCAGAGAGGTCAGTTCACTGACCCAGAGTCATAGTGTGACTAGACTGTGGCTAAGATGGTAGAGGTCAGGGAGCAGAGCAAAATAGAAGCCTAGCCCCATGGTAGCAAATACTGCTGTGGGTTTGATGGACTGGGAATGTGAGGAAGTCAATTTCCTCTGATTCCTGGGACCAGAATACATGTGGCATTGCCACAGTTGGGGAGCATGGATAGTCAGGCCAAAGGAGCTTTTTTTCACTTTTATACTTATTTTTTTTATTTTTTAAAAACCTCCATACATACATGAAAGTGGAAAGAACAGTGAAGAATGTTAATTTAATTCTTATTATTTAATTCACCTCCAAGCTTCAAAGTATTGTACTCATGTCTATCTTATTTAATCTACCCACCCTCTTTTCCTTCCCTGCAGATTTCCAAGAAAATCAAAGCATTATCATTTTATCAGAAAAATATTCTCTATTTTTAGTAAACAACCATTTTTAACTCATAACTGCAATTCTACAATTATGGTTAACAAAATTTCCAACAATTCAACTGATACTTGGCTTATGTTTAAATTCCTTGACTTTATTAAAAAAAAACAGTAAAGAAAGAAAAGGGGTTTATTAAAATTTGGGATACTTAAAACAGGATCCATACAAGGCCCACACATACAGTGTTCTTTCAAATGTGTCACACACTTCCTCACATTCCTCCTTTCCAATGCCATTTATTTTGCTGAGGAAACTAGGTCATTTGCTCCTGTAGATTTTCCCACATTCTAGATTTGACTTAGTGGAATATTTAACTTAAATGTAACCTACGTGTTTAAATATAGAAATTTGATGAGATTCAATTACACTATTTTAAGGGAATGTTCCGTGGATGGCACTATGGTTCTGTTGCATTATGACAGGTTTTGTCACGGGGGGGTGGGGGATTAGACATGTCTTCTAAAGTTATGAATGAAATGGAAAGTGATAGTAAAATTGAGTTTTTATAACAGTGTTGACCATGAAATACTCCATAACAACATAATGATTATATTGAAGGATGAACTCTTCTAAGCACATTGCTAAATGCTTCACATACCTGTTTAGTTCAAATCAATGTTCATTTTACAAAGGGGGGAAGTTGATGAACAGAGACTAAATAAATGTTTTACATTGGAGTACACAGATGATAAGCAGCAAAGCTGGAATTTGAACGCAGGATGGTAGTACTCAAGAGACTCTTTAGTTCTCTAGTCCTCTGTGGGGTTTGGTAACTCCAGTGCAGGAAGATGTTCCACACAGTGATCTAGAGTACAAATAGAGGACAAGCAAGGAGGAGGTTCTGTTAACAAAGCTAGGAAGGGCATCTCACAGCCAGGCCACTGACATAGACAATGATAAAGTTGCTAAGGCCTCTCTGGGAAAGGATTATAAAAGCAGGAGCCATTCAGGGAAACAGGTGTGTGTGTGTGTGTATGTGTGTGTGCGCGCGAGCGCTGGGGATTAAACCCAAGGCCATATGCATGCTAGGCAAGCATTTTACCAAGTACGCTATATCCCTAGCCTCCCCCATTGTTTTTCATGTCATGCGTACTTGGAATATGGTGACATGGCTAAGTCACTAAGACACTCTAGGATTAATCAATGGGGCTGCTACTTGCTGCCCAGTATAGCCATTCTTAGTATCCTTGACACCCGCAAGCCCCACCCTGCAGGAATGAGGAATCCACATCTTGCCTGTGTGTGAGCCCTTTCTCAGGGCTCTGTGGCCCACCTGACAGGAAGTTCTGATATGGGCTGTGTGATTAGTGACAAGTACACACACCACTGAAACTGTGATGGAGAGAGAGAATCCAATAGCCATATTAGGAAATATCATGCTTTTGAGTGACCAAGGGAACTATGAACCATAACTGTAGTCTCGAAATAATTATAGTTCTTACCAGATTCTCTTCCAATGGAACAAGTGTTGCCATTTGAATCCAAAGACCTGGATATGTGTTTGATCTTTAGAATTTACTGTCCTTAGAATGGTCATTAAAATTCCCTGGGCTTAACTTTTCTCCTTTCCATAAGGACAGAACCTTTAGAAAACACTCAATAAATATTTTAGAATGGCTCTGATGTACACATTGTACTGGGAAGGAGGATTAAAAAGCTGTGATGGTCAATCATATCTCTGTACTCAAGGAATGCTGATGATGAGAATTGAGGAAAGGTTGGTTAAGATAAGACATATGAAACTGGTGTGTAGCCTACTGTTCAATTACCAACATTAATAAAGTTGCTAGTGGCATGGTAGGACTGAGTCTCTCATTTGTCAGAGTGCTAAGTTCCCATGAAAAATATAAGAGTGAGAGACTCTTTGTCCTTGCAGGCACCGGACATTGTGAGAGAGAGAACAAATGTCCTTCCTTTCTTTCTTTCTTTCTTTCTTTCTTTCTTTCTTTCTTTCTTTCTTTCTTTCTTTCTTTCTTTCTTTTTCTTTCTTTCTTTCTTTCTTTCTTCCTTCCTTCCTTCCTTCCTTCCTTCCTTCCTTCCTTCCTTCTTTCTTTCTTTCTTTCTTTCTTTTTAATCCCTATACTGGGAAATAAACCCAAGGCCTTGTGCATACTAGGTAAGTGCTAAAGCTACATCCTTAACCTTTAAATTTTTACATGACAGAAAATGAAAATGACACAATAAAGTTATAAATAAAGTGTCATGCTTTCAAGATACTGAAGCACCTTCTTTAAAATGGAAGGTGTGGGTGTATCCAAAAGTTTTTCCTTTGAATTGGGTGTGGGACTTTGCAGAGATAGCACTAGAAAGTAACCAGAAAGTAGAATTTTTAGAAAAGGGAAAGTCTTCCACTCAAGTACTGCAACTAAGAAAGAGACCAGCATGCTTAGCAAGATACTGGAGAAATTATATATTGGGAGTAAAACACTAAGTACTGAGACAAAATGGGAATTGAACCTAATGACACTTTACTACATCCCCAGTTCTTTTTATTTTTTTATTTTAAGACAGGGTTTCTAAATTACTGAGTGTTTGCTAAATTGCTGAGGTTGGGCTCGAACTTACAACTTTTCTACCTCAGCCTCCTAAGTGTCTGGGATTACAGGGGTATGACATCTTTTAGGGGACATCTGTAAATCATTTTTATTTTTCTGTCCAAGGTGTTGTATCTGCTCTAACGCCAGAATACAAACTGGGCAGAACTAGACTACAACCTAAGGGTAGTTATGGCCAGAGGAGAAACAACAGGCTTGTAAGACTTATAATAATGAGGCTTACATTCTTATTACCTTAGTAGAGACATTTATATAGACCTCTCAAATTTACAGAAAGCCTTCACCTTCATCACTTTATAGTTAACATCATTAATTGTGTAATATACCTGCAGTGAAATCTACAATTATGGAGAAAGAGCTGTCCCATAGCAAGAGTTTCTTTTATGATGTTCTGCGGAAAATCTCAGGGGACTTCCTTATATGAGCCCTTAGGGATAGGGACTAAAACTGTCCCAAGAAGTGGATTGTGGAAAATTTGCTCCCAGTTCTGACTTGATGATACAAAAGGAGCAGAATACCCATGGGATCATACAAGTTAAGGATTGAAAGGACCTAAATAATGAGTTAACGTATATATTCATAAAGATTTTGCAAAAGTCCTGTGCAAACAGAGTCCACCCTACCTCTGAGCTTCTACTTCAGATTGGCTTAAATCATGACCTCTGAGAAAGCCAAATACCCTGATGCCCTCTCCACCTGGGAATTCTCAGACAACTTTGAGTCTTCTGGGCATCCCTGGGAGTGACTTCTATTTCCCATCAAATCTGGTGAACACTCTACCCAACAAGGCCTTGTTGAAGCCAGGCACCCAGCGCTGAGCTCCAGAGCTGCCTACATGGCACACTACTGATGATGCTATATCACAAGTCTGGGCCACAGCTGGAGCAGAGATTTTTTTTTCTTTTTTTTTTTTTCTTTTGTAAGCATCAAAGGTGCTAATAGCCAAAGGCTTAGTTAAGCCAAACTTTTCTGGGGAGAGCTAAGATCCAAGTAAGGCACCTGATTCACCTACCTGCTCAGAGGGCAGGCCACAGAACTAAAAGGAAGGAATTCAGATAAAAAGGAAACAGGGCAAGAGCAAGTCTGGAAGAATGATGTCTAAGGAACTTCTGTGGCAGCTATCACAGATCACAACAGGAATTTCTGGTATTCAGTGAAATAGTAGTAATTGCAATGCCCTTACAATCTGGAGAGACCTGCACACCTCTTTGAAGTTGTAAGAGGACCTAGGAGCACTTTATCCTTTGTCTTAGAAAGTATGTTCCAATATGGCCTATCCCCTTATGCCCCTCAAAATTTTGCAAAGGCTAATGAATGGGCACATTTTCTGGCACACTTACATCTTAATATAATATTTGTATATTTGCCAATTTTTGATCTGTAAATCCAATTAGCATTATTTCTTTTGTTAGACAGACATTATGATCCACAGAATGCCAACAGTTCACAATGGGAAACCATGAGAACTAATAGCTCTGATACAGAAGAGTAAAACCATAGTACCACTGTTCTTGCTATGTAGAGTGAGTTGCAGATCATGGCCAGTTTCTGCAAATGATATGGAATCTCATGAAAAAAAAATTTTCTTACTACTTTTAGTAATTATATCTTACTACTTAATATTCTTTTTTAAATTTTATTTTATTGGTTCTTCTGAGTTATATATGACAGCAGAATCCATTTTGATAAAATAATACAGTAGGATATATCTTATTCTAAGTAGGACCCCATTTTTGTTGTGGGCATGATGGTGGGGATCACTTATGTAATTTCATATGTGTACATAGGAAATATTATGTTAGACATATTCTACTGTCTTTTCTATTCCTACCCCCCAGCCCCCCTTTCCTTTTGCCCTTTGCCTAATCTACTCAATATCTCTTCTTCCCCTACCCTCCTTTATTGTGGCTTAGCGTCCACATATCAGTAAAAATATTTGCCCTTTGGTTTAGGGGATTGGTTTATTTCATTTAGCATGACATTCTTGAGATCCATCCATTTACTGGCAAATGTTATAAAGTCATTATTCTTTGTCGCTGAGTAATATCCCATTGTGTGTGTGTGTGTGTGTGTGTGTGTGTGTGTGTATATATATATATATATATATATATATATCACTTTCTTTATCCATTCATCAATTGATGGGCATCTTGGTTGCTTACATATCAAATTTTCCTGTTCAAATTATTATGGTGCTTTTAGTCTTTGACTGGACTCTTATGATTACCCACAACCTTTGATTACTGATATGTAGTATTTAATTAGTTAACACTTTTTTGCCATTTCTAATAATGAGGGAGAATCCAAGGCAGTTTTCTCTTACATAGTAGCAAGGACAGCAATCTTACTGTTTTACAGCAGAATCTCGAGGCTCAGGGATTCTAAGTGCCTCTACTAGCAACTGGGATACAGCAGAAGCTTGTGGGATTGGGACCTTGGCAAGGCTGGGGAAATGTAGAGTGATGTTACCCAGTGAGGTGTCCAGTTCAGCCCAGCTTGAAGATGCCCAAGATGAGAAATCACTCAAGCTCCATTACCATGTTTCATCTATTCCAGAACACTGGCCGCAAGCAATAGACTGACAACCTGAGCATTTAATGAGAACTATGCTTACCTTTCAGGCTTCATAGATGCATGCAAATATATTTCTTACTTTCAGAGTTCAGATTCAAGAAAGGTTGAATTTGTAAACAATTTTGCATCTGAAGCTTTCACTAAATCTTTGAGTGCAAAGACTCTATTTAAGTAATCAGCACATTTGTGAAGAAGAGTCACAAATCAGTTACACTAGATGGGGCTGTGAAGAGGGACCGAGCCTGGCTATGCAGCATAATCAGTGAGCTCTGTTCTAGAAGAAGCAGAAAAAATGGAAAACCTGATTCCCCTGGACTTCTGGGCCAGGTACATCTAACTCAGCTTACTATTCCTTCTGATCAGAGCAGTAGGGGATTGTGAGAGGTCACTGAGAGAAGGATCAATCATGCCAGGCTAAATGTGTTACAGCAACACATCTTATGATCAGTAGAGTAAAAAATGCCCACCCGACCAGTGAGTTGGAGGGCATTTTGTCAACTTCCAAGAAATCCACCTCCTAACACTCAATCAAAAGTCAAGGCCATGATCACATCAAATCCCTCTCGATGCAGAGAATGGCAACAAAACTAAGGAACAGGTGTCCATGTGTGTGCTTGCCTGTCCACACACTGGAACATCTGCATGTCCCAAGCTCCATCCAGAAATTAGTTGTCTTTTCTCATATATATATATATATATATATAATTTACATATATATATATAATTTATATATATATACACATATATATACACACACACACATTGATTCTACTATTGATTCTACATGCAAAATACCTGTTGCTGCATCAATTTATTTCCCTTTATCACTCAATGCATGATAGTTCAGGAGGGTGTAGCATGGCCCAAATTGGAGTTTGGGGAGTCAGTCAAGATACAGATAACCTCTTATCTTGTCTCTTATTTCTCTTATTTAAACCTTTTTTTTTAAATGGCCTTATCATATAGATTTGAACTCTGCATTGAAAATATGTCTGTAAATACTTGTATATTCCTTTATGAGAATATCCTCATATTCCACTTTTCTACTGCCTTGCCTGAAGACGGAGATAGCAGCTATAATGGCTTCCTTATCTCCTTATCTCTAGCTCCATGTTCTATAGCTGGTGATAGCTTTGTAGCTTTATAAATGTTGGCTGAATTAATAACAAGTGAAGCTCTGAATCAATAACTCTGATTAAAGTATAAAAAATAGTTATGAGTTAATAGGTCAATTGTATTTTTAAATAAGTTAGAAAAATATATTTTTTTCTGCAAATTGATCAGTAAAAATGAATCATGTCATCAAATAAGTGTGCTATTACTTCTTGGTGTTTACCCAAAGGAGTTGAAAACTTATGTCCCCACAGATGCCTTCACAAAAATGCTTATAGGAGCTTTATTTATAATTGCTAAAACATGGAAACCAACAAGATGTCTTAGCACTGAATGGGTAAACTGTGGTGCATCCAGACAAAGAAATGTTATTTATGCTAAAAACGTGTGGCAGAATGAGTTATGAAATGGCATTGAGGAAACAAGTCCATACTATTAAGTTAAAGAAACCAAGCTGAAAAGGCTGCTATATGATTTCAACTATATGACATTCTGTAAAATAAAAAACATAAAATGATGGAAATAATAAAAACATCAGTGGTTGCCAAGGATTATGAGAGAGATATGGAGGGATAAATAAGCAGAGCACAGGTGAGTTTTTAGGGCATTGAAACTATTCTAAATGATACTATAATATTAGAGATACATCAATATAAATTTCTCCAAACCCATAAAGTATACATAATTAATAGTGAATCCAAATGTGAGTTTAAGAATAAAAGAAATGAATTATTAAAAAATCAATAAAAGATTAAAAAATGAATTATCAAAACTGCTCTCCTAACAATAATAACAATAAAGGCATTAACAATTGTTGATCAGAAGCTTTATTATGTGCTTTAAATAAATTATGAAATAAAGTATCCTCATTCCTGTTTTGCAGACAAGAAAACTGAGGCTTGGAAAGGATAAGAAGATTACCCAAGATTATGCGATTAATGTGCAGCAGTACTTTGACAGCTCATTTCCTGATCTGAACAATTCCATCAATCTGTCTTTCATCACTCATTTTTTGTCAGAGAATCATGCAGGCACCCAAAATCCTGCTAGCAGCATTCCATTACCTAAAGATACCTCCAAAGGGATCTGCTGGGGAGTTCTCAAAGCCTTCATGCCAGGCCCTATATCCTGGGCATGGTAGGAAGCAATGTGTTTCCGACTTTTACAATCAGCAAACACAGGTTTCTCTAACACAACACACTATATCTACATCTTCATGTATTTATTGTTTGCTTTCCCCCAGAATATAAATTCTGCAAGGAAGAACAAGTATTTATCTCGTTCATAATAGTATCCTCACATTGTACATCTTGATCAATGCAGCCTTACCAATGAATGAAGAAATATATGAACAATAAATGAATGAATGAATGAAAAAGTCATGAAGGGCTGGGGATATGGCTCAAGCGGTAGCGCGCTCTCCTGGCATGCGTGCAGCCCAGGTTCGATCCTCAGCACCACATACAAACAAAGATGTTGTGTCCACCTTTGTGTCCACCGATAACTAAAAAATAAATATTAAAATTCTCTCTCTCTCTCTCTCTCTCTCTCTCTCTCTCTTTCTCTCTCTCCCTCTCTCTCTCTTTAAAAAAAAAAGAAAAAGTCATGAATATGCAATCATATTTGCATAATGATATTTCAGGCAAAAACTGACTAGATATAACAGTGTATATCTCATAGCCTAGGTGTGTGGCATGCTATGCCATCTAGGTTTGTGTAAATACATTATTTTGTTCCCATTAAAATCACCTAATGATAAATTTTTCCAGAATATATTCCTGTCTTAAATGATGCATGGCCATAATGCCTTATCACTTACATTTTCAAGTTTGTCCAAGTACTGTTATTCCCATTTTACAGCCAAGAAAAACAAGGCCCAGAAGTGTCCTGTGACTACAATTATTGCACATTGTTTGGACTCTTTGAAAAGCCAGACCCACCAGATTATACCAAGCCCATCAAACCCTTGCCCAATCTCTCTGCCATAGAAGCAATCTAGAGAATCACAGCAGAATAAGAACTTCAACTGAGATCTTTTGATCCCAGATTCAAAAAGTATGGAAAAGCAAGCTCCATTGTAGTCATAAAGTATTGTGGGGGCAATCGAAACTAAAATAAAAAAGAAAACATAAAGAGAAAGAGCAAGAGTAGAAAATTAAATTTTACAAATCACAAAATAAATCTCTAAAAGAGAATCTAGAAAGTACTAGGATCTTGTAGAGCAGAGATGCAATGCCTTTTCAGCAAGTGAACAGCCCAGAAACAGTGTTTACTCTGACCAAGATGCTCAGGGAAGACCTCAAATTCCTGCCAGCCCATAACTTCATTGTGAAGTCCATCTGGAAATTAATGGAGAGATGGGACTGTAGATCTAACTAGTGCCCTTGTTCAGATCAGCTGCAGACACCCGCTTATTTGTAAACAGTCTTCTCCCTGTAAAGAATGAAACTCTTGCAACTCAAGGGATGAAACTATAGTTTTACCTTCAGTTTTGATTTAGATAGTTCCCTGATGATCCTAGATGTATCTAAATGAAAGAAAGACTGAGGGCAGATAGGCAAAAGGGCAATGAAGGTCTCATTCTGGGCTGGCTAATGATAGGAAAAGATGAACTGATTAGGTAGTAAAAAGCTAAAAGTAACACCCATACTCCCTGACAGTTCACAATGAATCTCCAAAGCAGGTACATAGGCAATCCCTCAACAACTGTGTGGAATAGGTGCTCCAGCTCCACTTTCCTGGATGTAGAATTTGAGGCACAGAGATTGGTGAACTTTGCCCACATGACAAAGCCACAAAGAGTAGATGAAGCCTGAGCCTTCTGCTCCACATGCTGGTCAATCCCCACCCATGTGCTATGAGCTTTCCACATAAACATCTTTCCCTACAGAGCCTCACAGAACTTAGCACCCACACATTCTAGTCTTCTCCTCATAATGACATGTTCACTCTGACCAAGATGGACAAAAAGGTTCACACTTTTCCTTGCCCGAAATGAAAAAAGAGACTTAAAATGAGCTGGAAGGGTCCCAGGTCACTCTGCCAGGCAACAGAGCAGCCAGATTTTTCCTCTGTCCTAAGGCTACTTCTATGCAATTACCTCATCCCAGGACTTAGACTACAACATGCTTACTGTAGCACCCATTGGCCTATCTAATCCTAACTAGATTGTCCCTCCTTTGTTTGATGCTTCAAATGCATTTATTGGGTTAGAAATAAGACATTAGTGAACACTACTATGTGTGATTTATGTTTCATTATCAACAGTGTGGCTACATACTCACTGATCAGGGCCCTGAGGGAATGGAATGAAGAATATGCCTGGGATGTTTTAAAAAGTGGAAATAAAAGTGTTCCAGAACAGTGACTCTGGCCAGAGGGCACATTGAGGCAGGCCTGGGTGGTCTGGATATATGGGAACTAGGGTAAAGGAGATACTGAATGTAAAATGAGAAATATTGGCCAGTTGTCCTCACTGCACCTGGGTGGTCCTGTCAACTCCATACCAGGTGGTCAGATTATGTCTTGGTCACCTTTTCAATCAGGTGATCAGCACTGGCACACAAGAGCTGCTCATAAAGGGATTGCTGAACAATGGATAATTGGGTAAGAGCCATCCATCAGGGTTTCATTCATATATATATATATATATATATATATTTTGATTTCATTCATATATATATATTCATATACATACACATCTATATATTTCAATCATATATATTCATATATATATACTTCATTCATATATATTTATTATAAATATATATTATATATTATAAATAGATATATGTATATATATATACATACATATATATATATATATATATATATATATATTAGTTGTCAATGTACCTTTTGTTTATTTATATGCGGTGCTGAGGATCAAACCCAGGGCCTCACACATGCCAGGCAAGAACTCTACCACTTAGTCACAACTCACAACTCCAGCCAGGGTTTCATTCTTACTCAAGAATTTCAGGAACAGAATTCTGGCTTCTAGAGTAGGTGAGATAAGGCAAAGATAAAATGACAGTTAGCTGGACCCTGGCCCTTTATCAGGAAGGACAAATTTACTCAAAGTAGGATGCAAGGAAGTCTGACAGAAGCCAGGGACAAATGCTAGGAGTTATTTTGAGGCAAGATGAACAGTAAGAAAAAGATACAATATGGGAGAGTGAAGCCAGAGTAAGCCCTCTGGGGACAGGAGGGGAGGCCCACAGAGGGCCAAGATGAAAGGTACATTTGTGCAGGTGGCTGGTGAGGGACAGGGTAGAAGGAGAGCTCTCGGGGTGTGTTTTCCTCTGGCAGCTGACACCAAGACATGTCAGATGAGAGGGCATTTTTTTAAAAATATTTTTTAAATTGTTGATGGACCTTTACTTTATTTATTAATTATTTATATGTGATGTTGAGAATTGAACCCAGTACCTCACACATGCTAGGCAAGCGCTCTACCACTGAGCCACAACCCCAGCCCAAGAAGGCATTTTTGAGCAGTGTGCACATGTGCACCTTGAATATAGCAGTACAAGTTTTTGCTGTGTGAGCTTCCATATTTTCAGGCCCTCCTATTACATCCATTTAATTATTTCTCTTCTTTTACTACTTGCTGGAAGGAAGGGGATGGTCCCTCGGATGCTGAATCTCTTGGAATCCTGATCTTGGATTTTCCTGCCTCTGAAATGTAAGAAATAATTTTTAGTTATTTATAAGCCATCTAGAGTAAAGTATTTTGTTTCAGCAACCTGAAGAGACCAAGATGCTAAGTAATGGTACCATATACGATCCTTATACTATATACTGGCATCAACTCAATATGTTAAAGACATGACTTCAAGAGATTGAGCAACTCATTCAGAATCAGCTGGGAACTTGGGGACAATGTAACTGATGCCTCAATATCTGTGAGGCATTGAAGCAGATCAGGAAACTGACAGGCACCAGAGGTTAGGACCTCAGATGACACTGAGATTCCTGAGAATGCATCTGCCAACATCTCCTCTCCTTTATGGGTCTTCAAGTTCATTTGGCTCATTGAACAACTCACTGATATAACTAACAAGGTACTTAACATATATTAAAAACACAGAAAAACTTGGTGAAAGGATGGCATAAGATCCTCATTTTCATGTCATTTCATTTTTATTATGATAAGAACATTTAACATGAGATCTATCCTCAACAAATTTTAAGTGTACAAAACAGTACTGTTAACAGCCAATGTCTAGAAGTTTTTCATCTTGTATAACTGAAAGTTTATTCCTATTAAGCAGCAACCACACCCCCATTTTTCCCTCCCACCAGAGCCTGGCAGCCACCATTATATGGTACTTCACTACCAAATTGTTGCATATTTTGTGCAATTCTTTTTGTACAAAAGTGGAGGTATCACCATTATATAAAGGATTTAAAAGGTAATTGTGCCAGCATTAAATATAATTTGTTACTAAACTGTCTTTGGTGCAAGATTAGTATGCACAGAATATTCTTGAATATGTGTTAAAACTGGGTAGTCCAAATTGACATTCACTATTTCTTCGTGATACTTTAGCAAAACATCTTTCTAGTCTAGGGGAAAAAAGATTAACACATTAGTTGTTATTGATTTGTGCATTACTGTAAAAATATTACACTTGAGAATATTTACTACAGTGTCGTTAAACATGGACTTAATAACATTTAAACCTTTAGTCTGAGCATTCTGTACCTTATTATTTGTTTCCTTATCTGAAGCTCTGTTCTCAGCACCACTCGTATAAGATGTGTTTATCATTAGTACTGCAATGCTTTAAACAAATCATGCAAGCTGACATCTGGAAATGCACAGTGCACTGAGAAGTCTAGGCTTCCTACTCACAGTGCTGAAAACACAATTGTGCATCTAAATGCCACTGGTGAATACACTGCTGCACTGATAACCTTTCAAGTGGTGTGGAAAATGGAATTATATCATGCTGTGAGCATGCAGCAGAAGGCTACAAACTAATATTTGGGCTAGAAAAACAGGGTATGACAATTATGTGGTGGAGACAATTAGGCAGTGAATTACAGTATTCTCTGTTTCTGTGAATTTGACTACTTTAGGCATCTCATAAATGAGATGATTCAGTATGTACCATTGTATGTTTGTCTTATTTCACTTAACAGAATGTCCTCAAGGCTCATCTATATTATTAAAAAAGGCAGAATTTTCTTCTTTTATAATACTAATAACATACATGTAATATCATTTATCATATTTGCTTTTTCCATTTTTCCACCGTTTGATGTTTAATAAATTCTTATATCTTGGTTTACTGTGAATAATTCTGTAATGAGCATGTGAATGCAGATATTTCTTCAAGACCTTGATTTCAATTTTTATGTATAGCTGCCCATAAGTGGGATTACTGGATCAAATGATAGTTCTATTTTTAAACTTTTTAGGAAAATCTACAGTTTTCCACAATGACTACACCATTTTACATTCCTACCAATAGCATACAAATCTTCCTATTTCTTCATAGCCTTGCTGACACTTGTCTTTTTTAGGAGCTTTTGTTTGTTTTGCTTTGATAATAGCCATCCTAAGAGGTATAAGGTGATATCTAATTGTGTATTTGATTTACATCTGTTAATGATTAATGATGGTGAGCATCTTTTTTATATACCCGTTGGCCATATGTATGTTTTCTTTGGATAAATCTCTACTCAAGTCCTTTGCTCATTTTTTAATTCATTTATTTGTAGGAGGGTTAATGTAAGATTTTTCAAGTCAAAACTATAAAATGATTTGCTCAGGGTCACACATCTTTGTGGGTGGGGCAGGAGAAACTCTGGGCATATTGCCACCCATGCCATGCCAACTATGAGCTCTGCCTATTTGCCAGACCCAGCTAGCCTACCAGGCTTTTGTGATTGAAAAGAAAAAAGAAAACTATTTTCAAAGATCTTCTCATGTTCAGCAGCAGAGATGCAGGAGGCCACTCCTGTAAAATAAAGCAATATAAAATAAATATGCTAGAGGGCAGAGATATTTCACTAAAACCATATTTACCTTCTAACACCTCCTGCAGTCCAAATGCTGGAAACACTTTGCTGATCAGCTGAGAGCCAGCAGCACACAAAATCAATTGCAAGTCCTTTCTTAGCTGTCACTTTCCTATGAGAGCTTGGGGCTGCTGGAGAGCTACAGCATAAAGGAAAGCAGACAGGCCCTAATGGCAGGGAGAATCTTCCAGAGTGACCAACCACCCTGGTTAGTCCAGAGCTATCCTGATTTTAGCACTGATTATTCTGCATCCTGAGAACTCCCCCTTCAGGAAAGGATGTAGAAGTTTGGGGGAAATTGCAAAACTGATACAACTGGCCTCAAAAAATAGGGGCTGGAAGCAAAACTGTTTTTAGTACCAAATGAAGGTGGCACAGATTCATTGTACTTCATAGACACTGTTGCTGTTTTCCTATTGATGTGGGCAACCACGATTCATTCACAGTAATGAATGAGTTCATTCTCAGTAATGGAACATCCGTAGTTGCCTCATTTGGAATGAAATGATGTAAGTGTGCAACCATGCTGTAATGGTGAGCATAGCAGTCTTCTGATACAGCTGGTGGATTAATTTATTCTTTGCTAGTGCTAGTTTAATTGTAATAATGTGCATAGTGTGACTATGTTTTCTAAGAGTTCAAATCATGAAAATGAGAATAATTGCAATGCCAACACCAGTATGACTCTTATGTTCCCTCCCCAAATCAAAATGTCTGTGTTACTTTAATCACAATTGAACAAAAACATACAACTGGATCAGGAGAGTAAATAACCAAAACAATACATTATTAACAAGATGTAGAAAATAATTTAAGATTGAGTATGGTGGATGGGAGAGTATATGTGAAGACTGAATCTCTCAAATCTAGGATGAAACAGACAAGCACTTCTAAATCAATTAAGAGTTTTTCATCTTCCCCAAAAAATACTGAAGCTGGGTCGTAAATAGTGATGGCTGAATCATCTTGGAAATAGAGCATGAACAAATTTGCTTTATTGTAATCTTCCCTTGCTTGTTCTAGTAAACTAAGTTACATTTCTTCATTCAGAAATCACAGTTAAACTGCCTTATGGGAAGACAAAAAAGGAAACTTTGATAACAGAGGTGTTGGCCCTGTACAGTATATTTCTATCAAGTCTTACAAATGATCGTGTTTTCTACAATGTCAAGTGAGCTTATCAAAAAAAAAAAAAAAAGAAGAAGAAGAAGAAGAATTTTTCTCTAACTCTTGAGTACTTTGGAGAAAAAAAAAAAGATTTTAATCATCTTGATTTTTATAAAGATAATAATGAAGCCACAGAAAACATAAGAAAAATCATTGCTACCTTGTACAAAAATAGACTTTGCTCATATATCCACATATCCAACAAATGGTACAAATGTGAATTTTGACAAGTTAAGTTCATTCTATGTTATTAAAGGAAATGAGAAGAGTAACCTGCTAAATATCTGGACTCTGCAAAACACTACTGTGTTACAAAGGGTTGCGATTTACTTACCTATTATATTGAAGCTTTCACTAATGAAAAATTTCGTCATTTTTTAGTTTCTCATTAACCTGCACAAACACTCAATGAGATTTTGGATTTGATAGAAATGGAAGGTGATAACTTCATTAGACATGGGCTCACAAGTTGCCTGACATCATTGTCTAAATATTGTTCTGCCATCAAATATTGTTTTCAAAGAGAGGGACAAGGAGAATGCACTTGTCTGATTTGGCAATATACTGTGAATGAAAATGAAGAAAATATTAGAGTACAACAAAAAAAAATGTCATGTTCTTTCTCCAAAACTGTTTGGGAATTTTGGAAAAGATCAGAAGGAGCTAAGGAAAAAAAAAATGAAATATTTCATCAAAGCTATTTGATGTTATATATAGGTTTCAGGAAAAAAAAAAACAGAAAGTGACAAATGCCTCACCTTTTGGATATGAGACTGTTTCAAATTCAAAATTTTATCACATGAAAAGGGCAGCCTGATTCATCATGATTTTCTCATTGCTTCACCAAAACTGCAAATTATTTTGAATCCAATTTTGATTGCACAAGTTTCATTCTGTGCTTTAAAATCATTCTTCCTGAAAAAGAGACATTTAACTTGTGATAACATCCAACTGGGGTGTTTAAAAATGTCCACTTTGGACACATGATAAAATTAAAATGCAAAGGACCTGACTCACCAGAAAAACGCATGTGGGTCCAAAGGGGATGAAAATTTTTCAAAGCAAGAACCCCATTCATACAGTCTAAAAGCCTGTTGTAAGTAAAATCTTAATTCTATGCCAAAATACATTGTTGAGAGGATGTTAGTTTTATGCCATCACACTGACATCTTGATAAGGGTCAAAAATCAAAGTGATTTAAAAAACCCAAAAGAATAAAAATGTCTTGCTGTATTAAAGTGAAAAAGATATCATGACTTTAAATATTATTTTTAAATATTTAATATGAACTATATTCAATGTTTATAATTATTATTTTTTTTAAAGAGAGAGAGAGAGAGAGAGAGAGAATTTTTTAATATTTATTTTTTAGTTTTGGGCGGACACAACATCTTTGTATGTGGTGCTGAGGATCGAACCCGGGCCGCACACATGCCAGGTGAGCACGCTACTGCTTGAGCCACATCCCCAGCCCTATAATTATTTATAATAAGTATTATAATTTTAAAATTGTATTTGATATTTAATTTCTGCTTAAATATCACATTGTATTCATATTTCTTTTTTAAGGTTTTTTTATCTATTATATAAAGAGTATACAATAATATAGCCTTCAAAATGAAAATATAAAATAAACAGACTTTAAAACATTTGTGGGACAAGTGCATACATGGCATACATTAAGGACGTCTGAGTGGTAAACCACTCCCCCGTGCTAGGCATGTGAATGGCAAACCGCTTACCCCGTAGGCACAGTCCTGGGCATGAGGCCACATGTTGCAGTCCCTGCACTTGCTCCATGGCCCACTCCTCCACCGCAGCAGGGACAGTAGGCCAGCAATTGCATTGGTGACTGCCTGTAATCTGCTTATCTACTACCTGAGTATATATACATGTTAACTGTGAATAAAATTAGACCCGCTTCCTGTGTGGTCTCCAGAGGTCTTGATTAGTGACTCTGCAGCCACACTCTCCTCTACCCTGTTCCGTGGACTTCCTTGCTGGATGAGAGAGAGCCCACACAAACATTCTGTCAGAGAACAGAAAGAAATATAAAATTATTTTCTTTCTTTCTTACATTTATTGTTTAATTAGCTCTACTATTGACTACTTATTGTCAATGTTACTAGCCCTATTGTCTTATTTAAATATTAACTTTTGTAGATATTTTGAAAATAATATTTAAAACAATGATATCTTTTTTTACTTTAATACAGTGGATAATTATACTTTATGCTTTCTTCTTGGAAAAAGTCAAATAAAGAAAGCCTTTCTGCTATGATCCTCAGTAGCCCTCTGCTTAAGATGGGTGCATGCAGAAATGAATAATAAACTCCTATACCTATTACTCTTCTTTAGTCCTAATGTCTGCTTGACTGCAGTCCTTCTCTAGGTCTCTCATATCTCCTCCACATGTCATTGCTTCCCTGAGGGTTGTCTCTCCTCCCACCCAAATCCACAGCCGACACAATGTTTTAAATTCTTCCCCCATATTTATCAGAGCAATTTAGCTCTCCTACTGACTACTCTAGCAACACACTTAAAATCATCCTGATTTGGAGAATGGGCAAGATCTTCTCCTCAGTACAATCCTAACCTTTAAAAAGCATGAACAGCAGTTTTCTTATTTTTTTTACAGATTTTTAAAATTGTTTAAATTATTTTTTATTGTTTTTAGATATACAATACAGTAGGGTGTATTTTGACATATTATACATATATGGAGTACAACCCATTACAATTTTGATTCCATTCTTATGATGTGAAGTTACACTTGTTGTGTATTCACATATGAGCATTCTATTGTCATATGTGAATACACAACAATTCTACTGATTCATTCTACTGTCTTTCCTATTCCTATCACCCTCCCTTACCTTCATTCTCCTTTGTCTAGTCCAATGAACTTCTATACTTCCCTTACCTACCCTCCCTTGTTATGTGTTAGCATCCACATATCAGAGAGAACAGTCGGCCTTTGGGTTTTGGGGGCTACCCTATTTCACTTAGCATGATAGTCTCCAGTTCCATCCATTTACCACTAAATACCATAATTTCATTCTTCTTTAAGGCTTAGTAATATTTCATTGTGTGTATGCGTGTGTGTGTGTGTGTGTCTGTGTATAATTTTCTTAATCCATTCATCTGTTGAAGGGCACCTAGGTTGGTTGCATAGTTTCATTATTGTGAAATTGAGCTACTATAAACATTGATGTGGCTATGTCACTGTAGTATTCTGATTTTAAGTTCTTTTGGTATATGCTGAGGAGTGGGATGACTGGGTCAAATGTTAGTTCTATTTCAAGTTTTCTGGGGAACCTTCATACTGTTTTCCAGAGTAGTTGCAACAATTTGCAGCCCCACCAACATTGTTACTTGTTTTATTTATTTATTTATTTATTTATCTATCTATCTAACTGTTTGTTTATTGGTGCTGGGGGCTGAACTCAGAGGCACTTGACCACTGAACCACATTCCCAGCCCCATTTTATATTTTATTTAGAGACAAGGTCTCACTGAGTTGCTTAACACCTCACTTTTGCTGAGGCTGGCTTTGAACCCGCAATCCTCCTGCCTCAGCTTCCCAAGCCACTGGGATTACAGTTGTGTGTCACCACACTGGTGTTGCTTGTATTCTTGATTTTTGCCATTGTGACTGGAGTGAGACAGAATCTCAGTGTACTTTTAATTTGAATTTCTCTAATTGCTAGAGATATTGAGCATTTTTTCATATATCTGTTGACCATTTGTATTTCTTCTTCTAAAGTGCCTGTTGAGTCTCTTTGCCCATTTATTGTTATTTGTTTTGTTTTGTTGTTGTTATTGTTTTTAATAATTTGTATATCCTGGAGACTAATGCGCTATCTGAGGTATAGGTGGTAAAGATTTTTTTTCCCATTCTGTAGGCTCTCTATTTATATTCTTGATTGTTTTCTTTGCTGTGGAGTAGACTTTTAATTTGATGCCATCCCATTTATTGATTCTCAATTTTACTTCTTGTGCTTTTTACTCTTATTGAAGAAGTCTGTTCTTGAGCCAACATGATTGAGAATTTGGGCTTAATTTTCTTCTAGTAGGTGCAGGGTTTCTGGTCTAATGCCAAGATCCTCAATCCACTTTGAGTTTTATACAGGGTGAGATATAGGGGTTCAATTTCAATCTACTATATATGGATTTCCAGTTTTCCCAACACCATTTGTTGAAGAGGCTATCTTTTCTCCAATGTATGTTTATGAAACCTTTGTCCAGTATGAGATAACTTCATTTATGTGGGTATGACTCTGTGTTCTATTCTGCTCCATTGATCTTTGATTCTATTATTTTGCAATGCTGTTTTGTTATTATAGCTTTGTTTTGTTTTGTTTTAATTACACCTATGGTGAGGCCTTCCTAATTTTTCTTGTTGCTCCTTAGCTGTCCATTGAAATCCCTGCCAGACTTTCAAAAGTTTTTAAAAATAATCAATGCAGTCATTTAGTCAATGATAAGTAGATGAGAAAGAGAAATGTGTTGATGTAGATACATATATTTACTTTGACCACCTGAGTTTTTCCCCCCAATTCTTATTGGTTTTACAATAATTCTTAAAAGTATTTATGAGGATATGTATACAGACTAGAAAAGAAATAGAGATGTATATTCATCTCTCCCATGTTAAGCAGACAAATAATATAATAAAAATACTTATGATTTCATAATTAACATTATAAACTGCTGAAATTCATCACTGTATCCTTTTTTCTTTTTAATTCTTCAATATTCTGCAAATTCTAATGAATTAGCCATGGTCCAGGACATGTTCCCAACCATGTGATGTGTCTGCACCAGAACTGAGAACCCCTTTGTATCAGCAACTGCTCACAGACCTGCCCCAAATGAGTTCCCCCACCTCCTTTCCCTTCACTGCAGGGTCTCACTGTATAGAAAAGTCATTCCAAATATCCTACTAGTTCTAACAGTGCATTTTTATCTTGATTGTGGCTCTGAGTAGCCCTACAGGTTACAAGAGTCCCATATGTAAAATTACTCTTCAAAGTTTGAGCAAAGATAAGCTCCAGAATGAGAATTTCCTTCCAGAATATAAACTTGCTTATGAAAATGGCTATCAACTTTATTCTTCCAAAATTTCAGTCATAATAGATTTTTAAAGACTGGGGATATTTTACAGATTGAAAAAGACTGAAGAGACATAATAGATCAAAGTGATACATGATTAATCCTTTACTGGAGGAAAAACAATGCTCCAAAGGACATTACACATTTACAAAATTGTAATACAACTGGAAAATTTAAGTTTTATGTTAAAAGTCAATTTACTGAAATATAACATTTCTGTGGGTACAAAAGAGACTATTTTTTCCATAGTAAATACACAATGAAATATTTTATGATTAAAGGTACATGATGTACTGTATGAAGTTTATTATCAAATAAAACTTTAGTTAGAAGGAAAGGATGTACATATCTAGAGAGACAAATGAGTAAAAAAATTAAAATAAGTGAATCTGCAAGTATTTTTGTATATGGATATAGCATAATTTGGCAGAGTAAGTATATACATGAAATTCCTTCCTATTTTTGCAACTCTCTATAACTTTGAAATTATTTTCAAAAAAAAGTTTTTAAAAATGACCCATTGATCCTGTCCCCATATTTCACTCCCACTTTAGCTTCTCTGACTTTACTTCTCACAGCTGCAAGCATTACCAGCAGCCCTAAATGCCATGACAGATCTGCCAATGAGTCTAGCTAGGGAGGGATAGGAGGGGTAAGGGATGAGGATGAGGCTGGAACTGATGTATAAATAACCCAATGCATCTTTGAGCTGCTATGCAAAGAAAGAGATTGAGAGTCCCCCATCACTTCTAGGGGAAGGGAAAAGAATCCTGTGGGGGGGATAAAAACAAAAATGAGAAGATTTGATTTTGAACTAGACTTAGTATGTACTTTTTGTTTTTGTTTTTGATGACCAAAGTCACAGGTCTCAACAACACTTATGAGAAATTTATGGCCCTGGAGTGGTTCCTGTAGTGGAGTCTCCTGTGTGCCACCACCCCACACTGCAGGTGGGGTCTGAGGAACAGGCAGGCAAAGTACACATCTGTGACTTTTAGGGGTTGAGCTCTCCTCTTACAACTGCACTTCTCTCTGTCATCTGAGATTCTCTCTTCTTGAAATGCATATTCTCTTGTCTTTCTTCCTCTAAACTACTAAATGGTCGAAATGTGGTTTATTATTCATGTCTGCATGCCTGGGTCCAAACAGGTGTAAAAAAAAAAAGAAAAGAAAAGAACTGTAGGGTCAATGGATGGACCAGACACTGTGGCACAGATATAGGACAAGGTTATGATTAGGATCTGGAATGTCCCCCAAAACCTCATGTGTTGAAAGCATGGTCCCCAATGAAGCAAGGTTAAGAGGTGGCCTTTAGGAGATGATTTGACCATTGCAGTGCTAACCTCATCAGTGGATTAATTCATTTGATGGAATGATAATATGAATGGACTACTGCCTGGTAACTGTAGGGAGATGGGACATAAATGAAGGAAGAAAGTCAGGGTGGGGAGAGGTGCCCTGTAAGGGTTTGTTTTCTCTCTGGTCTCTTCCTTCCTCTCTATTTTTCCTGAATGTAGTCTGCCTCTTGCCCCTTGCTGCTGTGCCACTGAGGCTTATTTTAAAATGGACATGTTTTCTTTTCCTCTTCTCCCTTTCACCCTTCGTAACCTCATACTCTCCAGAGATACAGGATTACCCTTTTGCTGTCCTGGCAGAATTATCTGTCTTGGAGTACATATGCCCACCATTGGAATGAAGTAATTCAAACTTCAGAAATGGTGTCAGAAGATCTAAGAAATGGCTATCTCCCAAATTAACAAGTGAATCACAATCCCCCCACCCTCACACACAGGGAACACCTGGAATTAATCCTTCTTTTAAACCCTCTGTTTTCCTTGATGGACAGAATCACATCCTCTGGGACAGGAGTTCCCTGTGTTTCTCCTTTGCTAGCAAAGCAATAAACCTTCTTTTTCCTTTTTCTCAAAACCGTGTCCACATTGTTGAATTGGCATCAGGGACAAGGACCTAGATTTTAGTAACACCATGGGCTGAGCAACTTGCCTTTTCCATGTTTTTTGTTATAGTATTTCTTCCATGGAGCTGGCAGGCAATGGACTGAATCCTCTGAACTTGTAAGCCAAAATAAATCTTTCCTCCTCTAAGTTGTTCATATTAGGTATTTTGGTCACAGTAATGAAAAAATGATTCCCAACAGCACCTCAGTCATGAAGAGAGCAGAGGATTCAGCCTGCTCAGCTGAGCCATCACCAGCAAGTTTATGCCTTCCTAAATATGTTGCTTCCTCCAATTAATTGAGGCCCACAATCCCTCTTATCTCCCACTAGGCAGCTGCCTTTCAGAGGAGAGAACCTGTTTGCTACCTGAGCCTCAGACTCTCTGAGCAAGCATCTCAGCTGGACAACCCCTTCAGGGCAGATCATTTGATAGATACTGTAGAGACACTCCTGTGTGCTGGTGCTCTGAACTGGGGCTAGATGCTAGTCCAATTGAATCCCACCCAAACCAAGGTCTCCTGAGGAACCTTCCAAAACCCACATGCCCTAATTTATCCCCCACACACACAACGACCACCACCTGCCACTCAGTGGTCATCACAACACTGCTTGTTTTCTTGTGTGACTTGAAAGGCTCACTACTGTGTAGGTTCTCTGGATGTGCAGCAACAGAATGTCTACTGAAGGCCCCACAGGGAAGGCTGACTGAGGAGGCTGAGAAATTGAGATTCCTCTCCTTAAGACTTCCCAAAATCACACCATGGTATAGATTAATAGATGTTCCCTACAAAGCTCCAGGAGTTCAAGCATGAGAAGACAAAGTAAAGATGGAGAAAGCCTGTCTCTACTTCCTGTATCTGTTCATGGCCAACTTTGCCAAGAAGCAGAGGGAGAGATAGGCTTAAGAGAAAAGTTGACTCCAGGAACTTCCAGAGCAGAAACAACAATAAAAAAAAAAAAAAATCCCCCACTATACCAAAAAGATCTAGTCAGATACTGCCTAGAATAGTGGGCAGCAGCCAACAAGACTCATTGGATTCTTTCTGGAAATCTTCTCAACCCCAGCCTCATATACACACATGCTCATAAATATTACACCCAAAGAATCCACATGAGTGTAAAACACAAGTGCATATCAGGCCTTTGTGGCAGACTGTATCTCACCTAGCTAGATTGATCTCCTTAGTCAAGATGAAAATCACAAAACATACAGGCCACCCACACATACTCATTAACAACCTCTCTGGGCCTCAAACATGATAAACACTGTGTCTACATCAGTGAACCAGCCTGACAAGGAGCAGACAAGATAAGGATACCATCCTGTTCAGGGAGCTGAGGGCTTTTTCAACCCAAGGTGCACAAAACCCTGTGAAAGACAAAAGCCACACTGTGAATGAGATTCCAAAGGGAAGAAGCTACTTAAAAACTCCTGCAAACCAAAAAGATGCAAACTGAATGGCCAAGACTTAGAATCCAAGGATGGATCCAGCTTTGCAGTACACACAACAGAGTGTCACCTTTCAGGCTTTGGGAAGGAGTAGAAATGCTTTGTATTTGCTACTTTCATTGTTTTGAACAGTCAGTCTTTTTTTCTTTGCAGGAAATCTCTGACACCATTAAAATGCTAGCCATCATTTTAAATGGAAGTTGTTCATATCCCAGTCACAACCTTCTCAATACCCCGCCCCCATCTCTCTCTCTCTCTCTCTCTCTCTCTCTCTCTCTCTCTCTCTCTCTCT
>NW_026000243.1:11572573-11652688 GCF_001458135.2 Marmota marmota marmota | reverse complement strand
TCTCTCTCTCTCTCTCTCTCTCTCTCTCTCTCTCTCTCTCTCTCTCTCTCTTTACACACACACAGAGCAATCTGTCCAGCCCTCTCTGTACTGACAGATTTGGGGAAAGGAGCAAGACCCATTCCCAAAAACAAACTACCTGCTATGGTTTAGATGTGGTATCCCCCAGAAGCTCACATGTGAGACAATGAAAGACAGTTTGGAGGAGAAATGATTGGACTGTGAGAATCTCAAACTATTCTTAATTCCCTGATAGGGATTAACTGAGTGGTAACTTAAGTGGTAGAGTATGACTGGAGGAAGTAGTTCATTGGGTGCAGGGCTATGGGGTACATATATACTTTGTATCTGGAAAGTGGAGTCTTTCTCTGCTTCTGATCACCATGTGAGCTGCTTCCCTCTGCCACACTCTTCCACTATGATGTCCTGCCTCACTTTGGGCCCCAAGGAATGGACCCAGCCTTCTGTGGACTAAAACCTCTGAAACCATAAGCCCTTAAATAAACTTTTTCTGCTCTAGTTATTCTGGTTGGGTCCTAGAGTCACAGCAGTGAAAAAGCTGACTAAAATACCACTCAAAAACTAATTAGAACAAATAAAAAATTTTAAAAAAAAAACAGTTGGGTGTGAATTTGTCCAAGAACCCTGCTGAATGTGGCCAAGGGTGATTCTTCTATTCACAGAGCTCTGACTTTCCTACAAAGGTCTAATCAAGCTCAGAATCTGACTGTAAAAATGAGGTGATTGGGAAAGATAAGGAACTTGACATAGGAAAAAGATTCTGTAAGACTCCCTTATTTGGGAGTTCTCTGGAGAATGGAATCTGTGAGAGATAAGGGAAGTTGAACAGGTAAAGAAGTAAAGCCAATCTGTGATGCAATTGTGAGGGGGCCTCAGTAGACTCCCTGGTGAATGCTAGCATCAGTGGATGACCAGCTCTTCTCAGTTCACAGGTGTTGGAACCCAAAGTCCCATACCCAGGAAAACCTGTGTCCAGCAAACTGAGATGACTTGTTACTCTGAAAGCAAGCCTGCTCCCTTAGAGTCCTTTCCACTGAAATGAAGTGGCCACATCTCTGTACTAAAGCATTGCCTTAATCCTTGTGCACAAATTGCACCCAGGAGAGTGTCAGATTTGGGCAAGGCAACTTCCTTCAGCCATGGTCATTCTGAGAGAGGGATTAAGCTATAAAACACCAGGTGGGGGAATGATTTCCTATGTCCTAAATGGAACATGATATTGCACCCCAGTATCTTTTGCCCTAGATTCTGCTTGTTTCTGTAAGGTCAGACACCTATGATCAAAAGGAGGCAGATTAAAAGCTGCTGAACAAGGCTTTATTGAGGTATGCTCCCGGGTGAGACCCTCCAGTCCAACAGAGCGGGTCTGGGGAATCGTGCCCAGGCTTAGCAGGATTAGAATTTTATTGGGCTTAGGGCAGGAAGGGAGGGCTTGGGACAGAAAGAAAAAAAAAGTTTTTAGAGTCCCTTGTCCTCTTGGGATTGGTGGGGGTATCTTGCTGAGATCCATGTCCTTCCAGGATTGGTCAGGATATGCCACTGATTCACAGGTGGTTATAAGGCACCATCACTGCTTGTCTGTTGGTGCCTGATTGGTTGTTCTTTTGCACACGCGGGTTGCCTGGTGCTTTGTTCTCTCAGTCACCTCAAACCAACATAACAGTTTCATATAGTGAATTAATATTTTTTTGTATATGGGTATTCCAGGGTTCTGCTGGTATCCTTCCCCCAGGATACTTACAAAGAGAAGACTAGTAAGATGACTATAGCCTTCTCACTTCCCCCAAATCCAGACTGCAGCTGGTCTTGAGACCTTCATTGTCTCCTTTCTCTTCTTCCCCTTGGCTAGTCTTAGAGGCTTACCTGGTAGAACAACACAGACCCACATTTCTGAAGGATCTGATTCTGGTCACTATGTCCTTCTCAGACCATGGTTATTGCCTTTTTTTTATTTACTGTTGAGATTGGCAGTGATGCACTAAGAGATACCCCAAATGGCCACCTGGATGTGCTGTTCCTAGTGTGTGAACATCACATCTACTTCCTGATAATGAGGTACCTTTACTCCAGCCAGCTATTGCTTGTTTCTTAATACAAGGAGTCTGAAATGAGACTTTTGGTCTAATATGATATAGTACAGGATTCATTGTTGGCAGATCAAATAGTATGTTAGACTTTAAATAGTGGTGCTGGCCAGTATCCTATGGTTTTAGTAGTATCCTTTTTGATGCTGTGACCAGAAGACCTGAAAAGCACAATTAAAAGAGGAAAAGTTTATTTAGGGGCTCATGATTTCAGAGGTCTCAATCCATAGACCGTTGACTCTGTTCCTAGGGGCTCAAGGTGAGGCCAAACACCATGGTTGAAGAATATCATGGAGGGATGTGGCTCAAGACATCGCACCAGTAAGCAGAGAGAGAGAGACTAAGCTCAGCTCACCAAATTTAAACACCAAAAGTGTACCCCCAGTGACCCACCTCCTCCAGCCACACCCTACCTGCCTACAGTTACCATTCAGTTAATCCCTGTGAGGGGATTAATTAACTTCACCTCTAAATCTTCCTACATTGTCTCACAAATGAGCTTTTTGGAAGACTCACATCCAAACCAAAATACCTAAAATCACAGACAAACCTCATTGTCTTAGTCCATTTGGGCTGCTTTAACAAGATAACAACAACTGGGTAACTTATAAACATAAATTAATTTCTCATAGTTTTTAAGTCTGGAAGTCCAAGCCCAAGGCATCAACAGATTTGTTGTCTGGCAAAAAAAACCACTATCTAGTTTATAATTGGCACCTTCTATCTGTCTTCTCCTGTAGTGAATGGGGTGAGGAAGTACTTTGGGACCTCTTTTATAAAGGAACTAATCTTATTCATGAGGGCTCCATCCACATGTCTTAATCATATCCTAAAACTCCATGTCTTAATCCCATCCCATTAAGCATTAGGTTTCAACATATGAATGTTGGAGGACACAAACATTTAGACTTTATCACTTGCTTAGAATATATGGATTCCACTCATGATAATTTTTTTCCCTTTTTGATTTATAAAGGGTACAAAGTAATCAATCTACCTCTGAGGTGTGTAAGCCTCTTCAAGTAATGGTTCCATATCAAGAGCTCTATCAGTCTTTGTTGCTACTATATTGGATAAATGCCAGAAAAAGCAGCTCATTGTGCTTAGTGAGTTGAAGCCCATGCTTTTGTTCCACACATAACCTTCATTCCTGACATCCCAGCTACTCTGCTCAGAGACCCACTGGCCTAGCCCTGAAATGGCCAATGTTAGAGGTTATTTGATATCATCTGAAGAGATCATTCTTTCCTTCTTAATTTTCTGTGCCTCTTAGGTCATTGATGCTCCTTGGTAGAGGTTAGTAGATTATCTTCTCCAGATTTCCTGTTCTTTTCTTATATTTCTTCTTCCTAGCTTCCAAGCAACCAGCTAAGTACCCACCACTGAGGTCATTTATACTCATGACCTCTCTACCTTCCGCACAAGTAGATGGCCAAGCATATTACTTAAAATATTTCCTTGTGGAAGAGTTTCCTATCACTACTGTCTTAAGAACACCCAGAGTGGTCATATAGTGTATCTATGGTCCTTTTTGTCTTGTATTCACACAAACCTTTGTGAACCAAGCTTGATCTTTTTCAGACTCTATCAAGTGGCCACACAGGACTGCCCACAAAACTGTAGCTGTGACCTGAAAGAGATACTGAAGCAACATAGACGACAAGGAGGTTCACCTTGCCATGTAGCTCCCTAGCATCCTCTGGCCCTGCTCTCACCTGATGCTGGATGTACCATGCTTGTACCACATTGTAATCTAGATCACAATGGATGCTGCTAGATTTACCTGACCCTATGACCTAGTGGGTTTGAGGGGAGGGAAAAAAAAAAAAAAAAGAAAAGCCTGCTACTGTAAGTCATCCTGAAAAGAATTTTCAAATGTATATATAATTTTCTGCTTTTGAATGGCATGTCTTTGGGCCCAAACTCTTGGTGTCTCCAGGGTGATTTTTTTATTGCAACTTGTACTGAACCACATATAGCACCTTTCCAAGGACCACACTTAGTAGTAGTGGGAGCAGGATTTATAGGTGTGGAATATACTCCCTGAGAATCCAAGGAAGGCTGCTAGGGACTGTGTTCTTTCTTGGTTCTGGGAAATACAACATGCAATAAATTGTTTATATATTTTGGAAAGAATACTTGGCATATCCCAGGACTCTCTATGACTGAAAATCTTTCACTTGTGTGCAGTTCCCCTTTTTACTTATGTATTTTGTATTATTTTAATAAATCATCCTCTGAGTACTCCTCATAAAGTGTAAGCTGGTGGCATTTTCAGTTTATCTGTTTTACAATGCTCACTTCTCTGAGCCTCTCAACACTTCTTCTATCATATGCTTTAGAAGTTCTGTCACTTATACTTCTCTTAATATGGACCATCACTTTTCCCAAAAATTCTAGACAATCTGGCAGCATATTAGTACAATTTCCTGATGTCTGTGCCCTGATATTAAATTCTAAATCAGGAGAGTTTGCTCCTACATCAATAAGTTCACCCTTATCCAACTTTGTATTCAATGCTCCTGGATCCAGTGCATTCAGATTCAGTCCAGAGGTCTCAAAACCTGCCAGTGCATGTTGGCTGGCCTAAAAGCTACTTTGACATGCAGTGGCTTTCTTTCTTAGTCAGGCCAACGGGTACATGCTGTGACTTGACCCTGGTTATTGTCTTGGTGGTCAGGAGGAGAGATAGAGAGAAATCATTGGGCAAGTTCTATCTTGAAAGGCAGCCATCTTCAATAGTATCTTCAAATTATAAGCCTTTTTCTAGGAAGAGGGCTAATTACTACAGGTCTGGGGATTCAGAGGAATCTGGTATTTAATATTTCAAAGGCACTGACATAATGTACCCACCTGCAGCATCAAGTCACCACTCTTTCTGAACATGGCTATGAATGCGGAGAAAAAGACCGTCAAAAGTTGAGATTTCCAATTACTCTAGATTTCTGATGCTCATGGAAAGTCTGGGTCTGATCTTCAGCTTCTCCTGCCCTTTGCTGAAGAAAGGAGATCTCTACAGAGCTGAAGAGATGCTCTGGTTTTCCCAGTCTGCCTTATTGGTAATTTAACCCCCACCTGCTTTTTATCATTTTTCTCTAATTTGTTGAATGCTCACAACAGGAACCATCTAGTTCCATAGTCCTTAATAATCATTATTCCCCTAAACACCTCAAATACCTGAAATGGATATTTCTAGTAGATACAAATGCACTTATGAAAGCAATTCTTTCCATAGTTTCCCACTCCAAATCATCATTCACAAAAGTCTTAAAAACTGCACTCCAACTGCAAGCCAAGAACTATTCATGCTCCATCTACCACCAGCAAGGGAGCTTTTGTTGTCAGCCACCTGCAGGTAATGCAACTCCAAAATTCAATTTTTTGGTCTGTATCCTAAGGTCACATTATGTACAATTGATGAGGGGGGTTGTATCCCCAGAATATAGCCTCTGATCCACTAAGATATGCATGCAAGAGATTTATTGAGAAAGGCTCTCAGAAGGACACCCAAAAGAGATGAGGGAAAGAGCATTGGGCAGAAGCAGTGGTTGAAATGAAATGCAGCTGCAAGATACTTCAGCCAGCCTGAACAGGCACACTGGAGCTGTTGTGGCCTTCAGAGAGTCCTTAGTGAGGACTGGAAGTAGGCCTTTATGGAACCGAATTCACAAATTATGGGATGCAGCTATTCCCAGATGGGGGAAAAGCTTCGATGGGGAATTGCTTCCTTCAGATGAGGGTCATTGTGAGATACCAACAGCCAACACTTTTGAAATAAATATGAGAGTCCTGAAGGGCTCCAGGCACTGTAACACAACATTCCTTCATGGAGGTGCTACAGTCAGAAAGTTAAATGCTTTTCCCAAATTTAAGTGTGTAATGGGGAAGATGAAAATGTCTGGAGTATTTGAATCAGACACAGATGAATTCCTATCTTAAATCTTCTAAATGAAAGAAAAAAAAAAGAAGGAAGAAAAGGAATTAAAGAAGAAAGAAGGCTAATTACACCTATGACTCTGGATTGCTGTTAAGATTCAATATGTACATAAGTTTATTAATAACCTGTTTTTGTCAGAGCCACATCTTGCCCTCATAAAGCCCTAAATACACTGAGAGTATATAAAGAAAGAGACAAAAACTCTCAAAGAGAATAGTGATGAAATATGTGGTAAGCTTCGGAGCATAGAACAGGGAACATGGACTGAACCTGAGGGCTTCTGAAACTTCCAAGGAAATGCTGAGAAAATTCCTACAAAGAGCCTGGGATTCATTAGGTTCTCAATAAATGAAACCTAAGGATCACATGATCCAAAAAACACTGGGCTGACTTTCTCGTAGCTTTACCTGTCTCTTGGGATGTTAAACATGGCCCTCGTGTGCATCTGGCCTCCAGGCAGCCAGGGAGACACACCATGGGTGGCTAGTCTTGCTCTTTGGTACACCACATCTGTCCAAGATGGGCTGAGACAGATGGTCTACAGGGGATGCTCAGACAGCTCACAAATGCAGGTTTGCAGGAAGCAAGGCAGTGCTATTGCTGGCAGGCTTCCAGGAAAACAGAACACAGAGCAGATCTGGCCTCACCCCTCTTTCTGCAACGGCTGCCAGGGATGGAGTGGGTGAGAGTGACTGTGTGGGAGTGAGTCACAGCAGCCCTGAGGGACACCAAGCTTCCTAGGAATGAGGAGACAACAGGAGTATGATCCCTTGTCAGGCACAGGAAGTTTGATAGTGTGTTTGCACTAAAATAGCAAAATGTTATAAAAAGAGAGATTCAGTTCCTCCACCCGCCAAGGAAGCTGATGTACCCTAGGGCATGCAGTTTCTAGGCTTCAGGAGCAAGCTGGCAGTAGCTGTGGGAGGAAGGGCTGGAGGGGGCCCCAGAAGACAGAGCTGTGTAATTTCCCAGGTATGCCCCAGAGATCCAGCCTGGAGTTTTCTCCAGGGCCACCTGCAGAGCTGTGCCAACACTTTTGTTCCTGACACCACCCTCCTTAGCACTCCATGAAAATGTGTTTCTTTCTTAGAGTGCCACTCACTCAGCTGTTGGATTTAGAATGGGATCCAGAGGTATAGAAATGAGTCAGAAAGTGTGAGCCAGGCTGCCCAATGTGCACCTGTTTTATACTACAGGCCAGCCCTTGACAGCATGGTAAAATTTGTCCCTGACACTCCCTCTGGCCTCAGTATTGCCCTAATGTTCCTTCTGCCCAAGCCTATGCCCAGCTATGCCAGGTATGCAGGATCAACTTAGGGAAAGTAACCTGAGACCTGAATGATGAGAAATCAGCCACGCAGGCATCCAAAGAGAAATATGACTTGAAGGGAGATTCAAGGCCATGAGAAAGCTTGATGTAATTGCAGCATGGAAAAAACACCTGGTGGCTAAAACAAAAGAGGGGGGACAGATGGAAGTGAAGGGGCAGGTGGGGTTTGGGCTATACAGCATTTGGAGGTAATGGCAGAGAATTTGGATTTAATCTTAAATGATACCTGAAGGATTTAAGCTAGGAATATGTAGGAAAGGTGGAAATGTCTGGAAGGCAGATCAGATCTGATGTAAAAATGAGGAATGAAACCAAATCAGAGCCACTGAATGGACCATCATCTTGCACACAGTCAGAAATGGGAAACTAACTCCCCATAGAAACTGAAGCAAAGGTGAATTTGTGTCAGGTGAGTGGTGCCTAATGCCTCCCATTTCTTCTCCTCTGGGCAGTAGATCACAGTGGTTACTCAGGTACCCTCCTGAGTCAGATCATTTGATTAAAACCAGATTCTGCCACTTGCTGAAGTAAACATGCCACCTCAAAATATGCCAAATTGGTATATTGATTATTTCAAGTTTAGATCACCTGAGGAAATACAACTGTAGAAGGGGCCATTTAGACTGGTTTTTTTCCTACATGCAGCAAGTTATAAAGATTCTTTTGGGAGGAATGTCCTTCACAAACCAAGGCAAGAAAACTTTAAGCCCCAGAGATTGGTAACTGCGACTATAATGAACTTGAATGAACTCATTGGAGTAACTCTTTTCTACTACCCTTTACAACCACCCATATTTTTCTTAATGACAACCCTAAAATTTACCTTAGTCCAGAGATCCATTTGTCCTGTCATTTCCTCCACAAATTTATTGTTCTTTGTCTAAAACATATAAAAGCATCTCACTCTTGTGAAAATTTCTGTGTATACATAAAATTCATACAAGTTGTATGCCTTTCTCTTGTTAACCATCATTGCATTCGTTTGGTTCCTGGACCCAGTCAAAGAGCTCAAGGGTAGGCCAGGCACAGTGGTACACACCTATAATCCCAGCTCAAGGTCAGCCTGGTCAACTTAGTGATACCAAAATGTATCTCAAAAGAGAAAGAACCAACATGTAGCTCAGTGGAACAGTGCCACTGGGTCCAATCCCCAGGACTGGTGGAAAAAACAAAGAAAGAAACAAAGAGTGGACAAACTAAGAGTGTGTAGAGGGGATCGCTGTCTCTACTACACTGACTGTGAAACAACCATGGGTAAATTACTTAACCTTTCTAAGCCCATATTATTACTGTTTTAATATGTAAGCTATAGATGGTAGTTAAGTCCTAAGGGCATACTGATGGTTTACTAGGTGATATGTTCAAGTTATTCAGAACAAGATACCTAGCTAAGTCATGATTAGTGACACATAAGAGTAATATTTTAAAGTATAACATAGGCATCAGTCATGTAGCCTACAAGCAATGCCTGCTTTGCTTACGCTTGCATTTTCAGAGATGAGAGATGGAATCAAGTCATTGCTAAAGCAGGAGCTCAGGGTATCAGCAGGATAGATAGTCTGCCTGATGTCTGTTGACCAGTACAAAGGTGTCTCAGCTCTAGGAGGATCAGCATCCCAACATGGCTGAGATCAAGTCATAGTGAAGCAACACTGAATCACACATTCTAGGAGCAAAATACCTTCCAGACATGGCATGGCATATGCATCTTGTTTTCTTTTGTTCTTCCTCTGGAAGTTCTGTGTTGATGTTGTGCTTGTAGTAAAGACTTGCAAGGACTGCTTTTAATTGTAAGTCACTGAGTTTAATACACATTCTTAGCATTAGAACCTAAACTCCCAAATTCCAGCCAAATGAGGAATGAGAGACAGGTTTCTGATATTTTCTCAAATGTAAGGGTCAAATAGGCAAGGGTGTGGGAATAAGAAATAAGAAGAAACTCCATAAATAAGTGTTCCTCAGTGTAAAAAGTATGACAAAAAGCTCCATTCTTGTCCCCAGTGCCAATTCACAAGGACATAGTTTTGAGAAAAAGGAAAAAGAAGTTTTATTGCTTTCCCAGCAAAGGAGAAACACAGGGGATTCCTGTCCCAGAGGCTTTGATTTTGCCCATGGTGGGAAACAGGGGGCTTTTAAAGAGATGAATCAAAGGCTACATTCTACCTGTTCTCAGTAGTAATATGTAATTCATTTGTTAATTTGGAAATAGTCTTTTCTTAGATTTTCTGGTGCCACCGCAAAGGACATCTGAATTCCTTCCTTATGAATTACTTCATTGCTGTAGTGAGTGGGTGCTCAAGGACAGATAACTCTGCCTAGGATGGGGAAGAAAGGTAATCCTGTTGAAAAACCAGCCTCTACCTCAGAGCAAAGCCTGTCCAAGAGCCTGACCACAGAGCACTCCTAGGCACATTCCCACCCTGCTAAGTTATTTACCTACAAATAACAGGAGAGATCTGCTGAGCCAGGTGTCCCTGACTCAGTCAGGCTAGGTGGGGACCCATAGCAACCCCCTAGCAGCCACCAATCAGCATGAGACAGGGAAATACCTGGGATGCCAGATGACCCTCCCAGTAGTTTATGGTGTTCGGAAACCATGTAGTTCAGCATGAACACCCCTCTTGGCTTAAACCAATCAGTTCAAATGAATCCCCCTCTTGTAGTAACCAATCACCCCTACCCAACTTGTCCCCGCCAGTGAATGTGCTAATCATGTTTTAGAGTTGTTGTTTGATTTTCCCGCGGTGTGTGATGATTTGCTAAGAGATGCTATGATGTATGTGAAGTCCCTGCCTTCCCCAAAGAGTGTATAAAACTGCTGCAAACCCTGGGCCCGGGGCCTCTCAGTGTCACTAGTTGCTGTGTGCACACGGAGGACTGAGCTAGCTCGAAATAAACACCTTTTGCTGCTTACATTGATCTTGGTCTCTGGTGGTCTTTTGGGGAATCCCAAATTTGAGCATAACACTGTTTCCTCAATATTAGGGAGGGGAAGGGAAAGAAACATGTCCATCTTAAAAATAAGTCACAGTAGCAAATAAGTCACAGTAGCAAAGCAGCAAGGGCTATATTTAAAGCATAAAGTGGACCAATGTTACAAAACAACAAGATAGGAGTTCTCCCAGAAAAGAAGAACAAAGCCTACTGATAGTCCTCCATTCATATCACTGAATCATGCATGCTCTCAGAGCTGGAAGAGCTATTGCCAAGTAATGAAATATGAGATCTAAACATGATTGTGCCTCTGCTATATGACAGTTTCTTTCCCTTCTAATTGAAAATAATAATAATAATGATTACTTTCTCCAGTCTAGGAGAAATTTGGAGCATGATATGCATTTGTAAACAACTTAGAAAAGGCATATTCAATATTCTATTTCCAGTCCATCATGTAAAGAGTTTGGGAGGCATCACATGCATTCTCATAACAAGAGAAATGGTGAACTGAAAAACAACTCTCTTTAGATCTCTCAGAACATTGAGTCACAGGTAAAAGACTGCCCCAGTAACTAAAGATAGTGGTGGATACAGAGAATCACAGCTTACTGGGAGCAGAAGCCCAAGATAATATAGCAGTGATATACCTCATGCTTTGAACATAGCCCTTGCTTGCAGTTCTGCCATTGAGGTTTATTTTAAAATGAACGTGTTATCTTTTTCTCTTCTCCCTCTCCCCTTCACTAACCTGCAAGGTGGAAAACAGGATTACCTTTTTTCCATTCTAGGTTAAGTTGTCTGTCTTTGAGCATATGCCCAACACAGGAAACAAGTAATTTAGACTTCAGGGATAGCTATCTCCCAAATTAACAAGTGAATCACAACCCCATCCCCATCTGCCACGTGTGCGCGCGCACACACACACACACAGAGTCTCTCTCTCTCTCTCTCTCTCTCTCACACACACACACACACACACACACGCGCGCACACACACACACACGGAACACCTGGAATTAATCACTTCTTTAAAAACCCTCTGTTCTCCCTGATGGGCAGATTCATAGCCTCTGGGAACACCGCCCCCCCCATCTTCAAACTAATTCTTGCAATCAAATCAGAAAGATTTCAGAAAAGTTGTTTAGAAATTACTTTATTGGAGGGATACATAAAGGGAAAGGGGAATTGCTCAAAGGAGAGAGTTGGATCCTCTCAGAGAGGAGAGGTGTTATGCTTGAACTCGGGACCCCCAAAAAGACCACCAGAGACCAAGATCAATGTAAGCAGCAAAGAGGTGTTTATTGCGAGCTAGCTTGGTCCTCCACGCACACACAGCAACTGGTGACACTGAGAGTCCCTGAGCCCAGGGTTTGCAGCAGTTTTATACACTCTTTGGGGAAGGCAGGGACTTCACATACATCACAGCATCTCTTAGCACATCATCACACACCTCAGGAAAATCAAACGATAATTCTTAACATTGATTAGCACATTCACTGGTGGGAACAAGTTGGATAGGGGTGATTGGTTAGTGCAAGAGGGGGATTTGTTTGAACTGATTGGTTTAGGCACGAATGGTGTACTTGCTAAACTACATGGTTTCCCAACATGTTATCAACCACCATAAACTACTGGGAGGGTCATCTGGCATCCCAGGTATTTTCCTGGTCCCATGCTGATTGGTGGCTGCTAGGAGGTTGCTATGGCTCCTCACCTAACCTGACTGAGTCAGGGACACCTGGCTCAGCAGATCTCTCCTGTTATTTGTAGATAAACAAGGGTATGTGCCTAGGAGTGCTCTGTGGGTCTTTCCAAGGACAAAGGTCATGCCCCCTTCCTTGGACAGGCTTTGCTCTGAGGTAGAGGCTGGTTTTTCAGAGGGAAATGTGCCTTTCCTGTGTAGCAGTGGTCCACTTTATGCTTTGAATATAGCCCTTGCTGTTCTGCCATTGCAACATTTTTTAAATGGACATGTTTATTTCTCTTCCTCTCTCCCTGCTCCCTCCTTATTTCTCTCCCTCCCTAATCTCAGAGGATTACAGGATTACCTTTATTCTCCATTTTAGGCAGGTTTATCTGTCCTTGAGTACATGTGCACTATAGGAACCAAGTAATCCAGATTTCAGGGATGGTACCAGAAGATCTCAGAAACGACTATCTCCCAAATTAACAAGTGAGTTACAACTTCAGACAGAGAACACCTGGAATGTAGCCTTGGAGTCAGAGTCATATCTATAAATGCCTCCTGTTCCTGCTGATGGGCATAATCCCAGCCTTTGGGTCAGGAGTCTCCTGTATTTCTCCTTTGCTAGTAAAGCAATAACCTTATTTTTCCTTTTTGTCAAACCGTGTTCTTGAATTGGATTAGCATTGAGGACAAAGATGGAGCTTTTGGCAATACCTGTACTCCAGTTTTATTGGGTATTCCAGAAAAGTTTCCAGAGAGTCCCACCTAGTTCCACTTCTTGGCTTTTGACTTGTCAGTCAGCAGGATGACAGACTTTCAATTCCCCACTACCATGACAACCTAGATCACTTTGGCACATGTGGACTTGTTCTAGTTGGATTCTTAGCCTAAATTATTACATATTTTATAGTTAAGAAAAATTATGTTTATCTCCCTGAGTTTTGGGATCTGGTCTATGAAAAGGGTCACAAAAGTCTTGCCCTTCAGGTACTGTAAAGGACGATGGAAAAGCTCTGTAAACTCAACAAGCCAAAACAACCGTTTACCTGTCCGAAATTTTATTAGCAGGACCATAGCAGCCAGAGAGTAAGAAGAAGAGAAGGGGGTTGGGGGGGGGGAGAAGAGAGAGAGAGAGAGAGGAGAGAGGAGAGAGGAGAGAGGGGGAGAGAGGGAGAAGGGGAGAGAGGAGAGATACAGAGAGGGAGAAGGGGAGAGAGTAAGAAGGGTAGAGTAAGGGAGAGAGGGAGAGTAAGAGACTAAGAGAGAGAACACTGAACAGGGTATTGATATTATGGGCTTAACACAGGATGAGGAGGAGCAAGGCAAGTGGGCTGTTACTTCTTCATTGGCTGAGAGTTCGCGCCACCTCAGGGATTGGAGGTGCACCATTCAAACTTCGCATCATTCACAGGGATTGGAGGTGATGGTTCACGTGCCTTCAGTGCGTCATGGACCAGAGCTCCCGGAAGAGAAGCACTCCAGGCGCCATCTTTACCAACAGGTACCATTGTCCATTTTATAGAATCATTCTCTTAACCTCATATTTCTACCATTCACATTAGTCTGTCCACTAACACTGGTAGGAACACTTAGAGTGTAAGTAATTAATTGCTAGAGTCTCAAAGTGAACTAGCATGAAAGTTAAATCTTTAAGAAAGAGGCAAAGATACTCTTCAATGGAAAAAGATAATTTTTTCAACATGTGATGCTGGAACAACTATATATCTGCATACCAAAAAAAAAAAAAAAAGAATCTAGATACAGAACTTATATCTCTTGGAAAGGTTAATACAAAAGGGTCACAGATCTAAATGAGAAACACAAAACTCTCAAACTTCTAGAAGATAGCATAGAAGAAATTCTAAGAGACTTTGGATATGGTAATGATGTTAGATATGACACTAAAAGCACACTCCACTGTTAGGCTCATGGGACCTCAATAGACCTCCAGGAGTCGAGTTTGATGCAAGCACACAAGAGTCTTTATTGAGCCTGGACTCACAACTGATTCATATGCAGCAGTGCTGAGGAGTGAGTCCTGGCCCTTAGTTCAGTGAGGATTTATAGGCTTTGGAGGATACTCTATGCATCACAACATCACATAGCAAATCATTTCACACCGCAGGAAAATAAAACAACTCTTAACATTGATTAGCACATTCATTGGTGGGAACAAGTCAGGTAAGTTCAAGTGGTGGATACTTTAAACTGATTGGTTTAGGCCCCAAAGGGTTGCAAGACTGTATATGCTAAACTGTAGGGTTTCCTAATCATGTTATCAATCACCGGGAACTACTGGGAGGGTCGCCTGGTATTTCAGGTATCTTCCCTGTCTCACTCTGACTGGTTGTTACTATGGTTAGAAATTAGGCCTCAAGCATTCTCTGGTCTTTCCAGGTGCATTGCTGAGTCAAGGACATCTGGTCACCTAAGTTAGGGATATCTGGCTCCTCAGGCATTTCCGGTTATTCATAGACAAGTAACTCAGCAGGGTAGCTCTGTGCCTAAAAATGCTCTGTGGCTTTTCCAAAGACAAGGGTCACCCCCCTCCTTTGGATATGCCCTGCTCTGAGGTAGAGGCTGGTTTTTCAAAAATGGAGTCACATCAGTTTCTCACCACAAAAGAGTAAATTGATATGTTGAACATTATTAAAATTAAGAACACTTGATCTGTGAAAGACACTAACAAAAGATGAAAATGCCTGCCACAAACTGAGATGAAATGCTTCCAAAATACTTTTTGATAAAGGACTTGACAAGGGATATGTAAAAATGAACAATTATAAAACAAACATCCCAACAGAAAATGTTTAAAAGATCTAAACTGACATCTCATCAAAGAAGATATACAGATGGAGAATATGCATATGAAAAGATGATCAATATCATATGTCATTATGAAATTACAAACTAAAACAATAATGAGATGCTACTATATACCATCAGAATAGCTAAAATCCAAAACTCTGACAATGCTTAATTCTGGTAAGGATGAGAAGCAACAAGGACTCTCATTCTGAAAAATCAGCCTTTACCTCAGAGCAAAGCCTGTCCAAGGAAGGGGCATGAACTTTGTCCTTGGAAAGACCCACAGAGCACTCCTAGACACATTCCCACCCTGCTAAGTTGTTGTTTATCTACAAATAACAGGAGAGATCAGATGAGCCAGGTGTCCCTGACTCAGTCAGGCTAGGTGGAGACCCATAGCAACCCCCTAGCAGCTACCAATCAGCATGAGACAGAGAAATACCTGGGATGCCAGATGACCCTCCCAGTAGTTTATGGTGGTTGATAACATGTTGGGAAACCAGGTAGTTCAGCAGGAACACCCCTCTTGGCTTAAACCAATCAGTTCAAACGAATCCCCCTCTTTCAGTAATCAATCACCCCTACGCAAAACTTGTTCCCGCCAGTGAATGTGCTAATCATGTTTTAGAGTTGTTTTATGATTTTCCTGGGGTGTGTGATGATTTGCTAAGAGATGCTATGATGTATGTGAAGTCCCTGCCTTCCCCAAAGAGTGTATAAAACTGCTGCAAACCCTGGGCTCCAGGCCTCTCAGTGTCACCAGTTGCTATGTGTGTGCACAGAGGACCAAGCTAGCTCACAATAAACACCTCCTTGCTGCTTACATTGATCTTGGTCTCTGGTGGTCTTTTGGGGGTCCCGAATTCGAGCATAACAATTCATTGGTGGTAGGAAAGGAAAATGGTACTGCCACTTTGGAAGACAGTTTGGCAGTCTTTCACAAAACTAACCATACTCTTGCTGTATAACCAAATAACCATGCTCCTTTCTATTTACCTAAAGAATCAAAAACTTATGTACAAATGAAAACATGTTCATGAATGTATATAGCAGTTTTATTCATAATTGCCAAAACTTGGAGGCATTCAAGATGTTCTTCATCTAATAAACTGTATCCAGAGAATGGAATATTACTCAATACTAAAAAGAAATATTTAACAATAAAAAAAAAAAAAAACATGGAGGAGACTTAAATGCATCAATGCTACTCTGAAAATTAACAGTGGTCTACCTCATGCTTTGAATACAGCCCTTGTTGCTCTGCCACTAAACCTTATTTTTAAATGAACATGTTTTTTCTTTTCTTCTTCTTCTTCTCCCCCTCTCTAACCTGGGGGAAGGGAACAAGATTACCTTTTTTCCATCTTAGACCATGTTATCTGTATTTGAGCACACACCCACCACATAAACCAAGTAATTTGAACTGCTGGGAAGGTACCAAAAGATCTAAGGAATGGCTATCATACAAATTCACAAGTGAATAACAATCCCCCTACTGGGAATATCTGGAAGGGAGTCTTTGAATAGCTCTTCAAAAATCCCCCTGTCTTCTAGGACATGTGTCCCCTGTGCTTCTCCTTTGCTGGCAAAGCAATAAATCTTTTTTTTCTTCCCCTTTCTCTCAAAATCATGTTATCCTTATTAAATTGGCATTGGGGACAAGGACAAAGATTTCAGTAACAAAAAGGCCACATACTATAAATTTCATCTACATGACATTCTGGGAACGAAAAAAAACTATGAAGTCAGTAAAAAGATCTGTGGTTTCTAGAATTTAGGAAAAGAGAGGGAGTAATAATTAGGTGAACACAAGAATTTTTAGGTCAATGAAACTACTATTTATAGTACAATAATGTTGAATAGAGGGCATTATGCAATTGTCAAAAATTCAGAATTGTAAAATACAAAGAAGAAACTCTATATCTCGAGTTACAGTAAACTGTGTTTGAAGAGAAAGCGAGGAATGAGAGATGTGTAAGTGAGAAATGAAAGAAGAGACCAAGCAGAAATACACACAAGAGTTTATTTGTCAGAACTGACAAATAAACACCATCTCTCTATAGAGCAGAGAGAGGGGCAAAACAGGCTTGGGTTCTGGGACTTTTATAGGGCCAGAATCAGAGCCAGGTGGGTCCTAATGCTGGTTAGGGGTGGTGTTGGTATGAGGGAGTGGTGAGCCTTTCTCAGAAAGCCCTTGGACAGGAAAGCAAAACTTTTTTTTTTTTTAATGGCCATGCAGATGATAAGGAAGGAGCTTAGACAGGCTTATACCTATAGATGGCCCATTTAGCCAAGACTCTCTGCTAAATGGACTACTGGTAAGATTAACATAGCATGGCCCATGTCTTAAAGCACCAGTAACAGATACAAAGACAGAGACAAGAGAGGATCACTGAAACTAGGACAGAAACCTTTAAAACAGACAGATCTGCATGTACTGAGAAACTGATGTGACTCCATTTTTGAGAAACCAGCCTCTACCTCAGAGCAAAGCCTGTCCAAGGAAGGGGGCATGACCCTTGTCCTTGGAAAAACCCACAGAGCACTCCTAGACACATTCCCACCCTGCTAAGTTGTTGTTTATCTACAAATAACAGGAGAGATCAGATGAGCCAGGTGTCCCTGACTCAGTCAGGCTAGGTGAGGACCCATAGCAACCCCCTAGCAACCACCAATCAGCAAGAGACAGGGAAAATACCTGGGATGCCAGATGACCCTCCCAGTAGTTTATGGTGGTCGGTAACATGTAATTCAGCACATACTACCCTCATGGCTTTGAAGCCAGATTTAAAGATAGGTAGTCAGTGTAGTTAGGTAAATCGGGTCTAATATGGAGTAAAATCCAAAATGAAGGCCATGTTGAGAATGAAGTCCAGGAAAAGCAGAACAACTCTTGGAATGTTAATGCCCCCAAGGCCCAGAGCTCATCCCAAAGAAATGTTAATGAAACAGCTCCCAGCACACTTGAAGATGCTGACCCAAAAGTCCTTCCTTCCAAGATTACTTCTTTGGCCCACCTGTGCCCCACCCTTCGGGGCCTTCCCACCTACATTCCATCATTGAAAAATAACAGAACAAAGGACAGGAATTGGAAGGGGGTGGAACCTGATGAAGACCTTAGCTATTAAAAGGGGAATACATTCGCCCTTCCATGGATTCCACCTCTTGGGTCCCCTTCTTCCTCTGGGAGAAGTCCTTTAATAAAGCTTTTACTTTCCACTCTCACCTTGCCTCGTCAAGCTTCTCTGGTGTTATACTTCAACATTGGGGAAGCAAGGACTCCTCACCCGTAAACAATGGCAACAGCTTAAACCAATCAGTTCAAACAAATCCCCCTCTTGTACTAACCAATCACCCCTACCCAACTTGTTCCCACCAGTGAATGTGCTAATCATGTTTTAGAGTTTTATGATTTTCCCACGGTATGTGATGATTTCCTAGGAGATGCTATGATGTATGTGGAGTCCCTGTCTTCCCCAAAGAGTGTATAAAACTGCTGCAAACTCTGGGCTCGGGGTCTCTCAGTGTCACCAGTTGCTGTGTGCGCGGAGGACAGAGCTAGCTCACAATAAACACCTCTTTGTGCTTACATCGATCTTGGTCTCTGATGGTCTTTTGTGGGTCCCAAACAATTTTTTTTTCCATTTACTTTACCTTTGACAGACCAACTCCAACTGCAAGTTTGTATAATAATACAGAAAGCTATTCAAAAGTCAGATCAATATGGTGAAACATTATCTTAAACAGGCTTGTAACTGTAGGTGGCCCTTTCTTCAACTTAGTTTACCTCTGACAGGCCAACTATAATTGTAAGATTATATAAAAAAGAAATACAAAGAAGGACCACAAGATAGGAGCCCCAAAACTGTGGCCAACATATGGGAACCTTTAAATTGATCAGCCAAGGTCTTTCCCAAGACACTACCTATAGGATCAATGTACTATTGACCATGTCTTAAAAGGGGCAGTAACAGATACAACCAGAAAAAATTCCCAAACTCAAGGCCAAAAAACAGATGAGAACCTAGAACAAACCAAAAGAGAGTAAATATCCCTAGGTTCTCAACTCCTGCACCACAGATATCCCCACAAAGAGGGACCAGATGTTCCCATGAAGAGAACCAGATGTGTAGAATCAAAGGTCTTAGCATGAACATTGGGGGACTTACCAGGAGGCCTATGGTGTCTTGAATTTACTGAGTTCAGTTTCCTTGCTCTCAAAGTGGAACAAGATGGAGCAGACTATATAATTCAGGAAGACAAGGCAGGAGTTCCTGAAAAACCAGCCTGTACCTCAGAGCAAAGCCTGTCCAAGGAAGGGACATGGACTTTGTCCTTGGAAAAACCCACAGAGCACTCCTAGGCACATTCCCACCCTGCTAAGTTGTTTATCTACAAATAACAGGAGAGATCTTCTGCACCAGGTGTCCCTGACTCAGTGAGGCTAGGTGGGGACCCATAGCAACCCCCTAGCAGCCACCAATCAGCATGAGACAGGGAAATACCTGGGATGCCAGATGACCCTCCCAGTAGTTTATGGTGGTTGATAACATGTTGGGAAACCATGTAGTTCAGCACGTACACCCCTCTTGGCTTAAACCAATCAGTTCAAATGAATACCCCTTTTGTACTGACCAATCACCCCTACCCAACTTGTTCCCGCCAGTGAATGTGCTAATCATGTTTTAGAGTTGTTATTTGATTTTCCTGAGGTGTGTGATGATTTGCTAAGAGATGCTATGATGTATGTGAAGTCCCTGCCTTCTCCAAAGAATGTATAAAACTGCTGCAAACCCTGGGCTCGGGGCCTCTCAGCATCACCAGTTGCTGTGTGTGCGTGTGGAAGACTGAGCTAGCTTGCAATAAACACCTTTTTGCTGCTTACATTGATCTTGGGTCTCTGGTGGTCTTTGGGGGTCCCGAATTCGAGCATAACATTCCCTGAAGCAAAATGAGCTTTGGCAAGGGCTGGGAGGATATCTCAGTCCCTCCCTTTACTTATAGGAATAGTTCCTCCTCCAGTTCGACCTGAGGCAAACTCTTTGGCAGTTAGCTCTCAACTACTTAGCTAGCCACCTTGCAATCCTTAGTATAGAAGTAGTATTTCTTGAAAAGCCAGGTTTGCCCAAGAAAGCTGGATTGGGGGCTGTTCTCAGGTCCCATCTGGGGTGCCAAATTTGTTAGCAAAAGCTCAGTCCTTTTTTCTGAAGGCCAGTCCAAAAACAAGGACATGATTTTGATAAAAAGAAAAAATGGCTTATTGGTTTGCTAGCAAAAGAGAAATACAGGGAACTCCTGTTCCAGAGGCTATGGGACATCAGTGGAAAGAGTTGTTTTTTAAAGAGGTGATTCAAAGGCTACATTCCATGAGTTTTTTGTTGGAGTTGTAATTTGCTTATTAATTTGGGAGACAGTCATTTCTGAGATCTTCTGGTACCATCCCTGAAGTCTGGATTACTTGGTTCCTATAGTCGGCACGTACTCAAGGACAGATAAATCTGCCTAAATGGAGAAGAAAGGTAATCCTGATTCCCCTGAGATTAGGGAGGGGGAGAGATAAGGAGGGAGCATGGAGAGAGGAAGAGAAATAAACTTGTCCATTTAAAAACGGTTGCAGTGGCAGAGCAGCAAGGGCTATATTCAAACCGCTATTACAGTTCTAATGTGAAAATGTAAAAACTCTCTCTCTCTCTCTCTCTCTCTCTTTCTCTCTCTCTCTGTCAAACACACACACACACACACACACACACACACGTCACATAGTGCTTGGTGTGATAAGCAAAGAATAGTCTGAAAGATTCTTTTAGCAGGGTGGAATTGTGTTAGTTCTGAGAGCATAGCATATGGTTGGTAACAAAGACTGGACCAACTCCCAAGATGCCAAGAGTTTATTAAAGGTTTTCCAGAGCATAGGTACCATTACCCCATATCCACTCTAGTAAAAGTTAGAACATTTTGTGTTGTTGATACATTAGGGGATGTCAAGCAAGTCAGCAACTAAGCTACACCCAGCACAGTGGAATTCCTCATCCTGAGCAATTCCAGTTGAAGCTTTGCTGACATGTCTTCCTTAGAGTATTATGAATTCATTGTATGAACAAGATCTGTTCATTCTGGTATCCCTGGAACCTGGCAAAAGATGGCTTATAAAAAGGATACTGTAAATGTTTGTGATTATTGAATTTTATAACCTATTTTTCTCACTTCTGCAATGGAAATATGGAATTAACTCCTGGAAAGGTAAAGAAAAAATTCCCCTCTTCTCTCTGAAGATTCTCTGGAATGAGCTGAAAATAGACAGATTAAATAGAAGAAACGATATACATATGTATGAATGTGCCCAGGGTAAAAATCACAGCAGGGGAGTAATACACAAAGTAAGCAATCCAAAGGAGGGTTAGATAGTTGAAGCTTATGTACTCTTTATATTAATTAGTTTCATGATGCTGTAATGAATTACATTAGGCAACTAATTACAAAGAGAAGAGATTTATTCAGCTCATAGTTCTCATAGTTCAAGTTTGGGATTCCCCATTTCTTTGGGCCTCTGAAGAAGGCACAGAAGGCAGTGGCAAAGAGCTCATAATAGAGCAAACTACTGGTATTACAAGCTGTGAAACAAGACAGCAAAAGAACTCACAATCCCCTTTGAGGACATACCCCTATTGACCTAAAGACCTCCTACTAGGCCCCACAACTTAAGGGTCACAGTACCTGCCAATAGTGCCTCCCTGGGGATCAAACTTTTAAAACATAAACCTTTAGTGGACACTAACTTTCTTCACAGGGAAGAAGGAGTTGGGTAATATAACAATTTTAAGAGGTAGAACAGACCTAGAGACAGAAATTAGCTTGTGAAATGATTCTTTTTGGAATTGGAATGAGTCCAAAGGGCAGACATTATGTTTCAACAAAGTCCAAGTGTGGTTAGTTCCTCTGTCTTCTTTTCTGAGGTAGATAATGAGATTATAGGCTGGCGATGGAAGGCAATTGTGTTCCTTTGGGAGGCTCTCATTTTAATGTAGAGGAAACAAAACTAAAGAACCTCTTCCCCCTTGTGGAGGGCAAGGCATTCCAGAGAATGAAGGGAATATGTGGAAAGAAGAAAACATTATGGACTCCATCAAATGTAGGCCAATCTCATTTTGAGCATATTCACTGAGATCTTTTATGCATTCAGTCAGTCAGATCAGGGACTCAACTAACATAAATGGTTGCCACTTTGTTCAAGCCAATCAAAGCTCCAAAGAAACTACAAAAGGAAACTGAATTTCAAATGCTCCTGAGAGATCAATTAACACCTTGAATTTTTTTCTGAAAGCTTTTTTAATGGGTTCCTGACTAACACATGCTTAAATATTAGTGAGGACTGATAATAGAATCCTAATAGAGTTGTTTGGGTTTGGTTTTGTAAATGGAAGCACCTATTTTCTAGTCTATACTGAGCAGTAGAATATCAGAGTATATAAATTTTATTTTAAAAAATGGAAGTCCAATTGTATATATAACCATTACAGAGATATAAATATTATAGGGAAGTTTTAAATGCACTCTTTTCCCTCTGAAGTTTTTTTTAGTCTATGAAATAAACTGCTAACAGACCAAAAAAAAAAAAAAGTGGAAAAGAACATACAAAATGTGTTACATCTGAAGCATGGGACTATTAGACTCCCAGAGGGGCAAGATAGCTGACCCTTCTATACAGCTTAAAGGGATAGAAGCTAATGTTTTGGGGGCAAGGGAGGTGGCTCTATCTGTGGAAGCTTGGGGAGGGGAGGGGAGTGCTGTGCACAGAGATCCAATATTGTCTTGAGATGCAAATGAAATCTCCCAGGTAACTGCCTTCTGTGGTCACCTCTTTCTGGGCCACATGTCAGACCCCAGATGTCTTCGTTCTATGGAAACATCCCTCTTAGGCAGAAGAGAGAGGATATCAAAGTAGAAAGACCTTTATCTGTGGTTTCTTAATTTGATGAGGTACATAGAAGTAGATACCTTTTTTCGAAAATGACAGACTTCAGAGGCTTTCCCATGTTTGTAGATTCTGACTTCTCTGCATAGTCAATGCCAACTATGCATATTTGGAGTGGATATTTTATTTTCCCACAATATATTTAAACATTGACAGTTTTCTTATCAACTTTTATTTTTAAATTTTTTTTTTGGTTGTATGGACACAATATCTTTATTTATTTTTATGTGGTGCTAAGGATTGAACCCAGTGCCCCATGCATGCGAGGCAGGTGCTCCTCATCCCTGAACCCTCTTATCAACTTTTAAATTAACTAATAACATACTACTATCATTTGGATTTTAAATACCTGCAAAGATCTACATTTTAAAGGATCGATTCCCAGAGTTGTACTCTTATGACGTGGTAGAACCTTTAAGAGATAGAGTCTGGTGGGAGGTTTTGAGATCACTGGAGTGTGTGCCACACAATGGAGTGTGGGACCTGGCCTCTTTCTTATTCTTTTTTGCTTTCCAGCCATGAGGTGAATAGTTCTGCTCTGCCACACATCCCTTCATGATATGCTGCCACAGGCTCAAAACAAAGGAGCCAACTGATCATGGATTAAGTCTCTAAAACTCTGAGCCAAAAACCTTTTATCTTTATTTTTAAATTTTTTTACTTTTTATTTTTGGGGGTACCAGGGATTGAACTCAGGGGTACTCAACCACTGAGCCACATTCCCAGCCCTATTTTTGTATTTTATTTAGAGACAGGGTCTCGCTGAGTTAGGTGCTTAGCCCCACACTAAATTGCTGAGGCTGGCTTTGAACTCAACGTCCTCCTGCCTCTACCTCCTGGACCACTGGGATTCCAGGCATGTGCAACCATGCCTGGCAACCTTTTCACTTTATAACTTGATTATCTTCAGTATTTGTTGTAGTAATGGAAAGTAAACTAATACCCATGCGTAAATAAAAGGACTTAAATGCATATATTTTGACACATTTCTTAAAGTAAGTATACCCATGTAATCACCACAATCAAAATGAATAAATAAAATCTCCTCATCCTGTTCCAGCATATTTACATCCTCTCCAAAGGTAACACTGTTCTGACTTCTGATACCACAAAATAGTTCTGGCAGTTTTGACCTTGAAGTAAAACAGAATATATACCTTTGTATCTGGATTTTTGTCTGCCGTTTTGTTTGTAAAAATACTTCCATGTAGCAGCAACTTATTGTTATTGCTGTACATTCTTCTTGTTATATGAACATTTCACAATGTTTTTCACTGTTGATGGATATTTAGGTGGTTTCTCATTTGAGGCTATTTATAATCATGCTGTCACATTCAGTCTAATAGATGGTTGGGTTTTGATGCATTTTGTTTCTGATGTGCAAGTGCCAAGTTGTGAAAAATTTTTTATCATCATTTGTATGATACTTTTTTGTAACATACTTTAGTAGACACTGAGATAGGAATTTGGGGATATAAAAAGAAAGATATACTGAGTTTCAAAAGAGAAATGGGACCATGAACCATCGGAGTGTAGAAAATGTCCATGAACCTTTTAGATGCAAAGCAACAAATACCTGAACAACCCAGCCCACACCCTTAGCCCTCACTCTTACCCCTCATCCTTGATCCATCCTTTGTGAGCACAGGGAAAACTGACATGAAAATATGTAACTTCACCCTAATTCCAACTCTAGTCCAGCTCCTAGCTACTGTTAACACTCCAGACAAAGGAGTTGCTGACTCTCCCTGTAAAGATGACCTACACTGTCCCTTGAATGTGTATTTCTTGCTTACCCCTTAAGATGTTACTTTCTTGAGGGAGCTTATATTTTCCCTGGAATATATACCTGATTTCCTAAATAAATCTCTTTGTCTCTGACTGGTACATGCTGAAATTCTTTTCCATCACATATGCCAAGGACCCTAATTGTCCTTAGTCAAGTTCCCCCTCTCTGGAATCTCCTCCAGTGAGTTCAATATCATTAGTCATTTTCTAAATGGTTTTTTGACAGTCCATATTCCAAGCCTTCATAATGAAGATAGTCATTCCACATGTTCTCTGACACTTGATGGAGCCTGCATTTTTTATTTTAGTCATTCCAGTATGTGCATAATTCTACTTAATTGTGACTTTGATTTTTATCTCTCTGATGACCAACTCATTTGAGCACCTTTTAATATATTTGTTGTCTTTTTTTATATTCTATTATATGAAGTACCTATTCAAGTACTTTGCTCTTTTTTCTTTTATTGATTTGAAAAGTTCTGTTCCAAATAAAGATCTTTTGCTCAATATAAGAAACATAAATATCTTCTGATACACTATTGGACTCAGAAAAACCATACCCCAAAGACAAGTGCTTTAATACGCTGAGAAGCCTCAGAACCTACATCAAGATCCCTCTGACCTTTTCTTCTTTCTCTCTGATAGTGTTTTCTAGAATATTCTATCTGCCTGCCAAAACAGAAAAACAACTACCTTCAATCTTCTTACTGAATTTCATTAACCAAAGAAGACTAAATTCATAGTAGGAAGAAAAACTGAAATTTGTCAATATATCTGACAGACTTCAATTATTTAACATTGACCTCTATTTCAGGCCCACAGAGCATCGTTTGCAAATATTGTCTTTTCTGCAAGTCCAGTAGATTTTATCCCAGGCCATTGTATTTTCTCAAAGCCCATTAAGTTCCCCTAAAAGTTATTTACTATTTTCCTAATTGTCCACATTTTTCCCTGTCACCTATAAAAGGGGACATATAAGTTTCTGAATCGTTTTGAGTCACTCTTGTGACTTTTCCTCATGCTGTATTTTTTTTCTTTTCAACATTAATACATTTATATTTTTATATTTCTCCCTGTTAATCTATTTTCAGTTCATTCCAGTGATCCTTCAGAGGAAGGAAGGGACATTTTATTTTGCTCCTATAGCACTCTGGCCCGCCTTTTCTATTTTATAATGGTTTTTTATTTTTTATTTATTTATTTATTTTTAGAGAGAGAGAATTTTTAATATTTATTTTTTAGTTTTCAGCGGACACAACATCTTTATTTGTATGTGGTGCTGAGGATCGAACCCGGGCCACACACATGCCAGGCGAGCGTGCTACTGCTTGAGCCACATCCCCAGTCCTATAATGGTTTTTTAAATGAGCAATATGTCTCCATTTTAAGATGATCCAATTTATTAGGTTTGTTTGTTTGTTTTTCATGTTTCATGTCTTCCCATCTAAATTTTTATCAAGATATTTGCCTATGTTCTGTTGATCAATTAAAGCTCAGAAACATAAAGAGAAAGGGAACTTTATTTCGAGTCTTAGAAATTAAAATTTAGGAGACATATGCTCAGCTCTGAATTGGTATTACAGGAAAGGCAGGGAAAGGTGGGAGCTTATATGAGCTACTAAATATTAAGAAAGAACAAGGACTATGTGATAGAAGATAAAGGAAAGAATGTATACACTTACTTAGTGAAAATGTCCATAAAACTAAAGTCCAATAGCCTCTTGATGTGCATCTTGAGCCTCTGCACACAATGAAATTGTCTCAGATTTTTTTTCCTTTTACTTTCTCTAGTTTACTCTTTACTTCTAAATTTATGTTTCCTGCATTCTTTCCTCAGGTGCATTTTCTTCTTTCTAAATTTTTCTATTTCTTTTTTATGCTGAGTTTCATATCTTATTTTTTTCTTAAGTATTTGAGGCTTGTTTTTAAATACAAGGTTATGATTTTCATTTGTATTATAGACATGTATTTCTGACATCCTTTCTTTGACTATAAGGAAGAGGTTCTATTCCTTATTCTCATTTATATTATAAAAATATTATGTGGATTTCTCATATAAGTGAGATCAGTGAGTATTTTTCTTCCTGTGTCTGGTTCATGTTATTTAATGTAACATCCTGCAGGCTCATCCATGTTGTTGTAAGATGGCATTATCTCATTTTTTGGCATTATCTCTTTTTTTGGCATTATCTCCTTTGTTTTTACATCACAATCTCTTTATCCATTTATCTATTGATGGACACTTAAGTTGTTTCCACATCTTGAATATTGTAAATAATGCTGCAATAAATATTGCAGCACAGATAGCTAGTTCTATCCGGGGGAGGGACTCCATAAATAGAACAGACAGTAGAACAGTATTTACCAGGGAATGGGGAGGTAGAAATAGGAAGAAGTAGATCAAAGGGTACAAACTGCATTTAGGGTGAATAAATATAGTGTTGTGGTACACAGCATGAGATCTACTGTTAATATTATTGTGTTGTATATTTAAATTTGCAAAGAGAATGTATTTATTGTCTTTTTTGATATCCTGTTATATGAAGTACCTATTCAAGTACTTTGCCCTTTTTTTGTCTTTTATTGATTTGAAAAGTTCTGTTCCAAATAAAGATCTTTTGCTCAAGATAAGGAACATAAATATCTTCTGATACACTATTGGGCTCAGAAAACCATACCCCAAAGGCCAAAGATTTAGGTGCTTCCACCACTAAGAAAGTAATAATAGAAGGTAATGGATATTTTATTTTTTCTGACTGCAGTATGCATTTCTTTCTATATATGAACATCTATATGTATATATGTATATGTATTTAAGATGTACATACATACATAATAAGTAAAAATAGACACAAAATTAGCAAATAAAAAAAAGGACATTATATATGATTCAAGCATCATGCTTTTCTGTTTGTCCTTTTTACATGAAATTATTTTTATTAGATCCTTAGAAGGAAAGGAGACCAGAATAGATTTTCCAGATTCACATATAAGCTCCCTCTTCAGTTCCTTTGGTAAAGTGGGCAAAGTATAACTCAGTGCTTTCTGGGATGGCCTGACTCTCTCCCCTCCCCCACTTTTACCTGGACCTTCCTTCACTTGCCAGGTTGCCCTTGGGTTTGGCCTCTGTCTCAGCAGGTTATATCCTCAGTGTGGTGCTTTACCCTGGAAGCCATCTTCAGCAGGTTAGTTTCACAGTTCAGGAGGCCCAGATTGCTCACACCCTTAAGGCATTAAAGGAGGCCCCTGACATTCTCTTGTGAATTAGAGCAGAGTAAACCCATGCAGTTTCAGCTGCTCAAAGTGTCTTGTTTGCCTTTGGCTACTTGAGGGCTTTTCTTAAGATGGGGAGGTGGGCAGGGACAAGTATTAATTCAGCTCCTCAAGAATCCAGACAAGAACATATCTATCTGAGGCTGCTGGAGTTAGAGAAGATAGAATAAGACTGAAAAAGATAAAGAAGTAGCAGTTTAAGTCCCAAAAGGACTCAGAGTTTATAGATTTAAAAAAAAAATTGTGATGCTATGATTCAAACATAGGGTCTTACACATGGTAGGCAAATACTCTACCATGAAGCTACACCCCCCATCCCCTAAACTTTATAGATTTTAAATAAGCTTAATCTATAAATGTATTCTCCATTCAAATCAATTAGAAATACAAGAAAACTTACTTAGAAACCACTTTTTTTCCCCTAAATTCTGAGTGTATTGGGGACTAATTTCATATCAGCGTATTGTAGACACTACACTGATCTTTCTTTGCTTAAAATGCTCCTCTACAGACACAGTGGTACATGCCTGTAATCCCAGCAGCTTCGGAGGCTGAGGCAGGAGGATCACAACTTCAAGGCCATTCTTTGCAATGTAGGGAGACCTTGTCTCAAAACAGAAAGTAAACAGGACTGGGAATGTAGCCCAATGGTATAGAGCCCCTTGGCCCTAGATTTTACCTAGTTGAGGTAAAAGGGAGTGTGTACCTTTTGGCTTCATGGAAAAAATCCTATTTGCCATCCCTACATTTTTATCATTGGAGAATGTTCAATAAATATTTCTTAAACCCCTAATACATGCCAAGAACAGTTGTCAATGATCAGGTTCAGGCATGAAATAAAAAGGCAGTATGAGGAATAACATAAGGAGAGACTATAAAGGAGTTTATTTACAAATGTGTGGGCATTTATAAATAGGGAAATCAACAAAGGATGCAATCACTCAGGACTATCAACATTCAAGGAAGCAGTAGCGCCTTTACATTGAAAGGGTTACTACCAGAACCAGGAGAACATGGGAGATGCAGAGGGGCCATTGGACCATCTCTTAAACTTCTAGATGGAACCAAGTCAGGATGCTTGGACCAATTAAATCAAAAGACAATGTGCTGAGGCTAAGCAAGAAGATGTAGAAATCTTGTCACAAAATCCATTTTGCCCAAAACTGATTTAGTTTTGTTTTATAAAGATGCATGGTGGGCATTCCCAAAATGGTGTGTACTTCTCACAACAGGCAATGGGTTATGACAGACTAGTAGACACCTTCTCATAGCAGATTAACCAAATGTTATACATCTGATCTTAATTGCCAGGTCAGGAGATGCTTTTCAGTTCTGCAAAACTCAAGAACAATGATCATTATTTCCTCAGGCTGCCATTTCACTGTAGTTTCCCTACATACTTCCTGACATATTGCAGGATGGACAAGACTAGAAGGGACAGCTGTTGCAAGCCACTCTTGTTGCTCTTCAAGCACAGGGTAATGATAGAAAGCATACTTAATTTGATTATCATGGAAGACAAGGTCAGGTGAGATGAAGTAGGGAGTCAGACTTGAGATTAGATCTCAATATTTAGCTTCAGAAAGACAAACTGGAAAAATTTCTGCCCCCAGGAGCTTATTTTCTAGTGGGGGAAGGAAGACAATAAATGAACATACAAGTGTAGTCGAAAGAAAGAAAGAAAGAAAGAAAGAAAGAAAGAAAGAAAGAAAGAAAGAAAGAAAGAAAGAAAGAAAGAAAGAAAGAGATGAGGCGAGGGAAAAGAAAGCACTGAAGAGGTTAAAGTAGAAGCCCTTAGAAAGTGGTTTGGGTACAAACTCCTTGAGAAAGTACCCTAGGGGTAGGACCTGAATGAAACAAGGGATGAGAATCCTTGGGCAGAAATAACAAGTTAAAATAGATGTAAAAACACTTTGGCAATTGTCTTCTAACTGCCACTGAACCAAGTAAAAGGACTTTCCAGTAAACATTACCACCCCACAAAAAGGTTGGCTGAGGAGAAATGATTGTGTGGAAAGAGCCACCTAGCAAGAGCTATGCCTCCCTGGAAACAAGCAGCCAGCCAAGAGGGCACTGCAGGAGGGAAAGAAGATCAATATCTTAGATCACTCTTGACTCCCTCTGCTCTGTTGCCAGTTCTTCCAATTTTGGAACCTAACTGTCAGCCAGAGCACAAGAACATCTGTTGGTGCAAAGCAGATAGGAAATCTTCTGGGCTGAGCAAGTGATAGCACACAGCATAATGGACTGAGATAGTATTTAAGGCAGATTGCAGCTCTGCTCCTAGGATCCCTGCACAGCCTCAATAGGATAGACCTATTTAGTCATATTCGATTTATCTACATGCCCTTTCCTCCTGCCTATTTATTCTAAATCTAAAGTATTAAGTGTGAACAGAGCAAGAATTAATGTGCTATGGGCTGGGGTTGTGGCTCAGTGTTAGAGTGCTTGTCTAGCATTCATGGGGCCCTGGGTTTATTCCCCGGCACCACATAAAAATAAAATAAAATAAAATAAAATAAAGTCATTGTGTTCATCTACAACTTAAAAAGTATTTCTAAAAAGAATTGCTAGCTTAAAATAAAAGAATAATCTTGGGACAATTACTAGTTATTTACGTTTTAGGGATCTCATCCCCCAAGACTCCCTGCTTCTTTAATGGTAGTCAATTCTAGATTGACTGTCTGGAATTCCTGCCCTTCAATCTAAGCTGTAAATTTATGAACACTTGGCAGAAAATATCCCAAAAGTCACTAACCTGTTCTCAGATGGTTCATGGGCATTCTGAATAAGCAAATCTCTGGACAGAAGACACTAATAAAACTCACTGCAGCCCTAAGAGCTTATAGGACAGCAGGAAATCTGGGATTAGAATTTTACTTTCACATATTTTACTTTTAATTTTACACCTAGCTATCTAGTTCTATCTTGTCCTTTAGAGATGTTGAATGAAAACAGGAGTCAGGATACCTCAAAAAAAAAAAAAAAAAAGTTACAATGGGCAATATACCTTGGTTGTTCAAAGTCCTTAAAAATAAATCTTATCACCCATGGAGCCCCCTCTAGTGTATAATATATTACTCCTACTGTGCTGTCCCACAGGTTGAGGCATTCCTGCCTTTGTACCTAGGGACCAAGGGAGCAGGAGCAGTGGCAGCACCTTTTCTACAGAAAAGGTGACCATAAATCCTTATTGAAGAAGGTCATAATTCCTTATTGCTAAAGTAGAAATAAAGGCCCAGAGGCAGAGAAAGAACTTCATGAGAAAAAGAAGGGACCATCACAAAGGATGATTTGACTTCATTAGGAGATGAGCAGTGACAAGGAGAGGAATATTTCCCAAGGAACAAAGACAGTGCCTTAACCAAGACAGATCAGACCCTGAATTTATTGCAAATTAAGGTCTAGTACTATGCCTTCCCCAAAAACTCCAAGTGGGAGCTATAATCTAAAAGACCATTTAAGAGATGGTGTACTGAAAAGAGCATTTGAATGAGCTTGGCATCACCTGGGATGAGTCTTGATTCTTCACTAATTAGCATGTGGCCTTGGGCAAGACAACCAAACTCCCTATTGATAAGATGGTAGGAATGGATGAAATAGATATCATTAATAATGAAGCTCCAATCCAAAATCTCCTGTCATTGTAGATCTATAATTTTCTTAATTATGAAGATTATATAAGAATAAGTTTATATAGGGTTCAAGTTCATAACACATTTATCTATTCAGTCATTTGTTCATTCATTCACTCATTCAATTAATATTCATGGAAAAAAAGGGGAGAGACAAAGAAGCATCTTCCACATGCTTCTGGATCATAAGCAAGGCATCTGTGTTGTCTTAGCTGCACATATTGTAAGGCACTCAAATCAGTTGTCATCTTCCCAAGAAAAAACTAGAGAGAGATTCAGTCTGAGAATTAATTGTTTGGCTATCAAATCTACCCCTACTTAATAACAACTCTGATGTATCTGAAATATCAAGATTTTCTTCACTGGGGTGCTGAGAAATATCATTTTTACTTTCCAAGGCTGCCTCTTTACTATTTTTGACAAAGACTACTGTTAAGGAAATATCAAATTAGGAATTTTGGCAATGATGAAAGAACAAGAACAGATTTAACCTTCTGTTATAAACAACTGGACAAAATACATCAAACAACTGTTTTTGAAACATTGGATAGCAGTTATTACAGAGTGTGTGATCCCTGAGAGACAGAAGTACATGTGAAAAGCCCTATGATTGTTTTTCTATTCTGCTTGGAAAAATGTCAATCAAGTGAGGGGAAATACAAACAACCAAAAGTTGGCCTCCTGAGTTGAGAAGGTAAAACTTGAAGCTTCAAGCCTTGGGCTCATGTAGAACTACCCAGGTAAATAGCTCTAGAAATTAGTATAGGTTCCCCTTGCGTTTCTATTGAGTATTTGTGCATGTTTAGAGTAAATCTACCCCAAACTGACTGAGAGTGGCCATGAACTTAGGAGCTGAAATATCTGGAGCTCACATAGAAAATGGAATTGTTCAATTCTGTCTCAGTCAGCTTGGGTTGCAATAACAAATTACCATAGTGGAGTAGCTGAAACAACAGTTCTGGAAGCTGAGAGATTGAAGTTCAAAGTGTTAATAGATACATTTTTGCAGAGTGCTCACTTCCTGGTTTGCAGACAGTTGACTTCTTATTGCATCCATATGGTGGAGAAGGGCAAAAAAAAAGAAAGAGAAAAAGGGGGGAAATGATGGTTTGTATATAAGGTGTCCTCCAAAAAGTTCATGTGGCTATGCAGGAATGATCAAAGATAAAATGATTCGATTCAAGATTTATAACTTAATCAGTGGACCCATCCACTTAATGGGTCAATAATTTGAAAGAATTACTGGGCGGTAATTGTAGGCAGGTGGAGCATGGCTAGAGGAAGTAGGTCAATGGGGACATGCCCTTGGGAATTGTATTTTTTCTCTGAATCCTCTCTCTTCTAGCATCCCATGTAGACTGACATGCTAAGAAAAGAAAGAGCAAACCACTGGTTGGGGAAAATATTTGTAAAATATTGCAAAAAAAAAAAAACTAATATGATTTTAGAACATCTAAAATATCCTTAAGACCAAAAACAAATCTGAATATAAATAACTCAATAAAGTAGAAAAATATTTGATATTTAACAATGGGAATTTATAAAGGACATAGACACTCAACATCATTAGTTTTTTAGGGAAATATAAATCATTACCATGATGAGAAACCTCACACATCAACTAGAATGGGCAAAATTTAGAAAATTGGAGAGGATGTGGAACAATTAATGGTACATGCACTTTGAAAAACATTTGATAATTTTTTAACAATGTTAAGCATGCAATCACCACATGATCCAGCAACCATACTTCTATGTATTTATGCAGGAGAAATTGAAATGTATATCCACACAAATACTTCTACTGGTATGTTCACAGCAGCTCTGTTCTTAATGACCCCAAATTGCACAAAACAGAATAAATAAATAATAATGAAATACTACCCTGCAATTAAAAAAAATGAATGACTGATATATGCAGTGTGAATGAATTCCAAAAGCATTGATTTTTCTTTTTGTTTTTTAAAGAGAGAGAGAGAATTTTTTAATATTTATTTTTTAGTTTTCGGTGTAAACAACATCTTTATTTTATTTTTATGTGGTGCTGAGGATCAAACCCAGAACCCCACGCATGCCAGGCGAGCACGCTGCTGCTTGAGCCACATCCCCAGCCCAGCATTGTTTTTTTTTAAGTCAAGGATGGCTCACTGTATTATTTGGCTTATAAGAATTTTAGAAAAGAATTCATTGACAGAAATGACTTTATCTTTACCAAGATCCAGGGATTGGGGAAAAGACTACTGACAAGGGGGCATCAGGGAAAGTACCTATAATTTTATTGTGGTGATAAGTATGCTACTATATATGTTGGTCAAAATTCATCTAACTACACACTGAAAGTTGTCAACACATACTGAATTCAAAGTATATCTCTATAAGGTTAATTAATAACAGCAACATCTAAACTGTCAAAGTTATAGGCAAGGAGTCCTGTGGGAGAGAAATTTGATGAGGTACTAGGAACAAAAACCTTGAATGAAGTGTCCCTTTATTCACAAAGATCTGAACTAAGGAAAGTGAATGTAAACAGTCATAGAAAGAATTGCAGTTACATTTAAGAAAATGCACAGCCATTCTCTCTGACACTGAAATCTGAAATGGAGTACAAGCTTCCTAGCTCAGGGTTAACAGACTTTCTTCTGGCTTAGAGAATTAAGACAAAACTTGGCATGATGTCTTTTTACTTAGAGTACCAATCTCAACCAATAGATGCTGGTCTCTTAAGTGTGACTTTGTGTTCCTAAAGTAGCAGTCACAGGAAACAGGTATATGACCCCCAAAGATAATTTCAGGGCCACAGAGCTGTCAGGGCTATAATCTAGCTTTCACATCCCTAATGCAATGCCAGGGTTTGGATGTGAACACAGATTAGGCATTAGATTCCCCTTTATTTTAAATCAGTACTCAGTACTGATCAGTACTCCAAGCCTGAGGCAAATCAAGGTAGAAACAATATAGATTTCAGAGATACTGAATTTAAAAAAAAAATATTTTATGTAATATGCCAAAAAAAAAAAAAAAAAAAACCAAGAACAAAGGAATTTTTGATTCCTACATCTGGCTTGAAACCTCTGACTTCCCTGCCCTCATTCTACCTTCCTGGAATCAAGGACACCAAATTATTATTATAGCTTCAAAACCCTGAAACAGCAGGACAAGTAGCATGCACATACACCTGAGTGTTACATTGGGTTGTTTCATTATTTTTGACAGAGAAAATGAAGTAACCCATCTATTTCCACATCTCTTGTGAAGTGAATTTTATCTTTTGAGTAAATATCGTTTTATGATTTATTCCAGCTGGTGAGGTCTTTCCCCACTTCTCATAACATGGAAGACCATTCCTGCTCTCTGCAGTGACAGGATAATAAGAAATCCTTTTAGTAGTTGAAAGAAACCTGAGATAAAAAGAAGAGGATCCACCTTGAAGGTGTAAAAAAGGTAAAAGGTGCTTCCTCACCTTGAGGGTACATTTAAAAGCTTCCAGCTTCTAGTTCTCAATTAACAGCTTCACAATTCAATTCCCAAACCAGGTTTTGCTGCAGTCAGGTCAAGCAGAATCATTTAGAAGTGTTGAGAGTTGTTCCACAGAGTCCTGAGACAGGGGAATACCTCCTCCTGATGAATCAACCAGTTCTGACAAGTCAGGAATCACTAAAGACAGAGTGCTCTATGTGGGGTACGTTAAAGGGACCCCAAAATTCTCTGGGCAGATCCATTTATTTGGTGAGGATTCTCTGTCTAGAGATGAAATAACAGCCACCAAGACCAGATGCTTTAAGTATATACTCTATCTAGGCTTCTGCAAATCCTGAGATTCCAGGTCTAAAAGCCAAGAAAGCTATTTGGGAAAGTTTTGAAAATTAAGTACAGTTCCTTCTTTGTCTTTCTTCCCCTAATCTAATGAGCCCACATACATGATTGTGTCCACACAGAAATAGCATAATCATCAAAAACAAGGACACCAGCATTAACTGCTCTGTACCAAATATTGGGCAAGTTGTGTCACCTCTCTTGGTTTCAGTGTCTGCAAGGTGATAACAGTCTGCAAGTCACATTGGTTGTGTATATGAACTCCTAGAAAATGTGTGTCCCGACTTGGAGAAGCTCCTGCATGCTCACCCTACACTTCAGCATTCAGCCACATGTGTGCACTCATACCTATGCAGAATAAGAACACAAGCTTTGATAGTGGAAGAGTCCTGATCACCAGAAATGGAAACAATGTTAGTCACTTTTTCATCTGTGATCAAAATACCCAACTAGAACAACTTAGAGGAAGAAAAGTTTATTTTAGCTCATGGTTTCAGAGATTTAGTTTCATGGTGGGCTGACTTTCTTGCTCTGGGCCTGAGATGAGGCAGCACTTCATGACAGACAGGTATGGAAGAGGAAAGCTGCTCACTCTATGGTGCCTGGGAAGCACAAAAGGGAGGGGAAGAGGACATAGGAATGATGAAATCTTCTAGGGCATGCCCCCAATGACCCACCTCCTTCAGCTACACCCCAGCTTGCCTACCATTACCACTCAGTTAGTCCATTCAACCTAGGATGGATGGATTAGAATACAGCTCTCATAATTCAATCATTTCACCTCTGAACATTCCTGTATTGACACAGGAACTTATAAGGGACATTTCATATAAAAACTGTGACAGAGCCCTCACACAGGAAGCATTCCAAACCTACCAGGTATGAGTGACACTGCCCCACTAGAATGTAAATTACCCCCACTTGTTGATCTGGTTTCCCATTATCTCCCAGAAAATCTGCTTTCTTCATGTTTTCCCTATAACAGGAGTAATGTCAGACATTTGTACTTTGTTCTGCATGTCACATTACTAAATTTACAATGAACTCGGTGCTGTAAGATTTTCTCTATGGGAAAACTAAAGTATAAGTTAAAGTATGAACTAAGAATTTAAAAGATGACTTTGTTGAAGTTGGAGCTAATGGATATCAAGGACTCCAGAAAGAAAGCAAAGCAGACAACTTTATGAGCTCCTCCACACCTGACCACCCATAGGAGATGTAACTAGGCAGTGTCACTGGAATGCTAACCAATGTCAAATGACCACATTTGCTGAGCTAGGGCTAGAGACTGAAAGTTGTAATTGATCAGATATTTTTCCCCCCAGATATGGGCCTGAGGCTGCAAAGAGAAATATGCTGTTCTATTAGAAGTGAAGTTAAAGAAAAATACTCAAGAGAGAAAGATAACTTGATGTCAATAGGAAAAGAATTCTGGAAACTTCAATGGGAAAACTGTTTTATTTAATGGTGAATTAAGCAGGATACAAAAAGCTGTTTATGAGATATTGTCATCATTACCTGGCTTACATTGAGATCTTGTTTAAGAAATTTAGTGGGAAATCATGAAGGATGGACCCCTGGGCCCAGAGATATTCTTGACTTACATCAGCCTCTCTCTCTGGGCTATAGGTACAACTCATGCTAATGTAGAGGGAGAAACTTTCATCCTTAGCCCTCCCCATGTTCAACTCATATGATGTCACTGGACCTTTCCCTCTTAATGAGGTTTCATCAAACAAGCCCCAATAGTAAAGAGAGAAGGGATGGAAAGATTTGGAAGCATGACCCTGATTTGCCTTTATTCCATGAACAGGGATTAACATTATTCTAAACATCAGAATTCAAGAAGAAAACACATACATCTAATCATTAGTTGTCAAGAGCCAATTTCTGATCATTTATTGCTTTGGTTCTTAATTATTTCAGGGAACCAAGGATAAAAGTATAAAAAGGACAGCTAATGAGAGGGAGGGAGAGAGAGAGAGAGAGAGAGAGAGAGAGAATGTGTGTGTGTGTGTGTGTGTTTACTTGCTCAATTGGGTAATTAATTCTTCTCCATTTCTTAGAGATGATAGGAATGAGTTCACGTCTCCTGAGACTTCAGGAGAAACCAGCTCTTGGCTGGAGGAAGTGGTGCTGCTGGCTTCTCTCCCTGGTGTGAGGAGGTAGCAGCAAGAATTTGAAGCAGAGCAGCTGTTATTTAGACTCACTCTGGGCACATGGACAATAGATAAAACCTGTCATAAGAACCAGGGCATCAGTGAGATTCCAGATGAATCCTTTAGAGAGAAGAATAATTTGAGCTACACAAACACCACATGATGTTAAGTGATGACAAACGTGGAGTGTAGCACAAGGTCCTCACATGCCTGCCTCCATTGTCATGTCCACCCATCTGCTACAGTGCTACAGAAAATCCAATGATAGTGATGTAAACAATAATGACAGTCACAATCTCAGATTCCAGCCACAAGGAAGCTGTTGGGTAGTGCCCAGGTTGGTACAGCAGCTAAACAGTGGCATTAGAGACTGCCCCACTTCACTTTTTCACTCTGCTGCCTTGGGGATTAGAGATAGCTCCATTTGTGTTTTCTGAAACCATTTCTAGCTCAAAATGTAAACATGACCATGTGCAGGACACAGGGCAAAGCATCTTCTTCCCTATAGTGGTCCTATCAAAGAGGAAAACTTTCTCCCTCTGACCTTTCCTGCCACTCCTTTTGACCCTGGGTTGGGTCATGAGTACATGATCTTGTCGAAAAAGTAAAAATTTGACATCCTTTCAGTGGGTGATGGAAATCATACGGGATAAATAGATGCAAGTGGTGGGAACATGATGTAAAGGGACTAATACTATGAAATGGGCCCACTGTGCTGACCCACACATGCTTTCTTCTCCAAGAAGCAATTTACTTACAGTCCTGCCCGACCTAGATGGATAGGATATGTCCCATTACCTATTATGTGCACAAAAAGTGCATACCCAGATGTCAATGATAAGAGAAACCCAAGTTACCCTGAATGGGAAGACTTTTGTGACCCTTTTCACACCATATCCTAAAACTCAGGGTGATAAGGATAAAAAAAAATTATGATTAAGAATCCAATTAGAGAGATCTGCCTCACCAACCTGCATGAGAGCCCAGGCCCAGTGTAGGCCTGGGTCTTCCACACACACACCTGGGAGCCCAAGCGTAACCACTCCCATCTTGAAAAACTTCAGCCATCCCCATAGTCTTCCCCACACAGTAGCCTCTATCTTGGGACAACAGACAGGGCCTAGAAGCAGATGCATCTTAGACCAGGCATCCCAAAGCCAGTGTAGGGCCCACCCTTTCAGTCCCATCTCTGAAAGACATTGTCTTGGGACACCCCCACTGCTATCTTGGGTTACCTCCTGCTATTGCCACCACCACCTAGAGTTGCAGTAGTATCCATCCTGGGACTGGCAGGGACTTGAAGCCCAACACCAAGGTGAGGTACAGATAATCTGCATGATAATACAAGATTATAGGGTAGAAACTGTAACCTCAGATGCACACTGAAAGAAAGGAAGTCACATAGACAACATGAAAAAACAAGGGAGGAAAGTGCCCCAGACAAACAGGATACTACAATAATAGAACCCAAGGATAGCGCAGTTGATGAAATGTCAGAGAAGGAGCTCAGAATGTTCATAATTAAAATGATCTGTGAATTAAATAATGACTAAATGAGCAAATACAGGCAAAAATTGATCACTCCAACAAAACAAATACAGACAACCATTGATGACACCAATAAATAGATAAGGGAGCAAATACAGGCATCCATTGATCACACCAACAAAGAGATAAGGGAGAAAATACAGGTAGCAAAAGACTACTTCAAGAAAGAGATAGAGATTCTGAAAAAAAAAAAAATCAGAAATCTTTGAAATGAAGAAAACAATAAACCAAATAAAACTCTCAATAGAAAGCATCACCAAGATATTAGATCACTTGAAAGACAGAACGTCAGATAATGAAGACAAAATATACACTCTGCAAAATAAAGTTGACCACACAGTGAAGATGGTAAGAAATCGTGAGTAGAACATCCAAGAATTATGGAATAGCATCAAAAAAATAAATCTAAGAGTCATTAGGATAGAGGAAGGCACGGAGTTTCAAACCAAAGGAATGCACAATCTCTTCAATGAGATGATATAAAAAAATTTCTCAAACATGAAGAATAAACTGGAAAATCAAATACAAGAGGCTTATAGGACACCAAATGTACAAAATTACAACAGATCTTCAAGAAGGCACATTATAATGAAAATGCCTAGCATACAGAATAAGGATAGAGTCTTAAAGGCCACAGAGAGAGGTATCAGATTAAAGGGAGACCAATTCATATCTCAGCAAATTTTTCAACGCAGACCCTCAAAGCCAGGAGATCCTGGAACAACATATACCAAACTCTGAGAGAAAATGGATGCCAACCAAGAATCTTATATCCAGAAAAATTAAGCTTCATATTTTATGATGAAATAAAACCTTCCATGATAAACAAAAGTTAAAAGAATTTACAACAGAAAGCCTGCACTATAGAACATCCTCCACAAAATATCCCATGAAGAGAAAATGAAAAACAACAATGAAAATCAGCAGAAGGAGGTATTACACTAAAGGAAAAGCTAATCAAAGGAGAAACTGCGTCAAGTTAAATAACTAAAATAAATAAAAATGGCAAGGATTACAAATCATGTCTCAATAATAACCCTGAATGTTAATGACCTAACATAATTAATAAAAAAGACATATACTGGCAGATTGGATTAAAAAAAAAAGACCCAACAATATTGTGCCTCCAAGAGACTCATTTCATAAGAAAAGACATCCACAGACTGAAGGTGAAAGGTTGGTAAAAATCATAACACTCACATGGATTGTGAAAGCAAGCAAGGGTTTCCATCCTCATATCAAATAAAGTAGACTTCAAGCCAAAGTTAATCAAAAGGGATAAAAAAGGATATTTCATACCGCTTAAGGGAAGCATTCATCAATAAGACATAACAATTATAAATGTATATGCTCCAAACAATGGAGTGTCTATGTTCATCAAACAAACTCTTCTCAAGTCCAAGAGTCAAATAGACTACAACACAATAATTCTGGATGATTTTAACACACTTCTTTTGCCACTGGATAGATCGTCCAAACAAAAGCTGAATAAATAAACAATTGAACTCAATAATACAATCAATAACTTAGACTTAACTGACATATATAGAATATTTCATCCTTCAACAAGTGAATACACTTTCTTCTCAGCAGCACATGAATCCTTCTCTAAAATAGACCATATGACCACAAAGAAACACTAAGCAAATATGAAAAAGTAGAGATACTACCCTGCATTCTATCAGACCACAATGAAATGAAATTAGAAATCAATGATAAAATAAAAAATAAAAGCTACTCCAACACATGGAGACTAAATAATATGCTACTGAATGAACAATGAGTTGCAAAAGATATTAAAGAGGAGATTAAAAAACTCTTAGAGGTAAATGAGAACACTGATACAACATATCAAAATCTCTGGGACATTACAAAGGCATTACTAAGAGGAAAGTTCATTGCATGGAGTTCATTTCTTAAAAGAACAAAAAGTCCACAAATAAATGACCTAATATTACATCTCAAAACCCCAGAAAAAGTAGAGTAAATCATCATGAAAAGCAGAAGACAGGAAATAATTAAAATCAAAGCTGAAATTAATGAAATTGAAACACAAGAAACAATTGAAAAAAATGGATAAAACAAAAAATTGATTCTTTGAAAAACTAAATAAAATTGATAAACACTTAGCCATGCTAACAAAGAGAAGGAGAGAGAAATCTCAAATCACTAAGTTTTATGAAAAAGGAAATATCACAATGGACACTACAGAAATACAAAAGATAATTAAAAATTATTTGAAAACTTGTACTCCAATAAAATAGAAAAAAATTGAAGGCATCAACAAATTTCTGGAGTCATATGATTTGCCCAGATTTAATCAGGATGATATACACAATTTAAATAGATCAATTGCAATCAATGAAATAGAATATGCCATCAGAAGCCTAGCAACCAAGAAAAGCCCAGAACCAGATGAATATACAGCCGAGATCTACAAGACCTTTAAAGAAGAACTAACATCAATTTCTTCAATTTATTTCAGGAAACAGAAAAATAAGGAGCACTTCCAAACTCATTCTATAGGCCAATATCACCCTGCTTCCAAAACCAGGCAAAGACACATCAAAGAAAGAAAACTTTAGACCAATATCTCTAATGAACATAGATGCAAAAGTTCTCAGTGAAATTCTGGCAAATTGAATATAAAAACACATCAAAAGATAGTGCACCACGATAAAGTGAGATTCAGGACAGGGATGCAAGTTTGCTTCAACATATGGAAATCAACAAATGTAATTCACCACATCAATAAACTTAAAGATAAGAGCCACATGAACATCTCAGTAGATGCAGAAAAAGCATTCAACACAATACAGCACTTACACATGTTCACAACACTAGAAAAACTAGGAGCATATCTCAACATTGTAAAAGCTATCTATACTAAACCCCATTCTAAATGGAAAAAAATTGAAAACATGCCCTCTAAAAACTGGAACAAGATAGGGATACCCTTTTTCACCACTTCTATTTAACATAGTTAATTGGCCAGAGCAATATTGTGCCTCCAAGAGACTCATTTCATAAGAAAAAGAAAGGGGAAAAGAACATAACAATTATAAATGTTTATAATTTATAATTACATTTATAATTGTTATGTTCTTTTCCCCTTTCTGCCTCTTCACGGGGATGAGCTCCACAAAGAACATGTTCTGAACTTTACATGCATGCAAAAATGGGTCTATATAGCCTTGAGCCATTGTGACTTTGGAAATCAGCATCACCTTATCACCCTATAATAGAACTCAAATTAGCACTATTTGCCAATGATATGGTTCTATACCTAGAAGACCCAAAAAATTCCACCAGCAAGCTTCTAAAACTAGTAAATGAATTCAGCAAAGTAGCAGTATACAAAATCAACCCCATAAATAAAAGGCAGTTCTGTATATCAATGACAAATTCTTGGAAAAGGAAACAAGGAAAACTACCCCATTTACAATAGCCTCAAAAATTAAAAAGTAAAATACTTTGGGATCAACAAAAGAGGTGAAAGATCTACATGAAAATTACAGAACCCTAAAAAAAGAATACAAAGAAGACCTTAGAAGATGAAAAGATCTACCTTGCTCTTGGATAGGCAGAATTAATATTATAAAAATGACCATTCTTCCAAGAGCACTATACAGATTTGATGCAATTCCAATCAAAATCCCAATGACATTCCTCATAGAAATAGAAAAAGCAGTCATAAAACTTATCTGGAAAAATAAGAGGCCCAGAATAGCTAAAGGAATCCTTAGCAAGAAGAGTAAAACAGGTGGCATCACTATACCAGACCTAAAACTATACCACAGAGCAATAGTAACAAAAACAGCATGGTATTGGCACCAAGATAGACTTGTAGACCAATGGTACAGAATAGAGAACACAGAGACTAACCCACATAATTACATTTATCTTGTATTAGACAAAGGCGCCAAAAAAGTACATTGGAGAACAGATGGCCTCTTAGACAAATGGTGCTGGGTAAACTGGAAATCCATATACAACAAAATGAAATTAAACCCCTATCTTTCAGCATGCAGAAAACTCAACTCAAAGTAGATGAAGGGGCCTAGAAATTAAACCAGAGATCCTGTGCCTATTAGAAAAAAAAAAAATCGGCCCAAATATCCATCATATTGAATTAGGCCCTGACTTCCTTAATAAGACTCCTCTAGTGTAAGAATTCAAATCAAGAATCAATAAATGGGATAGATTCAAACTAAAAATCTTCTTCTCAGCATTTCAGAAAAAAAAATCAGGTCAATACAGAGCCTACATTTTGGGAAAAAAATTTTACCACATGCACATCAGATAGAGCACTAACCTCTAGGATACATAAAGATTTCAAAAATTTAACACCAAAAAACAAATAACCCAATCAATAAATGGGCCAAGGAACTGAACAGACACTTCTCAGAAGAAGATATACAATAAATCAACAAATATGTGAAAAAAAAAATGTTCAACATAAACTACTCTAAGATTTCATCTCACTCCAGTCAGGATGGCAGCTATTAAGCATACAAATAATAAGTGTTGGTGAGGATGTGAAGGAAAAAAGGCACACTCATACATTGCTGGTGGGACTGCAAATTGGTGCAGCCAATATGGAAAGCAGTATGAAGAATCCTTGGAAAACTGGGAATGAAACCACCATTTGACCCAGCTATCCTATTCCTTGGTCTATACCCAAAGGACTTAAAAACATCATACTACAGGGACACAGCCACATCAATGTTTATAGCAGCACAATTCACAATAGCTAAACTGGAGAACCAACCTAGATGCCCCTCAATAGATGAATGGATAAAGAAAATGTAGTATATATACACAATGGAATATTATTCAGTATTAAAAGAGAATAAAATCATGGCACTGTAGTAAATGGATAGAGTTGGAGAACAGGATGCTAATTGAAGTTAGCCAATCCCAAAAAACAAATGTCAAATGTTTTCTCTGATTTAAGGATGCTGTTTCATAATGTGGTTTTGGCTGTGGGTGGGGAGGAAGATGGACATGGGAGGATTAAAGGAATTGTAGATAGGGCAAAGGGGTGGGAAGAGAAGGGAGGAGGCATAGGGGTAGAAAGACAGTGGAATGAGATGGACATTATTACCCTAAATATATGTATGAAGACATGAATGGTGTGACTCTACTTTGTATACAACCAGAGATATGAAAAATTGTGCTCTATATGTGTAATATGAGTTGTAATGCATTCTGCTATCAGATATAACAAAATTAAAAAAAAAAAAACAACAACAACTAAAGAATCCAATTAAAGTTGGGAATTGTGACACACACTTGTAATCCCAGCAGATTGGAAGACTGAGGTAGAAGGATTGTGAATTTGTGAATTGAAAGTTAGCCTCCGGAATTTAGCAAGGCCCTAGGCAACTTAGGGAGACCCTGTCTTTAAATAAAATGTAAAAAGAACTGAGGATGTGGCTCAGTGGTTAAGTGCCCTGTGTTCAATCCACAGTACCAAAAATAAATGAATAAAAACAATCCAATTAGAACCAGTCAGCATGGGCCAAAGTGACCTAGAGTTGTTATGGCAGTGGGGACTTGAAAGTTTGATGTCATCTTTCTGACAGCCAAAAGTCAAAAGTCTAGAGGTGTACCTGGATAGGACTCTGGAAACTTCTCTGGGATCCTGTTTTATTCAGCTTTTTCCCACTTCTAAAACTAAAAGACCCATCCAGAACAACTATAGAGGAGGAAAAGTTTATTTGAGGGCTCACGGTTTCAGAGGTCTTAGTCCATAGAAGGCTGGCTCCATTCCTTAAGGCTCAAGGTAAGGAAGAACATCTTGGTGGAAGAGTGTGGCAGAGAGATTCGGCTCACATGATGATCGGAAGCAGAGAGAGAGAAGTCTCCACTTGCCAGATACAATTATGTACCCCAAAGCCACACCCCTAATTCCCACCTCTTTCAGCCACACCCTACCACTTCACTTACCACTCAGTTAATCCCTATCAGGAGGTTAATCCACTGATTAGATTAAGACTCTCACAACCCAATTATTTCTCCTCTGAACCCTCTTGCATTGTCTTATATGTGAGCTTTGGGGGACATCTCACATCCAAGCCATAACAGATCCCCAATAAAACTGGAGTGCAGGAGAGTCAATTTATCCTACTCTCCCTTAAAAGTGTCTCCTATCCCTTCAATAAACTCATGCCTGTTACTCTGAGCAACATGTTTGAAATATTTCTGACTTGATCTCCAGAATCAGGATTTGAGGTGTTGGGAGTCTTTGTGCTGCCTAGGTTTCCCAGGAAGGCCCCAGCCCTGTAACAGAGGGATAACTGAGAAAGTAGGCAAGTAACTGTGCTACTTTCTATATAACAACACAACAGAGTCTCCGTCTTCTCCATGTCTTGACACATGCTCTTCCCTTTGCCCTTGCTAATATCCTTTCTTTACTTGGCAAATTTGATTTAGAAAGTTCACTCACACACCCGTGAATGTCTTCAACACCCTCACATAGAAATTCATTTCATTAGATCCAACACCACATAATGTTCTTTGTTAGCTTCCCTGTCTGTTCCTGGAATGGAAACCCTTTAATTTCTGGAAAGATGTCTTTACTTTTGTATGTTCCTACTTCAGCCCACACTGTGCCAAAACTGTTGAGCTCATAGGCTTACTCTTGCTGATGAATGAGTAATGTTAAAATACAAGCACACTGTGCTTATGCTACTTAGGACTTTCGGGATACCTAAGAAAGGAACCAAAAGACAGTTAACAGGACCGTGATTATTGCTAAATTAGATGCGGTTCCTATTTAGGGATGAGACAGGTGAGGACCACTATATCTCAGGACATGAGTCTCCTTCAAGTGTGTCATCTAACTCTCATGTTAGTACATCTAGAAAAGGTGATTCTCAAAATCCACTATGAGACCGCCATGGCAGATATATGCCTTTACACATTTGTCTAAGCATATGGAATGCATGGCACCAGTGGTCAACTTTGAGGAATAACGGTGTGTCACTGTAGATTCATCAATTGTAACAAATGCATTTCTCTGTTCAGGGATGTTGATAATGGCAGAGGAGACTGTGCATGTGTGAGGGCAGGAGTCATATGGGAAATCTCTGTACCCTCTGCCCAGTTTTTCTGTGAACCTAATGATGTTGTAAGAAATAAAGTCAAATTTTACCTTTATGTATGTTTGGAAAGCATTAATCAAGAATGGATAAAAGAATGAGCAAGGGGAGGATCAGTGGAAAAGAAGGCAGATGGGGGAGGAACAGGAATTAATATGGAGAGGGTTAGATTCTACTCGTGCATGATCTAATAAAAAAGTAATAAAGTTTATTAAACTAAACAAACAAATACATAAATAAAATACAGTGTATTGGTGCATGTGTAGCAAGGGTGGGGGGAGAATCCAGTATATGTGTCTACCTCATACTGCAACTATAACAAGTTATTACTTATGTAGTGGTTCAGAATTACAAATGTGTTGTCTTACTAGATCAGGTGTCCAACATGGGTTTCAGGGGGTTATGAGCTGCCGTCTTTTCCACAGGTGCTAGGGATGAGTCCATTCTTTGCCTTTTATAGCTTTTCAAGACCACCCAGATCCCTTCCTCCATCTTCAGAGCCAACCATGGCAGATAGGTCAGATCTTTCCCACATTATATCTTGGACCCTTCTTCCATTGCTCCATAGACCCCTCCAACCACAGCTGGGAACACACCTCTTATTTAAAGATTTATGGGATTAGATTCAGTCCAATGAGATGATCTATAGTCATTTCCTTATCCATCAACTTACTGCCATCTACAAAGTCCCTTTGCTATGTAAGCTGCATAACCACAGGTTCCTGGGATTACAATTTAGAACAAGTGGGAATCCTTGTTCTGCGCGCCATGTTTGTGAAAGATTCACATGAGGGACTTGTAATGGAAAGTTTTAGATTACACTTGCAGAGATTGAGATCAGAAGTGTGTGTTGGGAGAGGTACAAGGTTCTGCATGTGTAACAAGCCCCAGACAACCCTAACTTGGTTGGGCTGGGGAACCTTCTTTAAAAAACAGGAATGTGGCACATACAAGGTGTCGCTGTGTCAATAATTTCAATTGATACTCAAAGGATCCTTCGGAGACAGAGAGGAGGAATACTTATACCCATTCAGACATGGATGCCTAGCATTTAGACTGTGGACATGGCTCAAATCATCTGCCACTCTCCCTGCCTTCAAGTGTCAACAAGGAAAATGATGACACTGTCCATGTCCTTACCAAGCGATCAGACAGCAAGCAGAACAGCATCACTGATGAAGAACACAGATTGGCCTGGAAGCTGCTTTGCAGTTATGCAGAGAGAGGGCCAACCCCTCTCTCAGGGTCCCCTCCCCCACAGGCCTGAGGGTCACTGGAGACCTCATCTGCATCTGCCATGCTGGGCCTGCACAAAGGCCCCATTCAGTCAGCTCACTGCTGAGCACCGCCCCTAAGTCGGCTTCACAGGGAGGGGAACTAGTGCTGGGGCCCTGCAAGATCCATTTCCCTTGCAGGCGCAGCTCTGTATGAGTGTGCTCAGCTGCTTTCTGACCTAATTGTTTGTAATTATGAAGTAGTAGGATACTAAATACTAATGGGAAATTTGGGGGCCTTACCTTCTGAAGTCTGGGGAGAGTGTATGTGTTTGCCTGGTTAATATAAAAGGGATTGTATTTTCTAGATCATTAATTTATCATTGTTAAGGCTCCAGATACAACAGTGTGTGACTCAGCATCAGAACAGGCTTTGTTGCTTTCATTTACCTAGGACTACAACTTCAGCTCTTGAATGTGAGAACTGGATTCAATTTGGTATGATTCCACCCTTACCCTGTCAAGGATTATGTATCTCTTTTATTCTCAGAATGGTTGGCTTTAATAAGACCCTCACAATTATCTATGCATAATATTAAAGATAAAGTGAGCACCCAGGGGTTAGAAAACCCAGGTTGAGATGCCCCTGTTGGGAGTGGGGACAGGAAACTCCTCTCTGTCCCTCTGCTCTCATGAGGTACACTCTGACCAGATCACTGCTCTAGATGGTGCACCCTGCTGTGGTGGTAATATCCCAGGGCAGGGATAAGTTGGCATTGAGAAACAGTCAGCCCGCACATTGGCTTGAGTTTGAGATGTGGATGCTGCATGATGGAGAGCAGACTCCTAACACAACTGCCCACCAGACTGAATAGGGAGTACACATTTCCCCAAACCTTCCCTCCCTGTCTTCCCATGGGGCCTACCCCACCCCCAGGGGCAGCTCCACTTCATCTTGTACAGGACAGAGCCTTGCCTCCTGGCTCACCAGCAGTGAGTGGTTGCAGGGTCCCAGTCACACTGTCATACACAGAGACACTCACATGGAGGTCCTGCACAAGGTCAAAGAGGAAGACACTCTAGGTCCTCCAGGTTCTCTTCCCCTTTCTGCCTCTTCACGGGGATGAGCTCCACAAAGAACGTGTTCTGAACTTTACATGCACGCAAAAAATGGGTCTATACAGCCTTGAGCCATTGTGACTTTGGAAGTCAGCATCACCTAATCACATGTATTTCACTAACTGGAAAGCAAGCTCTGGGGGGTTAGCCAGGCCCTCCTCTCCACACCCACCACTGCACCTGGGGCTCAGCAGGTTTTAGTCAAATTCTTTGGAGGAATGAATGGACCAAGGAACAAAGGAATGAATGAATGTACCTTGGATACTTTCTTATGCCTCACTTTTGCTTAACTGCCAGTCTCTCCCGGTCCTGATCCTTCCCACCAAGCAGGAAGGTTGGTCTCTTCCAGGGATCTGCCTTGCTGTGCTCCATTCCGATTTTATTTGTGTTTGTTAACACTTTGGAACCACTAGGCACCTTCCTGCATATAGGTCCTTCACTCTGCAGCTCACTCTTACCCCAGGCTTCAGAATGAAAATTGTGCTAAGAGAAAATATCATCATCTGAATCAGTTGGTTCTTCAATTAAAGATAGCAAGTGCTGAGAATGCAGATTTTTTAATAAAAAGATATTTAAAATTATCTTTACAATTAATCTTTTTAGTTCCTCTAAAAACACTGAGATCGTTGACCACCAGAGTTGATTACTAAGGGCTATCAGCACTTTAAACCAATTGATCTTCACAATAGTCTCTGAAGAACTAACATCCCCATGATAAATCACAATGTAAGCTCAGAGAGGTTAAGTGGTTTGCCAAATGATGCACAGCCTATAAATGGCAAAACCATGCCTTAAATTCAGCCATAGAATTCTCTCCCTTTGTGCTCCCTGTAGTAACCCAGGAGACTGCCTAAGAATAGCAACAGTATGTGTCCTGGATTTTTTCAAAAGTTCAGATTTTAAATAGGTTTCCATTTTGCTGGTAGGTACACTAGCAATTGCACAGTTCTCACTTGGAAAAGGTGGTCTCCATTTGTCCAAGGTGCAACCCAAGTAGACGTAGTGACTCAGAATCTCATCCCCTGAATCTAGTTCCTGAAACCATAAGACAAAAGAAAACTGTCCCCACCACTACTGGCCCCTGGTTTGCCAAGCTTCTGCCTAAATCCTTTCCATCCCATCTGTAAGATGAGAGGGTCCCCTAAGGAGTCCCTTCCTCTTTCCTTGGATCCCAGTCTTCTGAGGTCCCAGCAGATAAGCAGTGGGTAAAACTTGGGGCTCAGAGAGTCACCAAACCAGAGGGAGCAGGGCACCCAGACCACAATTCAACGTCATCTCTCTAAACACCACTTGAAGTAATTGACTTCTGTGCATGTGAAAGTGTAGGTCAGTGTTCCAATGCAACAAGAAAAAAGCATGGCCGTCAGAGTGGGAGACAGAGGGAAGACATTACAAAAATATAGATTAAATAACCATCAGATAACAAGCCAAATAATAAGCATCAGCACATGGAGATAAAACAATTAAGTCAATGGCTTGTAGCAGGTCCCCCAACTTGTCAGAAGCCCCTCCCACTCTGCATGTTTATAGCCAATGTGGCTCCATTCCTGAGGGAGTAGCTTTATCTTCTCAAGGAAAGCAGGGGCGGTCCTTGTCCTACAGAACATAGAGACAATCCAGGGAATGGAGGCCCATCCCTGCACAGGCTTTGGAGGCTCAGAAACAGTTTGTGGATCCTAGAAGAGGAGGGCCCTGGGGGGTCCAACGAGAGCATTGAGAGCTCCCGTTCTTTGCACTAAAGTTGGCCTTGGAGAGCATTATCTATGAAATTTTCCAAAGACTTCAAGTCAAAAACTGCTCAAGAGAACTTGTTCTTCCAAGCACAGGAATGCATACCTGTGATCCCAGCCACTCCAGAAGCTGGGGCAGGAAGATTGCAAGTTAAAGTCCAGCCTGGGGAATTTTCTGAGACCCTGTCTCAAAATAGAAAATAGAAAAGACAGGTGATGTAGCTCAGTGGTAAAGCACCCCAGGCTTAATCTCTAGTAGCACATGTGTGTGCACATGTACACACATACACAGGTGTTCTTTTATGGTTTTACCCTCCATGTGCTGATGCTTATTATTAATTTATTAGAAGGTAGGGCTAAAGAGTTGTCTACAAAGTCGGGCAGTTGAAACATCTCTTGAGCAATTGTCAGGACACACCGTGATCTGGAGTTGGTTCTGTTAATCTGGTATTAATGTACTATATGACACTGGACAAGTTAATTGACCTCTCTGGGCCTCAGTTTTTCATCAGTAAGATAAGAGCTTCACAAGGTGATCTGTGAAGCTGTAACTCTAATGGCAGAGGTCAGGCAGGCAGCTCAGGAAGTTCTCCTATCTTCTCATTGAATGAGAATCAACTTAATAAATCCCGTGGAGGAAAGATTGCCCTTCTCAGGCCATGTTCAGAGAGTCCAGAGGATACAACAAATCAGATCACATGAGTTTCCCCAAAAGCTATTTCTCTCTTCTGCTTTCCTTGATGGCATCACCCCACATTCAGCAGAAGTCTTCCAGGCTTTGGGGTCAACTTCAGGAAAGAACAGGCCAGTAGTACTGGAATTCAGAGCTCCAGTGCTCCCCACCCCCACCCCCCAAAGCTCCAAGCATGTCAGTCTTGGGACAAATAGGAAACTGGTCCACAGAGGAGGCAGGATATGTGCCACTTTTCACACCTGCTGTCTTGAGGCTTGGAACAAATTCCCTCCCATTAAGAGATTCCATTTCTCTACCTGTGGAGCAGGCCTCCTATCAACTATTCACATTGTTTTGCTTAAAAAAAAAAAAAAAGACACATGACAAATATATAATACTCAGTTCCTGTAGGTATTTGAAAGTGATGGATATTTTTAATACCTGAGGTCTCATAACTATTGCATGACAGAACTGAAACTAATATTCTCCATCTCCTGATTTTGAGATCCATAGTCTTCTGATTAGTATGTGGCTTCTGGAAGGTAATGGCACCTCTCCTGCCACCCCTCAGGTGCTGTAAGCCCAGAATGTGGATGAAAATCCATATTTGCCAAAGGGTAGTGAATTGGAAGTTGAACCAAACAGAAGGAGGCATTGAATCAGGACAATTAAGACTTGGGCTTGAGTCTCAAACCCAAGTTGGGTGATTCGGCTGGGTGAACTGGGCAGGATACAACCCTTTTCTACCTCCTGTTCTTATCTGTCAAACAAGGATAAAAACATCTGCCTCATAGATATATTGTGATAATCCATCAGGAATGTCCATATGAAAAGGCTTTAAAAATATACAAATACTGCTCCATTGAAAGATTTGTTACTATGAGGGGCTTTGCAGACTTTGTGTTATTATGAGGGTCAGAAAAGGTTGTGGATGTGAAGGGTTTTTGTGAATGTCAAAATTCTGAGCAAATGTAAGGAATTTTCTTATTAGGGAAGCTGGGGGCTGATGCAGAGGTAAGGAAAGACAAGCTTGAGGTCATACAACCTGGTCTGATGGACACAGGGCTCTGAATTCTAACTTCCTCTTAGGCATGCTCCCCCCTGCCACGCCTCCCTGATGGAGTACCTTACCAAGAGCAGAGAGCCAAGGGCAGGCACCCAGCTGGGTTAGTTTGCCTGTTGAAACCCCTTCTGTTACAATCCCACTTACTGAAGCAGCTTCCATTTGTCAGAAAGGGCAACTTTGCATAATAAATTGCATTGGTGTAATCAAATATTTCCATAGATTGAATTAGATTTAATTTGTTGTCCTCAAGACTGGTCCCCTCCTTCCCAGCAGTGCTGGCCACCTCTTCTGACTCCTGTGCCAGGAACAGCCCCTGAAAGAGTCCCTATGCAGGCCCATGGGGACAGTCTGGCCTGGGCTCCTAGAGCCTGGTGGACAGATAAGGGATCTGGAGGAGGGTGTGTGTGTGTACCCAGGAGAACACTGCGCCCTCACACTCCTGGTCATTGTTTCACATCATCCCTGTGTTTACATAGTTCCTTTTTAATAGCTGGAAAGAATGTTATTCTATGGATGTAACACAACTGATTTATCTCTATTAATGAAACAAATTTAGGCTGAATCTCAGTCACTTATTAATTTGGACAAGTCACTTTATTCTTGCATCTCAATTAACTCTTCTGTAAAAGGGAGACAATGATACTTGCCATGCCTATCTCACAGCATATTTGTCAGGTTCTATCTCAGGTCATTTGAGCTGCTATAACAAAACACTTTAAACCAGGAGGCTTATGAACAACAGAAATTTATTTCTCATAGTTCTGGGTGCTGAGAAGTCTAAAACTAAAGGCATTAGCAGATGTGTTGACTGGTGAGTGAGTGTCCATTTTCTAGCTCACATACAGCTGTGTTCTCACTTTGTCCATATATGGAAGGAGGAGCAAGAGGACCTCTCTAGGACCTCTTTTATAAGGGCACTAACCCCATTTATGACAGCTCCACTATCACGACTTGAAGGCTCTAAGAGAAAACCAAGGCACAGAGAGTTTGAGTTGCTTGTTCAAGGTCAGGTAGCTGGGAAGTGAGGCAGGTGGACCAGTAAAAGGTTCAAAAGACATGTGTGAAATTGAAATTGGAAAATCTCCATCAGATTTTTTGGGGGTCAGGGACAGTTCTGCCTCATGACCGATGTAGACACCTTACTCTGCTCTAAATGGAGCAGAAACTCTGGTAATTCAAGGTTCCACAAGAAAAGGGCTCACACCCATAGCCCAGGCCTAACTGCATGGGTTGGCTCATCAGTCTTCAGCAACACTCCACTACTGCCCTTACCTCGCTCTTTTACTGTCACTCTCTCAGTCTGGGTCCATGATTATAACACCAACGCACAGCTCCCTGTAGAACACAAGGTACATGTTTAGTAAGTGTGTGTTGTGTTGAATTAAAAGTTCTCTAAACAATTAACAAGAAACAAAATTTAAAGAAGCCAACCTATGAATATGAATAGGGAGAGGGGTTCATGGAAGTAAAATAGCAGAAGAGCTGGAGGCCTACCACCATAGACCCTTGTGGTACTGAGTCATGCACATTTGGGAGGTGGCCATGGCAAGAGTCTTACAGAATTGCAAGCTAGGATGCAGGAAAACATGTTCTCACCCTTAAAAAAACCAAAAAAACAACAACAAAAAAAACCCCACAGCACCAGAGGTTAGCATGTTCCTCATAGTTTCTGGCTTATAGTGCAGAATGGCCACTGCCCTGCCCTCCCTACAACATGCACCTCAGAGGACCTGGGAAGGGCAAAAGCCAGCACACTGTGGCTTTGGACCAAATCCAGCCTACCACTTGTGTTTGTAAATAAAATCAAGGAACGCAATCAAGCCCATGCTTTTAGAGACTATGGCCAATTTCTTAAAGGGTCTACACATCAGTTCTGAGTTATTAGTACAATCTGCCCTCTGTTTCCCCAGATCCATATCCATAGATTCAACCAACTGCAAATACAAGGATAGTATTTGTTCTGAACACACACGTACCATTTTTCTTGCTATTATCCTCTAAATAATACAGTATAACAACTATTTATGTAGCATTTATATTGGATTTGGTATTTTAAGTAATCCAGAAATGATTTAGAGGATATAAGAGGGTATATAAATGTTATATTTAAATTTTTCATAACAGGCTTGAGCATCCTTAAATTTCAGTATCCTCCATCCTTGGGGGTCCTGAAACTAGTCCCTCATAGATAGTGAGTGACAACTATAGTTACAAGAGAGACTCTACAGCCTACAAATCTAAAATATTTACTATCCAGCCCTTCACAGAAGTTCGCTAACACTGTCAGAGAGCTCAGGGGCTCCATTTCTACTGCAAGCAAGACAGCACCTATTTCTGTTGCTTCCATTGTTAGCCTGAGAATAAGTAACACCTTATACCATTCACAACCGAGTTTTCAGGCTCGGAGGGAGGCCTGGCCAGCATAGGCTGTGGTGTGGAGGAATGTAGGCATTCAGGAGACTCAGAGCAGGGGCTGGCTACCAGCTACAAAGACCACAGTCATGTGGGTCTACTAAAGAGCCCACTGAAGCATAAACAAGGAGTAAGGACAGAAGACGGATGGAGGAGAAGCATTTGGTAGGTGCAACTGCCAAGACTCTTCTCTGTCTTGACTTCAGAGATAGAAGCAGGAAATGGTGACACTTTGGCTCCAGTTCTATCAGCAGTTTCCGGGTCAGATTCCCAGCCAAGTGAGACAGGGAAATGTCTGGCAAAGCCCTCCTGGCTGGTAAAGCCAGCTGCCCTCTGCTGCTACATTCAACAATACCTCACCCTGCTGGGAAGGATGGATAAGTGCTGGCCAGAGGGAAAATTGCCCTGGATGCCTTTCAGGATGTTCTAGCCACGATCTGCAGAATAATCTTTTTAAAAATAAATCCAGCCGAACATTCAGCTGAAAACAGCTTCCTAAAAACTGCAGGAGAAATTGGACACTTTATTTCAGTGACAAAATAGCTTGGCTATTAAATCACTGGAGAAATGGCTCACTTCAGCAATTCCAGGTCAGGCTGCAGACCTTAGGGACACTTCTCCCACTGCTACTCCTCAGGAGGGGTAAGAAATGCCAGTAGAACAATGGTCACTTCAGTGGTCAGATTAGCCCTAGAATAAGTCTGACTTCTCAGATTCCACCCCCTGCTCCCAGTGGTCCCTGTTCTCCCAGATGTTGTCTGTTGACCCTCAGGGAACTTTAGACTTTGTCTGTTTTCTTGAAGATTGTTCTGTCTTGGAGGCCTGAACTCTGGATGCTGTTTTGATTCAAGAGTTCATTTGTTCAAATAAATGAGTGCTTAAATTGATTACTAATTTTAAATAAAAAGTGATGTGGTATTTTGTTTCCTGGAGAGTTTTCTGTGGTTAGTAACATAAGTAATGAAAGTGTCTGTGCTTTAAAGAAGAGCAGAACCCTCATTTGTCCAAGGACAGAGAGCTCACAATGATCTTCCACAGAGGCTATTTTGTTTCAAATTCATTAATTCCCAAGTTTACAATTCTATGAACATAATAAATATTCAAGAGTTATTTCAAAGTTACCATAAGTGATATATTTGTTTTTTTATGTTCTTATAAGTGTTCCACATCTGAAAGAATAGGACAAAATGGGTTTAATCCTCAACAACCACCATGTAATTATCTTTTCTTTATTTAACAGTTAGGGAAAATGAGGATTCTAAAGCTTTGATACCTTTTCCCAAGCCACGCCATAACAAATAAAAGGCAGAGCTGCAAACAAAACCCAATTCTTCTAATTCAAAATCTCACATTGACTGTATTTTTTATCGGCCAGAAGAAATTCTTCTCTCCAGTAATGTTAGTCTTTTCTAGGAACTGATCCAACATGCAGGCAGCCTCTGTGAATAAAGTAAGAACTACAGAAATTGAAATCTCTTGTTTCCCACTTATCCCCTGCCTTTGAAGGTTCTGGAAGGACTCTACCAGCCTGAGTTGCCGTATGCTCTCCTCACCCTGTGCTTGTAGGTGAATACCCTCAGATCCTGCCCTCACTCAACCCTATTCATCTCCCTGGACCCTCAATATTGCGCTACACACCACTGAAACACCCACTGAAGCTCAGGCAACAGTATCTTCATTTCTACCAAAAGACAAAGGGAAAATTCTCCACCCAGAAGGGTTCACAGCAGAAAATGTCACAGACTTCTGTTTCTGAGAAGTGGGTAGTAGGTAATGACAGGAAAACACATTTCCTGCAAGAATTGAAATAATCAGGATAAATTTAAAAAGCCATATTTTTAAAGGCATTAAAATTCCAAAGATAAAAGTGTCCTGCCCAGATGAGCTGAGGCTCACAGTTATTCTTTCCCATGGACATACTTGCTGATTCTGGACTTCGAACTATGACAGTGCTTGGCCCAGACAGGCTAGAGGGAAGAATCAGTAACAAAGCTTGCAGACAAGGAACTGAGCAGGAGCAAAGTCACCATATTTGAGGTGCCTGTCTTGGTGAACATCCAGCTTGCATCATGGGATATTTGTTGGGTTCAAAGAAGGAGCAGATAGACATAATGCAAAACTGGGTTTAAAGCTTCTAATAGTCAAAGTCGACTCTCCTGAAGGACTCTTCTTGTAGTCAGTAAAAAGACCTCCCAGAACCAAGAGGTTCTTGGAAAACACTGCTAATCTTCCCTGGAAGACCTTTGGGAGGTTTTCAGACTCCTTGGCAACCAGGCTGGCGTCCTAGGCTTCAGACACCTGAAGGATGGTGCTGGCCATCCTAGTCTTTCAGGGATGAGGAATGGGAAGGACCATAATATGCATAACAGATGACTTTTTATCAAAATCAAAGGAGGTCAAAAGGCAATACAACAGCATTTAAATAACTGAAGAAAAAAACAGAATTTTATATGCAATGAAAATATTTTTCAAATATGTCTGAAAAAATAAAAATATTTTTTGATTCTCATAACACAAAAGTTATGAGGAGTCAGGGACGAGACTAGAGCAGGCAGACAAAACCAATCTGATTTTTGTTTTTTCTTCCTTTTGTTTTATGTATCTTTATATGTAAAGTTCACATTTTCTTGAAGGTATAAAAATGGGGTTTTATCTTTTCATTTGGTCTGACTTTTCTGCTTTCTAACTGGAACAGTCCACTTACATCTACTGTCATCACACAATCAAGCCTAAGTCTACCATCTTGTCTTTGTTTCCATTTGCCCATTTGGTGTTAGCTCTTCTCTTGCTTCTTTTTTGCCTTATTTGAGTCAGCTGAGTATTTTTCGGCATCTCATTTTATTTTTTTCTGCTTTTTATTTTCTTTTTAAGGAAGCCTTCCCAACCCAAAACTCTGTAGCATCCAAAATGCTATAAAATGTAGAAATTTTTTTTAGCTCCAGTGTGACACCACAAGTAGAAAATTTCATGCCTGACCTCGTGTGATAAATTGCAGTCAAAATGCAGACACACTAAAAATAGTGCGTAAAATTTCCTTCAGGCTACATGTATTACCTGTACATGAAACATGAATGAATTTAATGTTTAGAATTGGTTCCCCTTCCCAAGTTATCTCACTACATACACACACACACACACACACACACACACACACACACTTCAAAATCCAAAACACTTCTGGTCCCAAGCATTTCAGATAAGGAATCCTCAATCTGTATTATTCTGGTGATTACTCTAGGGATTCACTCTTATCATAGCTGAATTAGAATTAATATTTCACCACTTCACACCTTGCACTTCACCCTTCCTGTTTCCTATTTCAAGACTATCAGTTCATTTGGAGGGTTCCATCCTTTGTGTAATTGTTCTTATATCTTTTATTTCCACATGTTAAATCCCCAGCCTTATAAGAATATCATTTTTGCTTTGAATTAAATTAATCATCTATTAAGAAAATTAGTAAAAGAAGAGTTTCTCCATTAACCCACACATTTTACATACTATTATTCCTCATTTTTTTTTTCTTATAAATCCCAATTTTTATCTAGAATAATTTCCTGTTAGCCTAAAAACATCTTTTAGTATTTCTTTCACTTTAGGTCTGCTAACAACAAAATTCTCACAACTTTAAAAAAATTGGTACTAGGGATTGAACCCACAGGGATGTTACATCCCCAGCCTTTTTTATGTTTTAGATTGGCACAGGGCCTCACTAAGTTGCCCAGGATGGCCTCGAACTTGTGATCATCCTGTCTCAGTCTCCTGAAGTGCTTGGATTAATGGTGTGGGCCCTCATGCCTGGCTTCTCATAACTTTTGTGTTATAAGAATCAAAAAATATTTTTATTTTTTCAGACATATTTGAAAAATATTTTCATTGCATATAAAATTCTGGTTTTCTCTTCAGTTATTTAAATGTTGTTGTATTGCCTTTTGACCTCCTTTGATTTTGATAAAAAGTCATCTGTTATGCATATTATGGTCCTTCCTATGAGGGACAGGTCAATTTTTGCAGGTTGTTTTCAAAGTTTAATCAAAATCTTTGGTTTTCAGGAGTTTGATATTTACCTGCCTATTTACTTTGTGTATTTCTTCTAACGTATTGCTAATATTCCAGATATATTTCTCTGACTTTTTTCAAATTTAAGAAATATTTGGCAATCATTTCTTCAAAAAAATTTTATTGTCATAGTATTATCTAACCCCTTCTAGGACTCAATTGCATTGTATTACATTATCTCACAGGTTAGTACCACCTCATTTTTTTCTTTTTCTTTTTTTATAATTTCCATTTCTTTTTCCTCTGTGCTCTTCAACTTGCATATTTTCTTTTTCTTTGTCTTCTAATTCATTGTTTTGTTTTCCTTCTTCATTTCCAATCTGCTCCTTAACCTACCTAATACTTTCTCATTTAGATTATTTAACTTCTTAGTCATAAATTTCTGTTTAATTCATGTTTATAAAGTTTACTTTTTTGCTAAGAGTTCTTGTTTACTCATCAAATATAAATTTTTAAAAATCTTTTAACATATTTAAATAACTGTTTTATTTATTTATTGTTTACTAAACCCAACATTTGGTTTACCCAAAAATAAGTTTTTATTCACTGAATTTGGTGGTGTTGATGATAATGGATTAGATTTTCCTGTTTCTTTTCTCCTCTAGTAACATTTTTCTTGTTTAATTAAAAATTACTTTCAAAAAAATTGTAAGATGAGGTGACTTCTTTAGAGAAAGGATTAAAACAAAACAAAAAGATAATGAAATTGTGTATTGGACATTTTAATCATAGATTATAGAAATTTTAGATTTTATTATGTTCCTCTGTAGACTTGGGGTATTTATTCCTGTCACTAACTCAATTATAGGTAGATTGGCTTAAATAGAGCCTGTGTGGTTTTTAAGTGTTTGATTAAGTAATGTAGAGCATTTTTTACTATTAAGAAAAATTCCACTCCAAATGAATACCAACTGTAGATTAGAATAATAATAGTAGTGGTGTCTAGAGTTTCAAATATATGTAGTATTAAAATTGATAATAGTAACAAAGTCAAAGGTAGCAATGGTCTATGGAGCTGAAAGATTCCAAAGTTGTAGCAACATCAAAGAACTGGTAAAAATATCATTTGTATTAGATGGTGTGAAGCCAAAAATGAATGAGATATTATCTAGAATAACTATGAAAAAATAAAGAAGATATACATGATATGTTAATAGAAAAAAATGGAATAATAAAAACAAATAAATACCAAAGATTAATTCAAAGGAATTTGAGAAAGGAGGGAAAAAATAATATAAAGTTTGTGTCCAAATATGAAATTAAGGTAGCTATAAACCCAGGCAAATAAACAATAACATTAAATGTAAATGGAGTACCAGTGTTGTTCTCTTTCTTGTGAAGATGTAAAGTTAATATTTGTACATTTTTCTGTTTGTATATGTTGTTATTTTATATGCCATTTAAAAGGTATTTTGAGCATTCTAAAAATGCTTACATTCTGAACAACCATGCATTCATCCCTCAGCACTCACTAATATCAAAATCCATGGATGAGCAAGTCTCTTACATAAAATAGCTGGTATTTGCATGTAAATTTTTACAACCTCCTGTATATTTTAAATCATTTCTATATTACTTATACTGCTTCATACAATGTCTTGTGTACATAGATGTTATACCTTATTGCTTAGGAGGAATTTACAAGAAAAAAAAAATTGTGTACACGTTCAGTATAGAAACAATAAAAGATATTTTAGATTCCCATTAGTTTGAATCTATAGATGCAGAACCTACAGGTGAAGAGGGTCAACTACATAGTCCCAGAATACCAAATGTAATGGGAAATGAATTGATTAAAGATATTTTGTGTGTGTGTACACATATGTGTGTATGTATATAATATATACACACTTTTCTAATATTGTTTCAATAAACCTACATATTTTTCATAGTTACCAAAATTTAATCATATATTTTATTTATTTATACTAAATTTACATATTGGGACTGAGGATGTAGCTTAGTGATAAAGTGCTTACCTAGCATGTGCAAGCCCTGGATTCAATCTTCAATACTGTAAAAAAAAAAAAAAAAAGAAAGAAATATACATAAAATGTACATTAAAAGTCAATAAGTATAAAGTTGATAGTGCCAAGTGCTCCTTCCCCAAGTTTTCCATTCTTAACATATTACCTGGATGTAGATATTTACCTATTCCCTGTCTCGGTCAGCTTACCTGGGCTCTAAGTTTCAGAGCAGAAACTGAAATAAAGTAGATTGAGAATGCAGGTTACTAAGGGAGCCAGAGAAAACTCTTGTGAGTTTGTGATTCTTTTCTTTCCTCCTCTACCCTTTCCCTAAAGTCTCACAGGATTCCTGAGCAGCATTGGTATTCAGCCGGACTACCCTCTCTCTACTCAAGGTCCAATACAATGGATAGGGATGTTGGAACTGGGCTCCTCAAGCTTCAGGAATGTCCAGGTAGGACTACAGAGTAGGGACCGTGTGAAAGACAGGAAGAGGAAAGAGATTTCTCTGCCCATTCCCGTTAACTAGAATATATTAGAAATCCTTTATCATGTCTTGTGGAAAATGACTCAATCTTAATTCCAGAGGCTGGGGTATCTGAAGTTTTCTTCACTGATGGGGAGGGACTTAATTAGCCTTAGGGAGCTAGCTGTATGCTTCTCTGAGGTTCAGTTTCCAGGTATAAACAATTTGATGTTAGCAAACTGCAGAGAGTAACGTGCAGCTACATAGACAAGTATGGGGCTCTCAGAGCTGGCTCCAAGTTGGTCAGAGTCAAATAAACCTCTCAATTATCCTCTCCCACTTTTCCCTCTCATAATGCTTACTATCACCACTGGGTCACTAGGAACAATTGGATGGAAGTTGGGGGAGGTGAAGAGATGGGGCATGAAGGCTCCACTGAGACACCTTATGGGTGACTGGAACCCCAAACAATCAAAATTCAACTCATCCCCTACCTTCAAAACCTACTTCTTTTTTGTTCATTGTCCTCCATTTGCCTAGACTAGAAAACCTGGGGTCATCCTTCATCATCCTCAAGCTTTTTCCTTTGTATGTAACCTTTCAACTACAACCTGGCCCTGCAGACCCCACAGGACAGTTACCTAAATCTGTCTCTTTTTCTGATTCCCCAAAGTCTCTGTTGTAGGGACAAACGAGGCAAGGCACCGAAGATAGCAGGAAACAGTTTTATTTGGCTGCAGCCAGGTTCAGAGGGTACAGCCTTTGCTGTAATCAATCAACCCCCTGAACCCCGAGTTCAGGGAGTTTCAGAGTTTTATACCCAGCATGTAAGGGGAGGGGCTCAGAAGTTCACAGTCTGCAGAAGTTCACATAAAAGCAGCTTTTCCTTTCACTGTTCTGGGCAAGTTAACTCTTCAAGGACAACACCTGAGAAGGGGAGAGCTTCTTCTCCCCTTTCTTTCCTCCCCCTGCCAGCTGTTACCATGGGCCCATTTGTAACTTATCTTAAAAATATAGACATCTCTGTGAAGCCAGCTCAAGGCCAGAGGCCTTGTTTGCACATTTCTTCAAAGTACTATACTGGATACATTTGTGAAAAACTAGTAAGGGGGTGTCCAGTACCTGGAGTGCTGGTATTTTCTCGGCCAGTGGCCAAGTAAACAGGGTGACATGAACATAGGAAGTTTATCTACAATGGACTCTTTTGCTGACAGTCTTAAAATCAGCCATGGTGAAAAAGGCTTTTCTGTGGAGAAAGGAGGTGCCACTTCATCTCCTTCATCATCATCTTTGTTATCAAGCGGTCACACTGGCCTTTATTCTCCCTTTAACACACACTTATTTGCCTCAAGACTCTTAAATCTCCCCAGTTCTATATTCAAAACACTGTGGCTGGCAGGTGAAGATGGGTCATTCGGCATGGCAGAGGGGCTTGCCACATTGGGATCCCTGCTCACTCCCTGGCTTCTCTGGGTTCACTCCCTAGCTTCCCTTTCCTTTGTACAGCCATGCAGAATTTCTCCCCAAATGTGAAGATTTCTCCCCATGCTGCTTTGGTTCCTCTAAGCTTTTCCATTCCCTGCATTTTTCCCCCTCTAACACCTTCTCCAAGACCTGCCTAAGAAGTCTTTCCAGGGGCCTTGCTTCTATGATGTTTCCATCAGTCTATGCATAACTTATTCCCTTTTCTCTTTTCTTTCTCTCTTTTTCTTTATCATCAAATTTTAAGAATTTACTACATATAGATTATTATGGTAAGTGCCCTAATAGGTCATCTAATTTATTACCCACAACAGTCCTATAAGCACCCCATTTTACTGAGGAATTTAATGAGCCTCCAGTTAAATAATTTACCCAAACTCTTGAATCTAGATATCTATCACTGAGTTTTTAATCCAGGTCTGAGTGGCTGTGGTTTGCGGGCTTCTCACCATAAGGAATGGCTTTGTGCATCAGACTGACTCCATCCACTCCCTGTGAACTTACTTAAGTTGGGAACAGATGCTGTCTGAACAGAGAAGTTCAATGATTCTTTGTGAATATAGTGTCAACCCTAAGGAGTTCACTACAGTCTAGCGAGTAGGCTTAGATAGTGTACAAAGAGTCTCCAGTGTCCCTTTTAACAGGCCACCTGAGATAATTCATTGCAAATATTAAAATGTATTAAGTCCTCATTTTGGGGCTGGAGAGACAGAGAAAAGCCCACCTGGTCTCTCTCCTTGAGGAGCGTATGTCACACAGCATTAGCTTAAAAATGTGAGAATGAGATGGGTGTCTTCACATGGGCTAAGGAGAAAATATCTCAATTTGGGGGGTAGTAGTAAGGGGAGGAATATAAACAGGGTGTGCTCAAACCAAATGTTAGGGCTGGTAACCACCTTTGCCTTACCTGACTTCCTGTCCCCCTCAGACCTGTGCTACAGAGAGTGTCCCAGTCCTGCATCTCCCTAGAAGTTTCTGGACCTACATCCTGAGTCAGTGGGGCCCAGGTTGGGGTCCAGTGTGAAGTCCTGTCCCCTCCCACCTCACCCACTAGAGTCATCCAGCTCTTCTTTCCCCTCAGTGCTCTGCCAGCTCCATGCTACACCTGAAACATCCACCTCCGCAAGGCTTTTTTGTTATTATTGTTGTTGGTACTGGATTGAACCCAGGAATGCTCTACCATTGAGTTATATCCCCAGCCCTTATTTTATTTTATATGTTTATTTCGAGACAGGGTCTCACTAAGTGGCTCAGGGCCTCGATAAGTGGCTAAGGCTGACCTTGAACTTGCAATCCTCTTGTCTTAGCCTCCCAAGTCACTGGGATTACAGGAGTACACCACCACACCTGGCCTAGGACAGGGTCTTGATTCCCCATGAATATCAGGAGACAGACCACCCAGGGATGCCTGTTGCCTCCTGCAGGTCAATAAGTCCTCTGGTGAAGAGGTGGCTAAACAGTGGCCTTGGCAATAAGGGAGCAATGCCCTCTTCAAGCTCCATCCTGAATCTTTCTGATGCCAAGCCCCAGGGATGGAGACAGGAGGGACTCTGACACCCAAGGAGGGATTAGTACTTTCATGCATTGTCTTCTGTAATCCACAGAATCGTGTCAACCCCTTTTCCCTTATTTTTCTTTCAAAGTCCATCAAACTCTAGAAAATCCTGTGGACCACAGACTTCATCCCCTCTCTCCAAGTCACAGTAGGAGGCAGCTACTTAAACACATAGACAAAATGCTTTACATGAAAGCTGCTAGCACAGTTGTCTGACAGCCGACTGGTAGGGGGTGAACAGTACGCAAGTCTCAGCTCTGATGATCTCTTCTTTTGAAACCCCTCCCTGATCTCTTAAAAAATTTTGTCCGTAGCCTTGAGCTCCCTGTCAGCAATTTCTGGACTAAGTCCCATCCAAGCACTTTTTATACCCATGTCATTGTTGTCTGGCCTGCCATTGGCTTGTGACACAGGAATTGTGAGATCCTGGTCAGCCTAAGGACTTGGAAAACAGAGTGTGACCTGAGGACTTTGAAAATAGTGTTTGCTTAATAAGTAGTATACCTAAGAATGAATGAACAAAAGAACAAATAAATTTCAGGGTAAGATGTGCTGAAGAGCTGGTTACAGTGGAGAATGCCTGTAATCCCAGAGGCTCAGGAGGCTGAGGCAGGAAGATGGTGAGTTCAAAGCCAGCCTCAGCAATGGCGAGGCGCAAAGAAACTCAGTGAGACCCTGTCTCTAAATAAAATACAAAATAGGGATGGTGATGTGGCTCAGTGGTTGAGTACCCCTGAGTTCAATCCCCAGTACCAAAAAAGCCAGTGGGGGTGGGGGGGGCGGCGATGAAGAGAGGTGAAGTACAATAAAAAAAATGCTGGTGGTGAACACTCTTCATTATTAGCCATTCAAAATGGCAGCATGCATCTAGTGCAGAAGGAATGTGGCAGTTAGGGACCAGGAGGGCGTATTTATAGTTCTAACAATAATCACTAAATAAATGCTATATTTGATTTTTGTAATTAATATCTTAAATTAGTTCTAGTTGTGTTTAGAATACATATTTGCAAGTTTAAATTTAACACCAATTTTAAATAAAGTAGGATATTTACCAGCTCCTTTATCTGGACCCTTTGGGCCAGGATTATGAGAATGCTGTAGGATAACCAGCAACTTGAAGGCTGGGGATCCTCTCTACTTAAAGAGCAAGAAGCAAACCACCCAGAAGGTACTAGCTGCTATAGGACCTGTGCTGGTCTCTGAGATGAAGGGCAAGCCTTGGAGAGACCCAATGTTCCCCAGTGGACATCAGTAAAGCCCCAGATGTCTATGAAAATCTCACAATTTGACTCTGAAGGAGAAACATATATCACTTTCTCTTTCACAGCTAACAAAACTGAGTGCAGCTGCTATAACACTAGAACCTATGTCTCCTGACTTCAAACTCAGGGCTTAAACTCCAGCATTGCTGGAGGGGCAGGCCTGGTGCTTGGTGTTTTCTGAGGACTGTGTCAGGGTCTCATCAGGAAAGAGAACCTTCAGGAAGCCTTCCTCCTGCCCCCACCATTCTTTCTGTCACCATTTATCAGTAAAACCCAATGAGCTGACATTAACAGAGGATTCCCACCCCCCAGCAAACAGAGGAATGCAGAAGGTGGTGAGTGTCATCACTAGTCAAGAAGCCAACAGGCAAACAGCTCCACTTGAACCAACAGCTCTCAAGGCCAAGTGCTAGAGACCAGAAAAAGCTCACAATAGGCCATGAAGAAGGAGGAAGGAGAAAGCCCCAATTCTCAGAAGGCCAAGGGGAGGATTCCCACAAGGAAGCAGATTAAGAGCTTCCAGACAGGAAGGCACTCCAGCAAAGTCTCTTTGATGCTGGCCAGGGCCCTGACCCATCCCCATTCTCTCATCTGGGCACAACTTGGGCCCTATGATTCCTTTTGTGTGCAGTAAAAGGATATCATAAGAATATTCTCATTCATCCACCCAATGAACACTTCTGAATTGCCCCTCTGAGCCACAAAGAGATAGCCTGAGGGCTGTGGCTGGGGACAGATGCCTGCTTAAGGGAGGTGGAGGAGTGTTCCTGAGATGTAACTGGATCCAGTGAACCACTGTCCAGAAGACAATAAAGTTATTCAGTGGATGGGAATGTTCTGGGTGATCAAGAGCCCTCCCTGGGTATCCAGAGGGAACATGTGGACACACGGACACCTAACAATCACATGGCCTTCCTGACCACCATTCACTGCAGCTCACTCAGGACCTAGCTGGGGTCTGAGGACACAGTACAGAGAGGAGACAAGCCCTTCTCAGTCCTCCTCTGAGCCCAGCCTCATCAACACTCACAGACTGCTGCACTGCGGATAAATGAAACCTCCAACGAATTTTTTTTTTTTTAAAGCAAGAGGAGGAGGGGTAAAAAATAGCAGCATGCAATTAGGGAGCTGCTGAACTTCTGTGCAAACTAATGAATAAACCAGCCCTTGACAACTTCCCCCAACTGCTGCCGACAGGATAATTGTGTCTAATTTCTTAATTTTAATGCCGCTGTTGCATTTGGCTTCTGCTAATGAGATGTAAATATGTGTTGCGGGTTTGTGGATTTGTTTAATTGCAGGGTAGCTAAACTGTGATTGGCCGGAAGGTTAGTCTTTTCTTTATTTATTTTTATTGTTATATGTCCCTGAATGGCAAAGACAGTGAAGCCAGGGAAGGTGGTGGTTGTGGCTGTTGTTACCTCTTCCTCTATCCCTGGTTTATCTAACCCCAGGAGCTACAGGGCATCCTGGTGGGGGCAGGTTGCTCCCGGAGCAGAAAGGGGGATAAAGAGGGTTACCTAGATTTCTTTCCTCTCCAGGTCAAGGTGCTGCCATGACCTCCTTGCCCATCCCTTCACTGAAGAGGTGGATGGTTTTGGAGTGGACCAGAGTGTGCTCTGGAGCAGCAGGTAGAATTCAGGAAAAAGTCACTTGCAAAATAGCAGCAATAATGGCAATAAGTGGGATAATAGGACAGAAAGATGGAGGTTGGGGATGGAAGGCTAAGGAGCTGGGAATGCCCCACTTTTCTTCAGGGGGCCCAGTGAAGAGCATGTGTCTGGATTGGAACTCCAGCCTAGAGGAGTGGTAGAGTCAGTACAGAAAAAAGTGCATTGAGAGTATTATGGGGATATCCAACTCTTGTGGTAGTGATGCTGTCATAACTGAATGCTGCCATCAATTGCTATTCTCAACCCTAAGGATATCCTATGGCCTTATGAGGAAGGGACTATCATTACTGCCAATTTACAGATTGAGTAATACTGTCAGAGAGATTTGTAACCTGCTCAAAGTCACAGAGCCAAGTGGTGGTGATAAGGTGTGAAACTGGTACCATCTGACTACAAAGTTGATGCCTTCTGCTTGAGTCATCCTTCCCCCATCTACTCCATTAACCTACCCTTGAATCATATTCTGACTTCCACAGAGACACTCTTTCTGTTCAAGGGCAACTGACTACAGGAGCCCGAATTCTATAGGGCCCAGGAACTAGGATGATAGATTCCCAGACACCAGGCTGGGAGGTCATCTAGTCCACATTCTTTCGTGACAGGACAGCACCTGGTCATCTGGCAGAGCTGGGAACTCTCTCTGCATTGATCATTTCCCTGAAGTAAAAGGATCTCCCTTAGTCTCCATGGCAAGGTTCTCTCTCCTTGAGAGAAGGGAAGTTCTCCATTATATCTAACTGTAGTCTTTGATCCATGGTTTTACATGAAATATCTTTGACACCCTCTTTCCAGAACAATCCCTCAGAGTCTTAAAGGAGGAACTTGAGCTACCTTGAGTGCTGAAGCCTTTCCTTATGACCTGGGTTCCTTTAAGACCCTCTGATGACTCTTTTGAGACTTGTCAAAGCTACAGACCCCAGGAGAACTGGAGGATATGCTTTAGTCAGGGTCAGAACAACAAAAATATTCCTTCTTGTTCTTTATAAGAAGTGATGCTTAGAAATTGGTAACAGATCTCCTTAGAGCCCTTCTACCTGCCTTATCACTACACCTTTGCCTCTCCACTCCCATTCCTCTGATATGGGTTCCATTTTCAGATCTCTTTGCACCTTTTTGGAGAAAGAAGCTAATAAAACAATCCCTCCATATTGTATCTTAGTATTATTTCTTTCATTTTAACTGCAAGACTGAAAAAAAAATTATTCTCCAAAGGAATAAATTTATAAAAGTAGAATTTTATATTCAATGAAGCATAACAAATTTAATTTCCAGAAAAGAATTCAAAATATCTAAATATCAGAGACAGGCACTAACATTGCCCCTGCAGGGCCAGATGGCATGGATAGCCCTGTCTGTGTGCCAAGAGTCTCCCTTGTGTTTTCTCTTCTTTGGCAGCTTTGCTCTGTTTCTGTTTTCCTTCCTGTAATTCTCCCTCATCATTGCTCTTCTTTATTTTCATGCAAGTATTCAGGTGAAGTAGAATGCCAGAAACCCTGTCTCTAGTCCCAACTGAGAGTCCTCACTGAAGCCTAGGAAAGCAAATGCATGACACTTCTCAAAGACAAAGGGGCTTAGGACTGGAAGTAAAGTCATCTGGTCTACATGCCAGTCCGAAATCTGAGCACCTTACTTCACCTTCCAGGCAAGGGCTCATCTAGCCTGTTTTTGAGTCCATCTAAGAACATATTTCTCCCAATACAGACCCTTCCATCCATAAGCTGCTTTGATGGTAAGGCCTTATTTGGTAAAATTCACCTCCAATGTTCTCCCTTATTGAAGTACCCATTTCTGGTCCACCCACAAGAGGTTACATTGCTGAGGGGGAAGAATAGAAGTCAGGAGACCTGGGTCTGCCCTTCCCTGCTGCCATGTGATCTTAGGCACTCCATTTATTCCCATTTATATATAAGTAATGATAATCTCTGCCTTAAAGCAGATCTTGGGAGGGCTAAGTAAGATTGCATTTGTAGAGTGCCTGGCATATAGATGGCTTCATATAATATGAAACCTTGCCCTATTTTACATAAGACACCTTCAAATTTTAGGCCCAGACATAATGTCTCACCTTCATTCCATTGAGACATGTTTCACGTAAAATAATGACCTGCCACAAAATTCCAGTTTCTTCATGGAAATAACCTCTGCTTGCCATTTCTGTCTCAAATGGCCACATAGAGTGCCTAACACAATTACAAATCTGGAATTATTGCAAAGTGATAGAACAAAATTAGATATTATTTCTTCTAGTTCTCTTGTATCTTTCTCTTTCTACATTTCTCTCAATATTTTGTCATTTCCCCTTCTCTTTTTCTTTTCTTTATTCAGCTTCTTGTCGCTATGTGTTAGATATAGTTTATTGCCGCAAAGATTCATATGCTGGAAACTTGACAGCAGAGTTAAGAGATTGGGACTTAATGGAAGGCAATTAGATCATTGGACACCCCTCCCCCACAATTAATGGATTAACACTGGTTTCATGGAATAGGTTGGATTTTGCAGAAGTGAATTAATTCTTGGGAGAATGGGCTGCTATAAAGGGAGCTTAACACCTGTGCTGGTCTTTTATGTCCAAGGCAGTTTTCCTTTTCACTTTCCCATCACACTGCCATGCAGCCAACATGGACCTTGCTAAGATGATGCTGCCATGCTGTTTGAAACTTAACAGCCTCTAGAGTTGTAAGCAAATAATCTTCTTAAAGAATAGGAACTTTATAATAACTTTACCTAGCCAAAGTTATTTTATTAATAGCAACACAAAAGGAATAAAGGCATCCATCAAATTCTACCAGGTTTTTCTTTTCTCCTCCCACTCTACTTCTCTCCACAATAGTTCCATTGAGTTCACCATATACCTGCTTGCTGTGGGTAAAGAGCAGGAGCATGAGATAGATTCACCAGCCTCTGATATAATTCATAGCAGTTCATTCCCAAGCACATTTGGTGGGAAAATATATATAATGTATATTTTATAAAGATACAATATCTGCTTTGGTCATATAATTGGAAACAGTATTGTTATGCTTGAATTCAGGACCCCGCAAAGACCACCAGAGACCAAGATAGATGTAAGCAGCAAAAGGTGTTTATTGCAAACTAGCTCAGTCCTCCACACGCACACAGCAACTGGTGATGCTGAGAGGCCCCGAGTCCAGGGTTTGAAGCAGTTTTATACACTCTTTGGGGAAGGCAGGGACTTCACATACATCATAGCATCTCTTAGCAAATCATCACACATTGCGGGAAAATCATAAAACAACTCTAAAACATGATTAGCACATTCACTGGCGGGAACAAGTTGGGTAGGGGTGATTGGTCAGTACAAAAGGGGTATTCATTTGAACTGATTGGTTTAAGCCAAGAGGGGTGGCTTAAAAGTAACTGAGGATGTAGCTCAGTGCTTAAGCACCCCTGGGTTCAATCCTCAGTACACTGCCAATACCTGCCTGGGTCCTCTCCAGACCTACTGTGTTCATCCTTAGGCTTCAAGTCTGCAGATTATTGTTATTTTTGCTGTTTGCTTTTTAGCACTTAAAAGAATAAATTCCTACCTCTTAAGCTGACTGTGGCTCTGGATCCATGAGGCAATAAATAGTTGTCCTACTGGAACCAATGAGTACCAGGTGATACCATTTATAAAGCTGCCAGCCAGAGTCTGGTAGACAGCCCCAAGCTAAATTCAGCCAGAAATATGGAGTCAACTCAGGAAAAATAATCATATTATGTACTAGCATCCAACCACACCATGGTCCTGCAGAATCGTCAGGTTACAAACAGCACAGAACCAGTGTTCAACAGTGACACCATAAGACTGTGATACAAAAGATCATGAGAGGGGTTGGGAATGTGGCTCAAGCAGTAGTGCGCTCGCCTGGCATGCATGCAGCCCGGGTTCGATCCTCAGCACCACATACAAACAAAGATGTTATGTCCGCCGAAAACTAAAAAATAAATATTAAAAAATACTAAAACAAACAAACAAAAAGATCATGAGATCATGTTAGACCATGACGCAAGAAAAGACCACTGACTCCAATTAAAATCAAATTAAAGCAAGCTTATTATTTCGCCCGGCCGGGCTGCGGAGATCTTAGAGACTGAGAGAGGGTCGTTATCCGGCTAGGGAAGGCCAGAATTTATGAGGCGTCACTAAGGTTTAGGAAAGGGTTGTTATATGGTCAGGGAAAACCGGACATGGGTGAGTTCAGGGCACGGGCAGGCATTCCAATCAGCTACAACATCAACTAATGGCCAGGCCATACAGACATCCTGATATTTTTACAGAAAACAGAAATGAATCCTTCATAACTTGTGACAGCTGGCTTCTGATCTAATGAGAGAACTAGGCTAGGTATATCAATCATACTATATTCTTCCAGCTGCAATGTGGAAGCAGATCCTGCTCTCTTTGGAGCATCCAAAGCCCCAAAGAATTCTCAGACAATTCATAAAGCCTAAAAATAGTAGATAACATATTGACTTCCCTACCCACAATAATTGGAAACAATATGTATCCCAATGTTAGTGTCAATATTTGATTACAAAAATGAATTAGTTGTATTGGTGTTTGCACCCAGAGTTGTTATCTTCTACAAATTATATAAGAATTAGTCCATTCCAGTATCAAGAGCTTGGTAGTATAAATACCTTGCTCCAGGCCTTAAGAAGATCAACTACTTTTCTTGGCAGTAAATCTTAAATTCTTTGATCACAGTTTGTGCCCTTTTTAAGATTCTTCATAGAAATAGAAAAAGCAGTCATGAAATTCATTTGGAAAAATAAGAGACCTAGAATAGCCAAAGTAATCCTTAGCAATCCATAGAAAAATGAAGCAGGAGGCATCACAATACCAGACCTTAAATTATACTACAGAGCCATAGTAACAAAAATGGCATGTTTTTGGCACCAAAACAGATACAAAGACCAATGGTACTGAAGCCAGGCAGTCAGTATAGATAGGTAAATTGAGTCAGATCACATCAAGGAGGCCAAATTTCCAGTGAGCCCAGGAAATGGGAGACTGTTCCCTGAAGGATTAACATGTTAATTCTTTCAAAGCCCTTTGTTCACCCTTTTCAAGAACCTGCCCTGCTCCAGCCTGTTGCCAGGGTAACCTGTCCCGGGAATTGCCCCTCCCTACAGGGAGCCTTAAGGTTGTTAATTAATGTGTCCTTGGTGTCTCCATCCAGCCCTTCCCCCTTCAGACCACCTGTTTCCCACCTTTTGGCCATCCCACCAAGTAGCATTTCCTAGGCCTAGTCACATACATACACAGGAAGGAGAAAGATAAGGGGAAGAGGGCAGAAGAACAAAGGAAGCATAGAACATAAAAAAGGCAGAACATCTCGCTTCTTGGGGATACCAGGATACCAACTATGGCCCCCTTCTCCCTCCTGGGAAAAGTCTATTTTACCCTCTTCTTAAATAAACTCTTCTTTTTATGCTTGCCTTGGTGTGCTTCTCTGATGTTCAAACTTCAACATGTGAGAAAGCAGGACTCCTCACCAATAACTGATAGTATCAGTACAGAATAGAAGACACAGAGACAAACCCTTATAAATACAGTTATCTCATACTAAACAAAGATGCTGAAAACATACATTGGAGAAAAGATAGCCTCTTCAACAAATGTTGCTGAGAAAACTGGAACAAAATGAAATTGAAACCCTATCTCTCACCATGCACAAAAATCAAAGTGGATCAAAGATTTAGGCACCAGAACAGAGACCCTGCACCTAATAGAAGAAAAAGTAGGCCCAAATCTCTACCATGTTGGCTTAGGAGTTGACTTCCTTAACAAGTCTCCTAAAGCACAAGAAGTAAAATCAATAAATGGGATGGCATCAGACTAAAAAGCTTCTTCACAGCAAAGGAAACAATAATGTGAAGAGCCTACAGAGTGGGAGAAAATCTTTACCACATGCTCCTCAGATAGAGCACTAATCTCCAGGATATATTTTTTGAGTTAAAAACTAAAAAAAACTTAACATCAAAAATAAATAAATAAATAAATAACCCAATCAATAAATGGGTCAAGGAACAGAACAGACACTTCACAGGTCATGTCCCTTCCTTGGACAGGCTTTGCTCTGAGGTAGAGGCTGGTTTTTCACATCATGTAAAACCACACTAATGAGAAGTTATACTCCATTTGTATATGATGTGCCAAAATGCATTCTACTATTATATATTATAACTAATTTGAACAAATTTAAAAAAAATATATGATTTCTGCCCTCTTTCCCACTTGGTTAGTTCTGTGTCAACAGAGGGCACGGCACAATATATTTCTCCCTAAAATCATACCTATCAGGTTTGGAGATTGTTTAACACTGCAGCCTGGCCAGCAGATGGCCACCTATAAGCTAAACCCAGTTTCTCCCCCTTTGGGAAGTGCTTTAGGAGGTACTTGGAGAAATGAGTCAAAACTTAGATTCCAGTTCTGGTGTCTCCTCTTGTACTGCGCGACCTTGAGGAGAGTCTATCCAGTTCTCTGGGCTGTGATTGCTCCATCTGTAAAAGGTGAAGTGAGATGTTCTCAGAGGCCCCATTTGTTTAAATTATCTGTGATTCATATAGGGAGGCATTGGTAACAAGATTGGAAAGGACCACAATAGGGGTCCCACCATCTTGTATACATCAAACCACTCAAATATTTGACAACTTCACTTGGCCTGTAAAACTTTTATGCAAAAGAATATATATACATATGTCTATATGCATATATGCATGTATGCATCTATACATATGCATGTATATATGTGTACATATGTATGTAAAGATATATACACATATATATGTATGTAGATAGATATAGATATTGTCTACATACATATATATGTGTATGTAGATATAGACTTAGATATAGACATAGATATTGACATAGATATAGATTAGATATAATAATTTCCTCTGTGATCTAGCCTCTATGGAGCCTTCATGATGTTGAAAAAAGAGGTGTCATCCATTGACTCAACATCCCTTCAGCACAGTAGCCTAAAGACTTCTTAAAATTTTTGTCAGCCCCAAGAGTCAAGCTCCTGTGTCCTAAGCCTTATTAAGCACTGTATCACTCCTCCAGCTTCTGGATAATGGGAGAGGTAGACAAGAGCAAAAGTGGGGAGTCTCTGTTGTCTGGGAGCAGAGACGTGGGTCATATGCTCTGTACTGAGAACTGTGGATTTCCAGATAAAGGAAGTGTTTTCACCTAGGCCTAAGGAGGCTTCACTCAAAAAACTAGGGAGAGTCTGCACTATGTCAACATGGGGAGTGGAGAGTCATATTGGGAGGCTCTGCTATTCTATTTTTTAATTAACTTTTTCTGTTTTAGTTTTAGTTTGACATACTTTTGAAAGCAGTTTTTTTTTCATAATTTTAGTATTCATTTTTTTTTAGTTTTCGGCGGACACAACATCTTTGTTTGTATGTGGTGCTGAGGATCGAACCCGGGCTGCACGCATGCCAGGAGAGCGCGCTACTGTTTGAGCCACATCCCAGCCCATTGAAAGCAGTTTTTACAGAAAAAAAATGCAGTTCTCATATGTCCTCTTACCCTCCCCCTACAAGTCTTCTCTATTATTAAAATCTTGCCTTAATATGGCACATTTGTTACAATCAATGAACTGATTTTGATACATTAATATTGACTAGAAAGTCATAGTTCACATTGAGGGTCACTCTCCATGTGCATATTCTGTGGGTTTGGACACCTGCGTGGTGATGTATAATAACATGACAGTAGCATACAAATAGTTTTACTGCCTAACAATCCTCAGTACCCAATTTATTCCTCCCAAGCCCCTGGCAGCCAATGAACTATTTCCATAGCTTTGTCTTTTCTAGAATGTCAGATAGTTGGAATCATATACTCCATATGGACTTTTTCATATTGACTTCTTTCCCTCCTCATATGCATTGAGTCCATGTCATTGTCTGGATATAACACATTTCTTTATTCATTTACTTATTGAAGAACAACTTGGTTGCTTCCAAATTTGGGCAATTATGAATAGAGCTGCTATAAACATTCATGTGCAGATTTTTTGTGGACACAATTTTTCAACCCCTGTGGGTTAACACTAAGGAGCATGATTATTATATCTTATGGCTTAGTTTTGGAAGAAATTACCAAATTCTTCCAAAGTAGTTGTACCAGTTAGCATTCTCACCAGAAAAGAATGAGAATTTCTGCTGTTCCACACCCGTGACATCACTTAACATTATCAGTGTTCTAAATTTTACTTTTTTTAATTAATTAAATTTTTAAGCATTACTCAGGATTGAACCCAGGACCTTATCATGTTAGGCAAGTGTTCAACCACTGAACTACTTCCCCATCCCTTGGATTTTTATCATGCTAATAAGTGTATAGTTGTACCTCATTGTTTTAAATTGTAAACTCCTAATGACATAGGGTGTGAGTATCTTTTCATAATCTTATTTGTTATATGTATGAATTGGTTAATAAGGTGTCTGTTTCATTTTCTTTCCTATTTTATTTTGAGATCATATTTTTTTAATCACTATGTCTAAGAATAAGAGTTCTTCACATATTTTGGATACCACTCCTTTATCTGGTAATTGTTTTGCAAATATTTTTTCCAGTCTATAAACTCATGTTTTTATTCTCCTAACAGTGTCTTTAACAGGAAAGAAGCTTTTTATTTTATTCATGCCCAAATTGTCAGTCTGTTCTTTCCTGGATTGTGTTTTTGGCTTTTTAGCCATCACCAAATCAAAGGGCACTTAACATTTCCTCTTATGGTACATCCTAGGAGTTTTATAGATTTGCATTTTACATGCAGATGATCCATTTTTTGGTTCTAATATGACGTATTTTGAATTTACTTTAGTGAACAGTGTAAGGTCTGTATATTTTTTTGCATGTGGATGTCCAGTTTTTCTACACCATTTATTGTAAAGCCTGTCTTTCTACATTGAATTGCATTTGTCCCTTTATCAAAGATCAGTTGACTATATTTGTGGATATCTATATATGGGCTCTTATCTGTTCTAATGATCTATTGTCTACTCATTCATCAGTTTGACACTATCTTGTTTGTACTATATATTAAATCTTGAAGTCTGGTAGTGTTAATTCTCCAACATTGTTCTTTACATGAATCTTTTGTGGGGAATTTTTGCCTTTCAAATAAATTATAGAATAAGTTCATTGGTATCTACAAGACAACTAACTCATTGGGATTTTGATTGAAATTTAATGAATTCTATATATCAATTAGAGAAGAGCTGACATTTAGATAATATTGAGAATTTCTATCCATATATATAAAATATTTACTTATTTAAATCCTCTTTGATTTCTTTTTGTAGTTTCCCTTGTATATATTTTGTTAGATTTATACCTAAGTATTTACTTTTTGGTGCAAATGTAAACAGCATTACATTTTTAATTTAAAATTCCAAATGTTCCTCACTAGGTACACTTCTATGTGCCTGAAATCCCAGGGAGGCTGAGGCAGGAGGATCTAAAGTTTGAGGCCATCCTGTACAACTTAGCAAGACCCTGTTTTAAAATAAAAAATAAAATAGGGCTGGGATGTAGCTCAGCGGTAAAGCACCCTTAGGCTCAATCCCTAGTACTACACAAGTACCCAAACATAGATTCCAATTTTTATTGTTACATTAAAAAAAAAAAACCTCACTTGGCTTTTATTTATTACCTGTGTGTCATGCAAGCCTGCTATGATCATGTCTTAGTTATAGGAGTTTGTTGATTCTTTGAGATTTTTTTACATAAACAATCGTTGTCATCTATGGACAAAGACCTATTTTGTTCTTATCAATCTGTATACTTTTATTTCCCTTTCTTGATTTTTCTCATTATCTAGGACTTCCAGTATGATATCAAAAGCAGTAGTGAGAAAGGACATTGTTTTAGTCCGTTTTTTACTGCCATGACCAAAAGACCTGACAAGAACAATTTTAAGAAGGAGACGTTTATTTGGGGGCCCGCTGGTTCAGAGGTCTTGATCCATAGGTTACTGACTCCATTCCTTGGGTCCTGAGGTGAAGCAGAACACTGTGACAGAATATTTCCTCTGCCATACTGTTAGAGTCTGTACAAGTCAAGATGGCGCCTGGATTTTGCAGAGGGAGTGGTGGTGAAGTTACGCCAGCCAGCCATTGAGTGTGGAGATTCCTTATTGGTTGACTGTTGTATCTATTTTATGTTAATTAAGATAAGCTGTGTGGAATGTATGTATACCCCTCCTGTCCTACAATAAACGGCTCCCACTCCTGCTGTATCAATGTACACAAGTTGCATGTCCCCCGNCTGTATCGATCTACACAAGTTGTTCCCCCCCCCCCTGTTATTTTGCTGCAGCCGGACTGCAGCACCATACAGAAGGAAAAACCACTGTATGGCAGAGGAAAGCAGCTGGAGACGTGGAACCCATAAGCAGAGAGCGAGCTCTGCTCGACAAGGACAAAATATAAACCCCCGAAGTCCTGCCTCAAAGGATCTACCTCCTCCAGCCACACCCTACCTGCTTACAGTTACCATTCAGTGATTTCCTACAAGGGAATTAATTCACTGATTGTGTTAAGACTCTCATAACCCAACAATTTTGCCTCTGAATCTTCTTTTATTGTCTCACACCTAAGTTTTGGGGGCATGGTTCATATTCAAACATAACAGACATCTTTGCCTTTTCCTGATACTAGTGGGAAAGTTTTAAGTTTCTTGCCATTAAGTATGGTGTTAGCTGTAGTTTTCTTTTTTTTAATTTCTTGCTAAATTTTTTAAAAAATTATTCTAATTAGTCATACATGACAGTAGAATGCATTTTGACACATTGTACACAAATGGAGTACAACATCTCATTCCTCTGTTTGCACATGGTGCAGAGTCACGCCAGTAGTGTAATCATACATTATACAGGGTAATAATGTCTGTCTCCTCCTACCATCTTTCCCATACCCACAGCCCCACCCTTCCCCTCACTCCGTCTGTACAGCAGAAAGTCCCTTCAGTCTTCCCTACTCCCGCCACAATGGATCCGTATCCACTGATCAGAGAAAACATTCAGACGTTGGTTTTTTGGGATTGGCTTATTTCACTTAGCATGATAGATATTCTCTAGTTCCATCCATTTACCTACAAATGCCATGATTTCATACTTCTTTAAATCTGAGTTATATTCCATTGTGGCTAATTTTTTTTTTATCAAGTTAAGGAAGTACTCCTTCTATTCCATTGCTCGTTTGCTGAGAATTTTTGTCATGAAGAAACATTGGATTTTGTCATGACTTCTCTACATTCATTAATATAATCATGTGGTTTTTCTTAGCACTGATGTGATGGATTTCATTAATTATCAACAAATGTTGAATCAACCTTGCATGCCTAGAATATATTCAACTTGATCCTGGTATATAATTCCTTCCATAAATTGTTGAACTCAATTTGATATTATTGTTTTTTAGGATTTTTGCATGAATGTTCATAAGAGATATTTGTAGTTAACTTTTCTTATATATCTTTATCTAGTTTAGGTATTAGTATAATGCTAGCCTCATATAATAAATAATAGGTACAGTTATACTTCATGTTTGTGGGTTCTACATTCATGGATTCACCAACAAAAAGCACTTGAAAAAAAATGCATCTATACTGAACACGGACAGAAATTTTCCCTTGTCATTATACTCTAAATAATGCAGTATAACAAATATTTACATGGCCTTGTGTTATGGCTTGGATGTAGTTTATATGCCAGAGTTTCATATGTTAGTAGTTTGGTCCTGAGTACAGCAGCACTGAGAGAAGGTGGATCTTTAAGGTGTAGGGACTAGGGCTGGGGACTTAGCTCAGTGATAGAATGTAAGCACTAGTATGTAGAAGGCCCAGGGTTTGACCCCCAGCATCACAGAGGAAAAATTTTGTGCAGTCTCATGCATGATGATTTGGTCATTTGGAGCACTGTCCCTGGAAGGGATATGATAGTTATCATGAGAATGAGATAGTTCCCATGAGAATATATTGTTATAAAAGAACAAGTGTGACCAATCCCTATTCTCTGACTTGCCATCTCACCATGTGATCTCTCATTCTCACAAGAGAACTTGCCATCTGCCATGATGAGATACAACCAAGGAAGCCCTCACTAGAGCTACTGCTATGATGTCTGGATTTTCAGCCCTCCAAACTATAAGCTAAATAAACCTTTTTCTTTTGTAAATATTCTTTCCTCTGGTATTTTGTCATAGTGACAGAAAATGAAATGATGTACTTTTGCACTATATTAGATATTGTAAGCATATAGGAGAATTGTATAGATTACATGAAAATGCTACAACATTTTGTATGAGACTTGAGCAATCACAGATTTTTACATCTGACTGGGGTTCTGGAACTAATCACTCACAGATACCAAGAAATAACTATATGCACTCGACTTCTATTTTCTGGAAAAGATTGCCTTAATATTTTGTAGAATTCACCAGTGAAATAATCTGGGCTTTGTGTTTTCTGTTTGGGAGGTTATTAATTATTGATTTAATTTTTAAAGTATTATACACCTATTCAAATTATCTGCTTTTTTGTGAGTTTTGATAAATGTTGTTTTTAAATGAATTTCTCTATTTCACCACCGTTAGCAAATTTGTGGGCATAGAATTGCCCCTCTGATAATCCTTAATTAGCCTTTAAATGTTTATAGGATCAGTATAAATTGTTCCTCATTGATTTCTGATATTGTAATTTTTGTCTTCATTGAGACTTTTTTTGACTTATGTATTATTTAGAAGTTTGTTGTGTAGTCTTCAAGTATTTGTGGATTTTCTAGCTATCTTTCTGTTATTGATTTATAGGTTAATTTAATTTTCTGATTTCTATTATTTTAAATTTGTTAAGATATATTTAAAGACACAGTATTTGATAACTGTTTCTTGTAATCTTTAGAAGAAAGTGCATTCTGTTGCTATTAAATGAAATATTCTACTGACGTAATTGAACCTTGTAGATTGATGGTTCTGTTTAATTCAACTGTCCTTACTGATTTCCTGACTGCTGGATGTGACAAGTAAAAGCTCCAACCATAACAGTGAATTCAGCTATTTCTCCTTATAGCTCTATCAGTTTTTAACCTCATATATTTTAAAACTGTTATTAGAACCATACACATTAAAGTCTTCTTGGAGAATTGACTTTTAATCATTATGCAATGCTCTCTTCATCCCTCATTATTTTTCTTGTTCTCAAGTCTACTTTGTCTGAAAATAATATACCAAGAGATACCAGCATTCTTTTAGATAGTGTTAGTGTAAGATATATATATATATATATATATATATATATATATATATATATATATGT